>NC_089811.1:32254321-32589321 GCF_029633855.1 Hoplias malabaricus | reverse complement strand
AATGTCTGAAGTAACTTTAATACGACACTTTTATAAAATGAAGAGCATGTTTAAAACTGCTAAATATCTGCTGATAATAAGATAGTAACACATTTGTTTGGTGACCATAGTACGAGGTCCTTATTCAAAAGATAAATAACATCGGCAAACACGTTGTCAACGTTCGAATGTGGCAACAGATGTTTTAAATCTTTAAACACGTTTAAAATCTTCACACATAAAAACATGCCTGCAGACGGATAAAGAAATACAGCAATGTTGCTGTCCGTGGTGCTGAGCGGTCCTAGACACTCTGACCCTTATCACAAACCCTGCGAAGGGTCATTTAGAAATAACTCAAGTCTGGTGAACATATACTCTACTTAACTCTAACTTATTAAATAAGACTTAAATATTGTTTAAATGAGATAGCTTGTTAACTTATGCGGTCATCCAGCGAGAAGAACGTCCATAATGAGGACCCAAAAGTGGGAAAATATAATTTTTGTCCAAATGAATACAAATTTTGAAGAAAGCCAATTGTAAAATGTAATAAATGCAAACTTAGACCGTATAAATAAAATTGTTGCTATAACTTAACATATATTTTCGTACAGAGGAATATACTGATGAGTATAAGCTAGTTCAACCATGTTCAGCTGATTGTTTTCTCAAACCTATTTTTAAATTTAGCAGCGTTCAGACAAGACGTATTTGTTACTTGCCCGCATTTGTTTTACATTCTCAAAGGTTCTCTCTCTTTCCTGATAGCCATAAGCCCCTTCGTCAGTTCTATTGTATCACTGTACAAAAGCGTAAAATAACGGTCGTTTTTGTTCATACCTGCAACAATTTGTTAGCTAGCTAAAATGTTGGCTATCAAGTCTGATCGCTGAAATAAATACTGCTTTCTTCTATGGGAAGGCACGAACATAGAGTAGGAGGGGGATGGTTCGGGTGCAATTTAGACAAGATTAAACATTTTTTGTATTGGACCGATAAAATACGTGTTAGCACCAATGCTATCAGCATCATTAAAGCCATTTTAAAAATGTTTGTAACGTTTTAAAATGACTCACATTCAGACTATAATTTGGGGATCAGTGTTATACAGTGTATGTGACTTGATTTCCAATATCACATAACCGAACATAAAATAAATAAAATGGGAAAACAATGTAATTATTGGCATGATCTTCAAGACCCAGTGACAATACATTTTTCCTTTGTTACCAGGTTAATATATGTGTTTTATGCACTAGAACTTGTATCATGATCAAAATAAGCAGTTATCATAGTGGCTGAACATGCTTGCTTTAAAAATCCAGTGTTCCAAAGAGTGTCTCAAATGGGCGTTTCTAGACTACGCGTTGTACTGGGGCGCACACAGGAATTAGAGGGGCAGTACTGCGCCCCTCCTTGCATTTCAGTTGACAAATGTACCTCCAGTAAAAGGAGTGTGAAACATTAAATAGTTTATATTTGAACACAAATGTGGGCGTTACTCTGCCATGAATGAGCGATGAAGAGCACTAAAGCATTTTAATTGCATTTATTCTGTTTATGTGCACATTCTTGAACAAATAAAAATACAAAGATCGCTAATCTTCTCAGTTTTGTGCCATTTCCCAAATAATGCGTCCAATTTCCTCTGACACAAAATGCACTAAAAAGTGTAAGAGAATTTTGTTATCTTTCTGCGGATCCTAATTTAATATGACATTATCTACTGACCGATTAATAAACGCCAGTCTTTAAAATGCACAAGTAGATAGTTGGGTGGTGTTTCATGCGCCAACTGCAGGCATGCAATACCTTTTTGTGGTGTACAAAGTTGTGGTAGGTTGTAAGGTCATAAGTTGCTATAACCTAAATATACTGAAGTGAGCCTTGTCGCATAGTTGTTGATATATATATTTAATTACGTTTTTTTTTTCAAATGTTCTCCGTGCAAACTATGAAACGGAAATTGGCCGAAAGCGTGAGCTGCTCAAGCTTTTGAAAAAAACAAAACAAAACGCTGGAGCATTATGGGAAATGTAGTGCCTGTGGTGAAATCACGTGTCATGTTCCGTTCTGTTCATAAATCCAGGACCCTGGCCTCAAACAGGGCACATTCAGAAAACAAGTGTTTCTTACGCCAAAAAAGTTAAAAATTCTGTCAAAATTTGTGGTGTGCTTTTAGAGCTGCATGTGAACAGGAGAGGTATAAATCCGTGCATTACATAATCAAGGCAAAGAGAGTTAAATCTAAGCCTCTTTTAAGGCATTGAGATGTTTCCTTAAAAATGTTTTTAAATATGTCATTTTGATGAAAATAAATAACCAGTCAGGAACTTTCATTTCACTTTCAAACTTCACTACATATTTTAGTATTTTTCCTTGTAACTTATAACTCCTTTTAAGAAGGAAGTATACGTTCAAAGTTTTTAATTATTTTATTTCAAGGATAAGTATAATTATATACACGGTGGCTTAGTTAGCACATTCGCCTCTCAGCGCTGGGATCTTGGGTTCAAGTCCCATCTGGGTTGAGTTTCCATGTTTTCCCTGTGTCAGCGTGGGTTTCCTCCTACAGTCCAAAAGCATAGAAATTGTATACACAGTGTATGTGTGGATTGAATGTTGAGTGTTGATTGAAAAGCGTCCTTGGGTTTATAGAAAGGCTCTATATAAGTGTAACGTTAAATAAATAAATAAATAAAATTAAATATGGGTTAGCCAAAAGTGCTGTTTTCCTTGTGCTGTAGAAAAGTTAATCTGAAACCTGGTATTAATCTGAAACCTGCACAGGCTGTTATAAGGAAACCTGCATCTAAATTAAATGACATTTTTATATTTATTTATATAAGTATTATAATAATCCAGTTTAGACACCTTTCTGCGTAATATCTTGGGGCACCTACTGTTAAATTCTGCAGTTGTGTCAAATTAATTGAATGAAACACATATTCCTACCTGCTTAACTTTGATTTAAGTCGTTTGTAGAACGTACCATCTGTATGAGTTGATTATAGCTTGCTACAAGATAAGAAAAAATCAAGCGCATCAATCAGAAAGCAAACCCCTATAATTTTTCAAATGAGAGAATCCATTAATCCACAGATTATATTAACCAGAAGCATTTTATGTCCGTTTTTGTGGCAATTAATCTGATTTTATAGTTTGCACACACGTATTTGGTACATATTATAATCCAAAATGTGAATTCAGTGGTGACAAATCTTTCTTGCTTCAAGAACATACATTAATATTATTTGATCTATATATGCTATTAAAATTCTATTTGTAATTTATTTATAAAGCATTTAGATTTTGCGGCCGAAATCGACTATATTTTCCTGTTCGGTGTTGTGTAGTGAGGTTTGTGCTGTTGTCGAGCTCATATTCTGTGATAAAAAGGATTAAAAACAAGGCCTCACTTTATTTTCCCGCCCATCGTGGAAGTGAACATCACGTGACCACCCAAACACAGAAGTTCGCTGCCGCGGGGTGTTGTGGGATGTGTTTGATGACATATACCGTGCAGCGGGCTTCGGTGGTTGGAGTGAGCTGCAGATCAGAGGTAGGCTGCAGTTGGAGACATTTCATTTACGTTTTAGGAGCGTAATTTATTTTGGTGGTGCACATTAAAACCGCGCTGTTTTGAGAAGCGAGCGCAGCTGCGGCTCCTAGTCATTGCCCGCGGTTCATTTTTAGCTTTAGCTTGGACTGAGCCCCCCGGGTTAGTGCGGTGGTCCGGGACACGGTCCGCTCGAGACTCTTCATCACTGGATAATGCTGCTTTGTTTACAATCCACCCGCTTCTCTGCTGTTCCGTTTTTTTAAAAAAACGGGCTGCTTTAATAACGGCTCGCTCTGTTCGCTTTTCCTTGGCTACAGAATAATTAAGTAGCTTCGAGATATTTGGAAAGTTATATTAGCGAAGGTGTAGACATGTTTAATACAATCCACCCAGTACATTAGCCATTAAAATCCCGTGTAAGAGAGATAAACGGTCTAAATTTAGTTTATCTTACAGTAAAATGACGGCTTTGACGAGTACCCTAGTCGAGCGTGTGTAGCCGCATCATAGCTAGCGATAGTTCCCTTAAATTTCAGCTTTTTGTTCCGTCTTTGCTATAGTTCCGTTAATGGAATACAATATTATATGTAACACTCACTGTAGTAAAATGGTTGTATATCTTGAGTGGCAAAAGGCAAGTATTTTTTCATCTATTATCTAGCCCGTATATTATCAATCCACCAGGAATGTTTTCATATTTTAGGCCCAAAATGTATATTTAAACACCTTTTTAAACCAGCGTCTTCAGTATCATATAATTAGTTAATTTCTAAACATTTTATATAATAAAGTTTAGTTGGAAAAGCTTTTACAGATGCCACTTTTATTTCTTTCTCATCACATCATTGTAAATAAATTTGACCAAGGCCAATTCTTCTGGAACATTGCCTGTTTTAATTCATAATACTGAATTACTTAATTTGTGCAGAGATTTAAAAATATTATTATCATAAACCACCAAAACCACTCCCTGTTCGTTGGTAGTTCCACCATTTTAGTTGTAGTGAACCTATTGCTGTAGTAGCCCCTTCACTTTCCAGTGCTTAAGTGAGAATCATTTGGACACTCTACAGTTTAAAATAGAGAGGAGTGTCTTATTACGAGGTCTTTTTGCAGCTGACAGATTGTGTGCCTTAACACTGGGCTTCTCATGCTATTGCTGGTATTTTGAGTCATTAATTGCATGCTGAATGGGGGAAACCAAATTCAGCATCTGTTGCACAGGGTTACTTGTCCTTCATAGCACTCACAGAGCTAGTGTCATGTTATAAATCAGCCAGCCTTCAAAATGTATGTGGTGTTCCGCAGTGTTTGGTTTTAGCCTGCGTGGAGATGAATGGGGGGGGGAAAGTATATCTGTGTTTTACTGTTGCATGACTGGTTTGAAATGAATATATTGTTTTAACAGGTTGTGAAGGTTATCATTGTTTTAAGAGACGAGCTGAGACCTGGAGTCTTGCACTTGCTCCTCACAAAGATGGGAGCTATAGTATCTCGGTGGAGGGTATGTACCGTGTGGATGATTAATATTTTACATGACTCCTTCCTCCTTTTTTAATGTATTCTGGGTAAATATGAACTTGAGGGACAGGGCCAGTAAGTGTAGTCTCAAATTTAGATTTTTGGTGAAGTGTATGTTTACATGGTGCATGGAGATTTACGGGGACAATTTTAATTCGTGTTTCAGACAAAACCAACCACTGTGGAGGTACTGGAGGGGCTTGATAAGGTAAGAACTAATCAAAACCTAAGACAGCAGGCCTGTGGCTTATGACTGTTTGGGTAATATGAACTATGTTACTAATGTATTTGTCCTAAAATATAAATTGATAGCCATGTATTTGGATAAAAAACATTCAAGCTATTACTTTAGTACTTATATACTGGCAGAAACTGACTTGTATGTATTACTAGACTGACAGATGCACGTGTGGCTCTCTCTACACTAGTCCTGTGGCTCAGGCACTTTAGGATCTTTCTGAGATATTTTTGGAATGATGTTATTTGACACCACTTTCTGTAGGACTGGAGAACAGTGAACTGCTCATGAAGAGACATGTTGTGTTTGCTTTTCAAATGATGACCTGCATGTTGTATGAATAGTATAATTACATTCCACCAAATAACTCTAGTCATATGACTTGTGGCAGCTTTGGGACTGTGTGACTTTCACTAAAGTGATTAGCTTGACTTTGAGCCTGAGGCACACAGTGGTTTGTTTGTGTGGAACTGCATAATGGGATCATTGACCAAATATTCCTTGTAAAGCTGCTACTAAAGTCTGTCTCTAATCATAACATTTAGGCATGTTATATAGCTATGTGACAAAAACAGCAATATGACAGTATTTTATTGTGAGATATATCAAAGTAGGTCACACATTTAATGATAGATTAAATATATTATTATATTATATATATATATATATATATATATATAAAATTATGTGTGTGTGTTTTATGAATATTTATGTTTTTGTCATAAATTTCAGGACATCCACACTCTTGAAGAGCACAGAGAAAAGAATCAAAAGCAGCTGAAGCTATGGGTTTACAGGCTACTTCTCTATTCAGCCCTTCTCTACACGATAGCTTGCATAATAGTTTATATCTGGTACATCCCTGAGCAACTGATTGGGAAACTAATAGTGGCATCACCTTTTTTAATATTTCCTCTACTGTAAGTACTGTGGTGTTCCTTTTATTTCTAAAACTAAAATACTGACAGACTGTTCATGTGTAAATGTATAATAACCATCTATAAGCCTTTTAACATTTTAAAGAAACATTACATGGCTTTAAGTTGTGGCTTTCCAGTGGAAACAGGAAATAAAGCTCAATCTATGAAGTGAATTGTAGGAAAAGCAAACTGCACAAGATTACCAACACAGAAAAAAGTTATAGCTGCTACTATATCACTTTACACCCTGTAAGAGAAACAAGTATAAATGAAGTACTATTATAATTTACAAAGAAAAATTATGGGAGAAAAATTAAACCTGGGCTCCAAGTAAACATTACACAAACTTGACCCCTAGGAATTTTATGGAATTTTCAGCTTGAAATCCTATAAATGGCTTATTCATCTGGTTAAAAAACAGTGGTCATCTGGAGTGCTGTAGTCAGATATTATTGACAGATGACACACATTCCCAGGGTTCAGCTTGAACTTGTCGACTAAATTCCATGTTCTTATGTTTCCTATAAATGTCAAAAAAAAAAACAGCTTACACTATCCACAGCATGTTTTTTTTTCTCCTGATTTTGTTTTTAGCTTAATATCCATATGTTCACGTTAGAAATATATTCAAATAACATTCATAACAAAGCAGATGTTATCTAGATATTGGTGAAGTCTTTTCACTCTTTAATCTACCCTGTGCATAGTTAGTAGGTATGATATGCAACAAGCAATTGCAAGGCAAAATATGCTTAAAATATAAAAAATGTTTAGGTATTGTGTGTATATAGTGTCCATTAGAAATGTTTGGTAATTAATAAAAAAAATATATTGGAACAATGTACAATAAATTACTGTTGTACCATAATGTGATATGATCTTAATGTTTTGTCGGCAGAGTTTGGCTTCTGAGGAAACTGTTAATTGCCTTATATTCAAAACGGACAGAAAGAAATGGTAAATAAACCTTTTGAATGTAGCACCCTTTTTTCAAATTTAATAAATTTGTAACGACACACGACTAGTTACAGAGAATAAATGTTCTTGTCGTGTCACAGACGAGAAGTTGGAAGACCTAAAAGCTGAGAAGAAAAGAATAGTAAGTAATGTGCTGGGTCCTCTGCCACTTCTTTTTCAGACTGATGCTAATTGTAGTTCATTTTGCCACCAGAGCAGTGGCCTTGCTGCCCAATAATACTCTCATACCTGTGTAGAACACTTAAAATCTAGTTATTTTTTAAGGGGTCAAACCAGAGTGCAGACCGTCTCAGAAATGTCAAGCATCTTTGCTCCTGTAATGTGAGACTTAACCTTAAATGCTAATGCATTGGGTTTGCCCTTGTAGTGCGTTCAGCTCTACCTTTGACAGCAGGGTACCACTCTGCTCATGCTAACACAAGTGTTCTCCTTTTCTCCACAGTTAGAGGTTCAGCGCTTAGCAAAAAGAGATAATTTCTTCTCCTAATAAATAATCTGAAATCAATGCAGACAGCAGTTAATTGGCAGAGAGACTTTACTTGCTAAAGCGCTTGGCTAACGGCTTTAAATTAATAGTGTTTAGTGCAGGGAGGAAATAAATCTGAGAAATTGCTTGTCATCTACTGTCATGTCTAATAACTTTCAATAATTACAGCTGATGGATTTTCACACTCTCCATTATCAGAGTAGGGCTTGTAATTATTCTATTCATTAAATCTAAATAATTAGCACTGTTTGCTCTTTTCCTGAAATGAATGTTAAACCTTAGTTTAATGGAATAAAACGTAAAAATTGTCCTGAGAATTTTCTGCTTTAGCACAGATCTTGGCAGCAATTTAAACTGCTTATTAATCTTTTTGTTCTGCGTTTATTACAAAGGGTTTTTTTTCCCTGTCGTGTTGCTGCGATTTCAAAAATTGTTATGGTTTTTATTCAGTCTTTATTCAAGTGCTTTATACATAGTTTGTTGAAATGGTGTATTTCTTTTACAGCTTGAACAAGTGATGGAGACAGAAACATACAAAACCGCCAAACTTATTCTGGAAAGATTTGATCCAGACTCAAAGAGAAAGATCGTAAGTATTTCAGCTTAGGGCTGGACAATAATTCAATATCAATATACATTGCAATATAAAATGTTTCAATAAAAATTGTGTGTCTGTATATATGAAATACATGTATATTTTTTAATATATATATATTTAATTTTTTGAAATAATATTTGTATGTATTTCAATACACTATTATTTACAACATCTGTCACTGACTGACGTTTATTACAAGGCATCAGTTCAGTGCACTCAATTTAAAATTTAGTTTGAAACTACTAATAATGACAAGGCCAGTAGGTTGGTTTGATGGTGATGTTGTGTTTCTTGTTTGTTCATGGGAGTTTTTCAGTGGATTTTATACGGTTCATATCAATATCTTAATTACAGTGATCCCTCGTTTTTTGCGGGGATGCGTTCCAAGACCACCCACGAAAAACGAATTTCCGCGAAGTAGAGGAAAGATTTATATTTTTAAATGTATTTAAGGAGTATTTGGACTTTTAAAACCCTCCCTGTGCTATTAACAACCCACCCTTTGCATTAAACAGCCATTCTATAATGATTTTCAGCTGGAACTACAGTACATGTGATATCCTACCAGTTTCTTTAATAGAGTAATTCCTAAGCTGTGATTTAGCATCAGTAAATTTCACTCGGATGTGGACATGAAAAATACATGTACTGTACGTAAGAAATACTTGTAAATGATATATTTTGTCACCTACAGGCCTAGTCTAATACATGTAAATAATAATAAAAAAATACTTTTAATTTACACACCATAAGAAAATGATATTTTTAGGCACCTAGTCTAATAAATACTTTACAGTGCACTAATAAAGATGAAAACATTAATCTATGCACCAATCACATTCATCGTCTCTCCAATTGCACCAATCACAGGTCATCTTACAACGCACTGTGTCTGCAAGAAGTTACTGTGCAGTATAATGCATGTCATCTGCTACCAAGAGGACGCACAGGGTCTATTACGTTATTCAAATCAATAACAAATAGAATAATAAATGAACTAAAAAGAAGAGGAAAAGGATTTGAAATCAAAATCATAAAGATTTGTGCACTTTGCTGACAATGGGCTAATAATAGCAAAAAATATAGAAGAATTTTATGAAATTTTAATGGATTTAATGAAATATTTTGTCTATTCATCTTTTACGCTTTTCGTAGATTTTCCCTAAATATACGCAATATAGCGGCCATAAGCCCCCTTGAAAAAACCCGCGAAGTAGTGAATCCGCGAAATTTAACCGCAAAGTAGTGAGGGATTACATTGTATTGACCAAAATTAAGAAATATATTGTGATATATATTTTGACCATATTGTTCAGGAATCTACACAGACTTCTGAAGCCAGTTGAGACATACATCTCATGAAACAAATATATACTTTTTCATTAATTGATCTATTTCTTTGTAAAGGAGCTGGAGGCTACACCTGTTGGACCATCTATGACTCCTAGGCCCGGTCAAGGTTAGAAGATGTCTGTGTGAATCATAGGAAGAAGTACCATACATTTTATTTAGTATTTTTAAAAATGTGTAATATATGTGAATGTTGTCTCAGAACTTCGACAAAGGCATGTGACTCCTCATCTTCCCGCTACTGTAACTCCCAACCCGGCAGCCGCTGCACGTCCTCCACCTGCCCCTTCAACCCCAGCTGCCACCTCTGCCCTGATCTCAGCCCCAGGTGGACCCCCAGAGAGAAACCTTACTGCTGCTGGTGCCCACCAAAACCTGATTCGGAGACTCACCACCCCCACAGGCACCCCTGGGATGGGTAACTCTCAGTTACCCACCTTATTTCCTTCAAAAATGTACTGTGTTATTAAAATTGAACATATGAAAACTACGGCTACAACCTAATATCTTTCTGTATATATTTTTTTATAAGCAGTAATCTTGCTAAACTATTATACACTACCTATCATTGTTCAACAGTCTTTCTTTTGTTTCTGTTTAACAATCACAACAGTTGTAGCTGGGGATCACTGCATCACACCTTTTTTGGGGTGTTAAGTGTTTTTGTTTGTTTGTTTTTTTAGACTTTTTACTGCTTTTTGTGAAAAATGTAAGAAGCCTGCAAACGTCCTTTGCTAACAGCAGTGTAAATATTAGTCATTTCGAGGTAGCTGATCTATGTACACATATTTAGCAGAAAATTGATAGTGAAAAGTAATTTGATACAAAGGAGTCTCCACAGCGATTCCATATGCTGGTAAATTAATAAGCAGCAGGATATCAGGACTTTGCCAAGTCTGGTAGAAATGACCAGTCATCTCACTATGATCGCTCTTGATGTTAAATTATATTAATTAGAACTGAGGATCGCAGCAGGCTCACACTTTCACAGCCAACTATAGGGAGGATGATTCCTGAGTCATTATTAAAATCTGTCACTGTTGTCCATTTATCATTGCTTACTGCCTGCTGTAGGGGTCTGGCACTGGCTTTTTTTGGTGTAAGTGAAACATGGATATTTGGACACGAGTTCTTGTAAAATAATGTAAGATTGTGTGCATGTGTTATCAGGAATGCACCCTCCTGGACCCCCACTGACTAGGCCTGTCCTGCCCAGAGACAGAGGAGCAGTGGACAGGGTCATTGAGTACCTAGTAGGTGATGGGCCACAGAACAGGTAAATATTTCTCTAATCCCTTAAGCCTCTGCTGGAAAATTAATTGAAATTCAATGCATTTTCTCTTTCCATCTTTCACAGATATGCCCTTATATGCCAGCAGTGTCTGTCTCATAATGGCATGGCTTTAAAGGAGGAATTTGAATACATCGGTAAGATTTAGGGAAACACAGAATCCTTTTGTCAGTCTCCATCAAACACAGTGCCTTCATTTGCCCTCTAACACTCTGGCAGCTCGGTATATCATAGATCTCATAAATGCCTGGACCATCTCTGGCCTTTTGAAAGCAGGAGGAGGGCCATGGCAGATTGAATATGCAAACAAGTATAGTCTATCCATCTGATGTGTTTATGCATCTTTGAGTGTGTCCATGTGCTTGGGTTTCATTTTCATATATATTAATGTGGCCCTGGATTATCTGGATCAGTAGTGTTATATGGCTCCTGTTTCAGCGTTCAGATGTGCTTACTGCTACTTCCTGAATCCCGCCCGGAAGACACGCCCCCAAGCTCCTCGTCTCTCAGAATTCAGCCGAGAAGGCAAGATGAGCCAGGGGCCATCTGCTGTTGCCTTGGAGACAGACCAGGTTGCCCCTGCATCTGCTTCAGGTATCATCTCTATATAACCATCCTGGAAGAAATTTGAAGTTAAATAATTATATATAAGATGAGATGCTGTGTGTGTGTGTGTGTGCGCGCGTAAAGGGAGGTGTTGAAGCAACATTAAGTGTATTTTTGTTGAAATAGTAATAATTGCCGAATGGCAATACATACAATAACCTTTGGTCAGTATTCCATCATAGTTATGGAACTGCTTAATATCTGAAATCAGTAAGTAAAAATCATTCTTAACTTGTCCAAATGTACATTTGATTTCTAAACGTAGAAATCCAACACTGATTTACCGAATATGTGAAATCTGAGCTGATTTAATAATGCAGAAGTTGTTTTTATGTAATTTCCCAAAAAGTACTAATTAACGGTAAAATAAACAGTACTGGTCCCCACTATGGTCCGAGCTGTTTATCTGTGGTTACACATTTAAAAAGATGTATTAACAGTGTTTAAACCTGTTAAATTTTATTTTTTTCCATTGGCTTCCTTCTCCGTATGACGTTAGCACAGCGTACATTTTAATATACATTTATTACTCAGATTCACTGTCTTCTGCGATTAATACTTGACATAAAGTAACTTTGTAGATTATCTGCTCAGGTCGCTCTAAACAGAACATTTTAGTGGTAGAACATGAGTGAAAACCTTGCTCATGGATACTTTACTGCACAGCAGCACCAGTTCTGTTTTTAGAATGTGGATGGTTTGCTAATTATCAGAATGTGTGTCATACTAATGCACTTTTGAGTTAGAAACAAAGAATACTCGCAGTTTTAATTAACCTGCCTTACTTTAACTCTCTAAATGAACACTGCTGGTTACTACAGACTCAGGGGCTCCTGCTCAGAACTGGGAGCTGGCTCAGATTATTGTATGTTGACCTTCTTAACAACTTGAGGTGGTGTGTGTTGTTCTTTTAAACTAAAATTAGAGATATAAATTCATCTTCACATGGTAAACATAGGTGATCAAATTGGCACATTAATACCTAACGAATGTGTAATTTTAAAATCTCTATTACATCATTTATTAATTTTTTTTTAACAATATTTCAGTCCTGCTGGTGTGGGTTTATGCTTCATACTGTGGAGAATTATTTATTTATTTTAGTGTGTGTGTGTGTTTAACACTTTCAGTATTGATTATCTGACCATGGAGATTGAAATATGTCCTAAAGCCAATGGAATGACAAAGTTTAGTTTGTAAACACTGAATATCCCAATGACTACCTTTTGTTGTTGGTGGTAAAATAAATAAAGGCATGTGTAAGATTTACTGTTAAGTTTGTGCTGTGTTCATAAGTTTATTTAGTGTGGGAATTGCATCATGCAGCGGCTAAATCCCTGCAGCTCATTGCCTCTAAAGGGACATTTGCTTGATCTGCTGCTGAATCTGAGAAGAGATCTGCTGAGTGATTAAGGGATTTGGATCCTTTTATGTTGCTCTCCCGCAGCGCTACCTACTTTGTTGGGGTTTGGCCCCCCAAGTGTTTGTCTCTTTCTCTCTCTCTCTCCACTCTCTCTTTCTCTCTCTCTCTCGTTCTGTAGTGATTGTATTTTTTGTAAATGAATTAATGTGCTTTTCTTAATGAGAATGGAAAAAAAACAGAAGTTGCTACTGTTACACACAGGAAATATGATGAAAATAGACTTGTCTGTTTTTGTTTCCAAATTCTGGCACTTGAAAGTTTATATTGAACACAAAGGTACACAACGTTCTAAAGCAGTACTGCTACAAACCTGTCAGTGCTTCTCGTAATGTGAATGTGAGCTCAGAGACAGTTAGCCTTACAAATTTATACTAGCTTGTCTCTTCACTAGCTTTCATTCAGTTGCATCATTCTAAAATCTGTGTTGTCTTACTGTACTACTTCTTGCCCTGCTTGTTCAGCAGAGGGTAAATCTGAGGCTTCTGGTCCAGGGGAGGAGGTGGAGCCTAGGGAGCATGAGGCAGAAGAAACCCAATCAGAAGATGAGAAACACAGCGATCCAGAGCCCCACACTACTCTCCCAGACCCGCCGGACAAATCGGACAATGAACAAGACGTGTCTGCCATGGAGGTGGAGTAGGAAGTGTTTCTACAAATCTATCAGTCATTTGGCCAAGGTGTGTGTGTGTGTGTATAATGTAAGAGTGTGCTTTGAGCACTGATGGTTTGGTTTTCCTCTCCTTGTCTTTGTGATATTTTATTAAATCTGGGGGAGATGTAGCAGCAAGTCGGTTAATCAAAGATTTGAACTCTGACCTGCCAGTAGTCGAGTGCTAAAACTTAAATATTTTGTTGTGTTTTTGTTCATGGATGTTACACTTATTTCATATTCATTATATTTAAGTAGCAGTAGATTAGCATATTTTTTGAAAGTTTACATTCTTTTTTTTTTTATTCTAATTCCTCCATGAAATAACGTCACAGAACTGTTCATGTCCATGAATCTTTCACGATTTTAGTTACAGAAATAAGATTGTGTATTTCAGCCATGAATACACACGAAATGTCAGTACTGTATCTTTGTGAATAGATTTATTAAATGCACTGTTTTTCACTATGTACAGTAATCCCATATAAAATATATATTTATAGAGTTTTTTTTTTACATTTTTACAGTGCCTTAAATATAGGAGTAGTCTTGTAGTTCTCTAAACACATGCAGAGAGAGAGGTTACATGTTTACACAAGTTTAAAGTACAGCTATTTCAAATTCGAGCTATTTATTTCATCATTGTATCTGAAAATAGGGCAGTATCATATTTATGAGCCTTTCTGTATATGATTTTTCTGTTTAAAAGAATAAATGATTTATTTAATGACAGCATAGGATTTGTGCAGAAATGTGTACATACGTATTTTGTTCGGCCGGTACACTTTACACAAATAAACTTTATTTTTAACATTACGCTAATCATGTGCTCGTTTGTCTGTTACTAGTTCCACCTAAACATAAACACACTGATTAATACTGTAAATATTCGATTTTATTACAGGGATTATTCTTTTTTTTAATTTATTTTTTTATTTAAGGTGCACTGTAGTGAAATTTGGACCAAGACAAACCTTGTTAGACAATACAGAGTATGTTGAACGATGGTCTCAGGGTCTGAGCTTTGGTGGTGAACGGTTAACTGACCCCGCTTCCCTAGAGAGGGAAAGGCGTGTGTGTCCTCCGTAGAAATGGGTTATTAGGGCTGTTAGTGGGTAGCTTTATTGCTTACTCTCTTTCCTGTCTGTGTTGTAGCTTTCCTGACATGGAGGGACAATGAATAGGATCCGTTAAAACACAGTCCATTTTCATTAGCTGCCCTATTTTGGCTTGTGATCATTTTATTTTAGCTCATTGATCATTTCAGACAGTGTTAGATAATGGGACTGACACACAAGCCCAACCCAGCCTGATTGCTTGACCCTCTTCATTTGCAACAAGAGAACTATCTCTACCCATATTGCCCCCTGACAAACACACGCTCTTCTCTGCTCTTTCGCTTTCTCTCGCTTGCACTCGCGCTCTCTCCCTCTCTCAGGTCAGCCTCCCACATTTGTCTTTGGGTTTTGATAATGCATGTTTACAGAGACATGACCCTCTGAGTGTGGCAATGCATC
This sequence comes from Hoplias malabaricus, assembly GCF_029633855.1. NCBI lineage: Eukaryota > Metazoa > Chordata > Actinopteri > Characiformes > Erythrinidae > Hoplias > Hoplias malabaricus. Next base: position 32,574,199 of record NC_089811.1, on the reverse strand, counting down.
ACTGTCAGCAGGACAGTAGCACCTGATTCCAGCACACTCCACCTCGGCTTGACCCCTGACAGTGGCACAGGCTGTGGAAAAAATAACCCGTCAATAGGACATTTGAACCTTTCCCAGCAAATATGATGCAGATCAAGCGTTTGCGCTGCACCACTGTTGAGGGCAGAGTATTTGGCTATTCTTGTTTATTCTCCTTTTCGGGAGGCTGTGAATACTGCGGGGGCAAGGCTTTCCAAATGTGGGCTTTCCATTTTTATATCGGCTTCAAACTCCTTGCTATGTGTTACATCATTCTCCAGAATGACATTTATTTCGTTTGACACTTTGGTACTGCACTGTCAGTAAAATCATTGTGTGTGTTTTGAATTCCCATCAGTTTAAGGAGGGTATACAATCTTCCCACTCAAACACAGTTTTTCATATTTGCAGTGCAATCAGGTTTCTTTTTTCTCTTCCATGGACAATTTCTGTCAGCACTAGATGGAGTGATTAGAAGCAGGTCCTGTGTGATATGTCATTCTTATACATATGTATACAGATCTCACATCGTACCTTCACCTCATTTGTCTTATCCGTTTTTGCCTTTTGTTTCTGATGTGATCTGTCGTTCCAGTTACGAATAATCCTCTTCCAAAATTCATATCGATGTACTGAATAAGAACGATTTTTTTTCTCTCTCTGTGCTGCTTTTAGATAGATGTAGCGGACAGAAGCACATGTTAGAATATACAGAATGGAGATGTTGACAGTGAGAGATTCATTACGTTGATCTGTTCTGTGGTCAGCCTCTTTCACTCCAAAGAGTCTGCTGACAGCCGTCATAAATGTTATCAGACACAGCACCGACCGCAGATGTATGTACGAACTGTAAGAAAAAAAAAACAACCTCTAAATGAATACATCATTTTTGGCCTTGCAGGGCCCTGTTTGTCCATTCAGGAGAAGGATCCCATCAGCTTTGTGCTATCAGCGAGCCACTAATTGATTTTCAAGGATGACAAATGATGCGGTGGGCAGCGGTGCGGAGGTAATTCAGAGTCAGGAATAGGGGAGTACAGCGGGGCTCACACAGGGTCCCGACTTTTCTTAAATGCTTATCTCTCACAAGTCTGTTCCACTTGACTCAAATTTATACTGATCTTTTATTTATGCCCTGAAAAAATGGCAGATAAGAAACATAAGTGTTCTTGATATTGTGTTTTGTCATATCTAGCAGCCAAAGATTGAAATCCTGAGAAACAATTTTCTGTTGAAATGAAAGAGCATGGCCTTGTGAACCCTGGAGGAAAATAACAACGCTATTCCAGGCAGAATATGAAACGCAGGAGCACAGAATAAGTAAAATAGACAAGAGCAGCCTCCGTGTCACTTTTCTATTTGCTGCCTTTAAGGGGCAACGTTTCAAAATTCTCTGGTTAAAAAAAATGAAGACCTTGTCGTTATCTTTCTCTATCTATGTACTGAATACTAAACCAAGGCTATTCAAGGGAACAATGAAGAACATTGCACACTCATGCTGGAATGCTCTTCTCAGCTCGGGACTGCACCGTGTCAATCTGTGTTTCGCTGCATTACAAGAGGGCGTTTGCTCCTTCAGGAGAATGTGAGATATGAAAGTATAATATAAAATTATAAAATAACGAGTTGTGTGTCACAAAAGCAATTAACACTCTCTGAATATTAGAGTTCACCACCGGATGATGCCAACTGCGTCGTTATCAAAGCCATCACAGAGCGATACTGGCCCTAGCTGCTTGAGGGAGACATTAAAATCAGATTAGGGAATTATACCAGTGCGTGTCTGTGCTGTGGCCTAAATGAGGAGATGCTCTCCAAGCAGTTGATACCCAGCGATTAGTTCTTGGCTCTCTGGTCTTTAAATGCCACAAGACAGAGTTGAGTGGCATGAATTCATTTCACAAAAAGGTCAGGAGGTGCCAAAAATATGTTGATTCGAGAGGAATTACCATTTAAACCACAAAACACATTTAGGCACGAGCCGATGTCCATCTCTCCCTGTTCACCGAGGCCTGTCATAAATCACCAAACAGGAACAGGAAGCTCCTCCGAAGCAGAAAGTCATTCAGCATGCTGTAGCTCAAATTGGAATTTGCTCTTTGAGTATATTTAGAGGCATCATAACACTAAGAAATGCCAGCACCTTATCACACTGTTCATAAACACTTGCTAACTTCACCTCCAAAAGGGCAAAAACGTTGGCAGGTGCCACAAGTCTTTGTTATCATCTCTCACGGCTCGCTTTGGAGTTACTGAAGAGTAGAGAGGAAGCTTGACCTCTCTGTGCCAACTGGAAAACTCATCCATCGACACATTTGCATGCTATTGTCCTTACGTTTTAAGCTTGCAATGCTGCTCTTGTTCCGTCTATGGGTCAGTGCAAGGACTTGGATCTTCATTACAGCTGTCTCTGGATTAGAACTGATTATTTAACTATATAAATGCTATCAAATTTGTCATGACGTAGGACATCTATGTGCAGTTTGAAGAAAATATTCCAGACTGAATAAAAGAAAAATAAGGCCACTGTGTCTAATTGACATGAAGTGCCATAACTCACCTTCCGTGTGTGCGGTTTAGGAGCAGAGTTTCCTTCCATTCCTCTATTGGGCAAATCTTCAGCATACGGCTCTATTCAGCAACACATACACACTGCAGGTAAGTCAGTCCAGCACTTGCACTCTTTTACTATACATTGTAACACATGCAGAATGTGGCTATGTGTTGTTATGTTTAAATAAGTGTGTCCCTGAAAAAGACGTCAACTAGATGGCAGTGTATGTTTCTCAATTTTTTCCAAATTTGTTTTTCTATATTTACATATGAAGGTCATAATGATTCTATTGTTCATAATAAAGATAATTCTTAACTAAAACTCTTTTGAAACTGTTAAATGACTTATTCAGTATTTCTACTTTCATTTTGGATATCTTTCATTCTCTTCTTTATCTAAACACAAACTATCTAAGGTAGACTAAAGTGGAAAAGTGTACTACTAGTATTAATATAGAACATATAATAAGCACTATTTTGTTTATTATTGTATGTTTCCTTTGTTTTCTCTATTCCAATATTTTAATCTATTGGGCATAATTTGAAAAAAACAAATCCACAAACCAACCTCTTAGTTGCTTTCTAGTTTTGTGATTCTGTTCGGTTCCTGATATAAAGTGTGATTGCATTGTGTTGCCATCCGTGAATTCAATGAATGCAACAGCTGACCTTCACATATATTATGACTCCACACAATTTACACTACATTCACTCTGTAATATCTGAGCCATTGATTCATTCTGCTTTGTTATTCAGAAAGATATTGCAATAGAAATCAATGTAACGAAACAGTTACCTAGCTAGCAAAAACGTGTTCAATAATTACGAGGATTACCCAGCGCTGCTATACTGCACATGTGCAATCTGATGTCTCAGAACAGGCTCATTGAACCCCTTGACCTCTTTCATGGGTAAAATACACTGTGCATCTACCCGCCGAGATATACTGCCCATAAACGCCTGCACACCCCGTGTGCTGTAGCATGCGGCTGGTGTCGGTGGCGATGTGAGAGCTTGTGGAAATCATACGAAGCATCCTGCAGGCTCCAGCCTCATTTTATGGCTTCATCTATTACCACTCTGTCATTGTTAATTGTCTTCTTTTTACCTCCGCAGGATTCTCCAAATTGGCCCTATCGAATGTGACAGGAGGAAGAGCATTAAGCATCTGACAAGATGATATCTAAGTTCAATTTCCTCCCCCTGCGCTGATATATACCTGCAGCACATCATTTTCCTTTCTGTCATAAAGAGCGCAATAAATCAGTGGTGCTTATGGAGGCACGGTGGAAAACAGGGCCTCTGGATTTGTGTCCCCAGCTCTGGCTATTAGGAAGCCATTACTGCCACGTTCTGCTCCTTCAAACAAAAATGATCAAACCTAATGCCGCTGAGATTAGGGAGATTAAGAGAGAGAGAGCAGGCAGGGCTGTTAGAACACAGGCATGCTCTCTAAACAATCTGCGCTAAACTCCAGGAAAAAAAAACAAAACCCACAAAAACACCAACAACAACACAGCTTTCCCCTCCTCCTCTCGTTGACACCATTATCCATCTGTTTGGCTGAAATTGCTGTATCATGGTATAAATCTGAGATACAAGTGTCACATCCTCTAAAATAAAAGGGAACATTAACTGCTCTTAGGCCCTTCCTGAGGCCCTGGGAGCCGCTGGCTATAAGCTCACTCAAGTGTGGTGGCAGTTATACTGTGTTTTACTAGACTGCAGACAATTATCCTTTGCTCCTCTCCCCTCTGAAGACAAACTGCCAGGGCTTCAGCCGAAATGATTTCAAATAGATTTTCCAAAATGTCTGTTGCTTGATTGCTTCCATACATTATTTCTCTTAAATGGATAGAGAGAGGGGGAAAGAAAGCATATCCACAAATCAATCACAATAACCCTTAGCTCATAGAAATAAAGAAAGTAGCACATCATCAGATCACTCTGTGTGTGTGTGTGTGTTTGCTTGCATCTTAGACCATAAGGAAAGGTTTTACCATCCTAACCACTTGATTCCCGCCCCTTCTGCACTGTTAGTAATAATTCTAGTTTAAATTGTCAGCTTTCTCAGTTTCTTCTATGTTTTTGCAGTTGCTCTGATAATTACATTATGATATGAAATATTTGAATCATTCATTCTTATCCTCCCAAGTGTAAGCCCCTGGGAACGCATTGTGATTTTATTTTTGTGTAATTCTAAACTTGGTTGTTATGTGAAATATGACCAGCACCGCTCTCCTCTCGATGTAGAGTGGACAGGTCCTAAAAGTGGGTAATGCTTATGTCAGTATTACCCTGACCAATCACAAGGCTACCATAGCCCCGCCTCCTCTCTGAGTCGAAGAGACTGGTGAGCTGAAGAAAGAGTGAATTTTGGTCATATTTGAGGAGTGCTTTATCATATCTGTTTTGTGTTTTTTGGTGAAACGTCGCTGAATATTTCACATAAATTAATTTATGTGATTAAATAAATCAAAATTATTTCCCAGGGCTTTTAAATGTATGTTTGGAAATAAGAAAAAACTGTTGTCGTCCAATGAAAAACATGTATCTCCCAAAATAGTAACTTTATACGAGAAGAAAAAAAACTTACTTAACATTCAGTGGAAGTCAATAAAAAATGATTTAATTCCAAGCAATTTTGGAGCATTTCTATTGGTTCATTCATTATGAAATATTCACAAAATGTGAAGGACATGTACGTGTTCAAATTATGTAATAGCTGAAAATCCACAAAAATGGAGATTCATGTTTTATGGAATACTTTTATATGGAACCATTGGACAATTTTGATGGTATTTCCACTGAATGTGTAATAGTGTGGTTCATTGGAAAATATAAAAAATATTGTCACTATACAAAGAAAACATGTATCTCCGCTTACTACATCATTGGAGCACAGCAGCAGCCCTTTACTCTGTCCTTTACAAACTCTCATGATGAATGGACCAATGGAAATATTCCCAAATTATTTGGAATTATATATATTTTTTTATTTGACTTTCATTGAAAGATAAGAATTATTTTCCCTTCTTATAAAGTTACTATTTTGGATATTTATTTTTTGACAGCAATGAAAATCTAATTCCGAGAATCAACAGTATTTCAAGTAACATTTTAATAATTTTAAAAATATTTCAATACTCCATTCTGTGTTGTTAGGAAATGACATTGTAAGTGTCCTCAGGTTTACTGCTGGTGAATTTTTATCCTACAAAAGTTCTATCTTTCAAGAGTACTCCTATCATTAGCGGGATCCTATTGTTTATCTAAAAATGGGCTATAAAGAGAATAACAATTGTACTATTCAGTATTCTTTCCTTGTTTTGCTTCATATATCAACAACAAAAATAGTCCTGGCTGCTGCCCTCAGTTGAGAGTGTGGCACAAACAGTAGTGTGAGTAAGACTCTGTTCTGAGATTTAAGTCACACACACACACACACACACACACACATGCAGACAGGCAGTGATGGTGGTGAATACCAAGCCTCGCAATAACACACTATCCTAAAACACAGAGAGTCGATTACAGCACTGAGCTGCGATTCAGCATTACAGTCATACACATTTATTACACTGACTCTGGCTGCCTAATACAGCCATGCATGACTCCATCCATCTCTGTTTTGTGCTGGATGGATTCCGGAGATGAGATAAACATATGCAAAGAAAAGAAGTGTCACAAATCTGCAAAAAATTGTGCTGAATTGTAACAACAGCTAAATTAAAGCACTGCTTGACTGCTTTTCATTGCCTAAATGTAAGGATTACGCCTTTTCATGGCTCTTCATCAAATGTTGGACTCCTTCTGCATCTCTCCCATCACTTTGTTATAAAACTGCGCCGGTAAAGAAATGAAACTATAATCTTTATTAATTAGAGAGGCACATTAATGCTGGCATAAGGTTAAAACAAGCTGAGGGAGCGACATCATTGACAGTTAAAAGACGACACAGGGCTGTACTTCCAGCTGAAGGAGTAAGCACCTGTCTTGAATATCACTGTATTGATCTCACTTTTCAATTAAGGCTTGCATCTCCATATTCACCTTAATATTCTGAGTAGATAAGCATTCTGTAAAACCTTAGCACACGTCCAAGGAAGTATCCATCAGTTTTCCGCACACATCAGCATGTACTGTATCATTTATACGCAAAGGATGTTCTCTCTGCATATGGGCAATGCTGTGGATATAAAGATGCAAAAAACAAAGCAAACAATTGCATATTTTTGTGAAGTGTTGTAACACTGAGGTTAAAATTATCTTTGTATCAATGTGTTGTGACGAAATCTATACCGTGCTATAGAGAAGTATTAAATAAGGAAAACGTATAGGCCCTTGGCCATAGTGGACTGGATTTTGGTTTTGAGCGGTTCTGCTGTTTTTTTCCACTGACAAAAAAAAATGCCGTTGTGTCTGAAAGCACTCTCTAAGTCATCATTATTGCTGCACTGGGCATGGGCCGCTGCTCTGGGCGGTGAGGGAGCTGATGATGTGAGACCGCAGTACAACTGCACAATGTTGTGCTCATTTCACCTCTTATACGATCTGTTATCCACAAGGCCGGAGCTCAGGTAACCAGCGTCCAGTAAAACACCTCAGCTCTGTTTGTCCTGTCCTTGACTCCTAATGTGGCAGCACTGAGACTCATCCGCGCCGTAAAAATGGGCTAACTGTTCAAAAGACACAATGGAAGTCTAAAATGCCCTCTTTTATTGTGAAATAAACATCTCCCTTGGGCCTTTCCCTGTGATATTATGAGAAATACGTGCCACTGGAGTTATTTCCCTGTAGTGATAGTTCATTATAAATTATAATGGTAATGCACTTGCTACAATAAAAGCATGTGCCACTCATAGATCTAATTAGCTCGATAATCCTTCAGTGGGCGCAGGCTAAACACTCTAGTCCTGGAGGATGTAAACATTCACCACTGTTATACTAATGGTAGGGAATATTTGCCAGGTAGTCCTTTCCTGTGCAGACAAATTCCCCATGGCCAAGCATAATTAATAGCTTTACAGTCTACAAGGCCATAATGCTCATCAGTTATTAATTAGAAATTCGTTTTACTGAATAAATAACGCTGATGATTGATGATGAAACTTGTAATTGGGCTCTGAGAGTGATTCTCAGGGGGGAAGCATCACAGGGAAACAAAACCACTGTTACTGGAGCAACACACTAGAACAGGAGACTGCACTGTTATGTTTGGAGAGGGTAAATATCTGATGGATAACGTGTTTTGATCAAAGATAGGTCAGAGATATCTTTTTCTCTTTACAGAAAATTTACCTGTTAACAGAATGCAGGATAGAAAGCTAACAAAATATAAATGTAGCATTCAGCAAGTAGGCTGTCCTGCACTGTGCAGCTGGCGGCCATTGGAAACCACCTGCTATATGAAAAATAGGAAGCGTGAAAGCAAAAGAATAACAAACAAAGTTAACCAATGAAGCCGAAATCAGCGCTGTTCTGTGATACACTTTCATTTTTATCATATTTATCATATCGTCACTTTCCGAAGAAAATCACAGAACCTTGAACCTTGTTCATTTTTAGATTACTACGTCATTTGGACACAGCAGCTGTTCTTCACATTTTGTGACAATTGTATGATGAATGGCCCGATACAAATGCTCCAAAATATTAAATTCCATTGAAAGTTTTAAAAGTATTTTTTCCCTTCTCCTATAAAATTACTATTTGGACGTTTATTTGTACATTTTTAAGACAATATAATTTTGTAGGAACGCATTAACTTTAATTTAGTAATAAACTGTGAAAACAAGTACAGTTAACTGCCACTGAATAAAAAAGTAAGCTTTCTAACAACACATGTCTTTAATGTATTGACTGAACTCTTTAAAAACGTTCACTTGAACTTCTTAATGGCTCTAATCAGTGATGTGACTTCTCAGAGATACGCAAGTGGCCCAAGCTCAAGGTTATCGAGGCTTAGTCTTTTGCACAAATCTAAAGGCACATGAAAAATATGATGTGCCTTTAAATTTGTGTATTGGTCCAATGTGATCCGATTCACACTCTTTTAAAAAATACCAGTGAACCATACTGACAACTGAATCCAATGCCGCAAATGAGTCTTTGTCTTTGTGATGATCTGCATTAGACCAGGGCTGAGTTAATTCCAGTGCATGAACTGAGCTACTCTCACTGTGCATGTAATGTATTTTTATGCATTTCACATCAATATCTGCAACAAAAGACTGCAGTGACAACAATAGCATCACAGTGGTACTGTATAGTTAATCGCAGAAACTGCATGGTTGCTAAGTTACTGACTCTCCTGGGGCCATGCACTATACGGCGCAGTCGTTTTAAATGACGGAGGGGAACGGTGAAAACTCTAGCCTTCTGTGGCTCACTATTGATTTTACACAGAAGATCCGAGCACTCATGATAGGCTTTTGATATATTTTCCTGCTGTAGTGGGTCCCTTTGAGCATTGCAAGAAAAATATCTGTCAATATGCTCCTATTATGATCTCTTGATCTGTGGCCATAAAAACCTTAAGCGGCAGCCCTTATTGCACAATAATGGGTTAGACTATTCAATAGCAAGTGCTGCTGCGATTTAAGATTTTTCAAAGTATTGTTTTGTCAGGAAGCAGAATAACCCTCCATGGCCTTTCTCACAATGCTCAGGGCCTAATTAGTTTGATTGACTTGCAGGAGAGAGGGATCAGCTGTGACATCATAGGCCTCAGTAATAAATACCGGCTGATGGGCTGGTCTCATCCTGGCGGCCATCACCACCTCCCTCACCTGTCACACTCAGCCGCCTGCATCAGCCCCCTACAGACTGCTGCATAGCACTCGCTGCCCTATTAGCAATTTATAATGGTGATCAAGAAGTAGTCAGCAGCGAATCAAGACAACTGTCTCCCCTCAGCGCTAATTGGGCTGTGTTCTTTTCTGATAAATGGCTCGTGACTAGCGTGAGGTCCCTCGGATTTCACAGCTTCTAATGGCCCACAGTAACTAGATTTACTAACAGATACCGGGTCAAGGAACGGAGATGGGGTGCAAAAAATGTTAATTAATATCAATAATGGCCAATTATTAGTTTGACAGAAGGATCCGAGCTAAGAGTGTGCTCTAATGACTCTGAGCTAAGTTGAAGGGAAACACTGGCAAATTAGCATAACAGTGTATGCACACTCCATGGAGGTGCCTAGCAAACATCTGCTGTGTTAGAAATTCAAATCCGCTCCCTGTTAGTGCTGCTGGATGTAGTCGCATAATCAGCCATTCTTCCTCGGCCATTTTGACGGCACTAACAATGCCCTGGTGACCGGTTGGCCCCTCCCCTCTGGGCCCTCCAATCAAGAGTGGCCTCATGCAGACCCCACCGTAACCGTAACAACGCTGGAGTTAAAGAGCACTTCAGGGACTGGCTTTGTGTCACAGACACTAATCCTCTTCTACCATTACGCTCCCTTTATTGTGACTAACACTTACACAGACGGGCTTTAATCAAATTTAAACATGTGTTTGGAGGATGAATAGGAGTGGAAATGACATATTAATTGACACCCGTTCCAGTTTGTTCAGTCTGAATTGTTGCTGAATGAACGTTTTCGCCTTCTTCAATGCGATTAATCATAAGTGCTGGTTATAATGCTATATTACTTTGTAAACTCTGCACCATGGTCAAATATACTAAAGTTAAATTATTTGATAACACTGGAACTCTTCATATTTAATTACCGCTTCAGCAAACCACAGAGGGCCAAGCGCACAGAGCAAATACACTGTCCTCAATACTGCCCAATATATCTCGAAAATCAACCTTCCACTCACCAACTAAAATAATATGCCTGTTTTAAGGGCGTCTGGTTAATCTATTGTAGCGCGGCAGCAGCGTGACCGTATTGACCAAATTGGACCATATGACAAGCGGTGTACATGTCAGAGCCTAGGAGGAGTAGTAGGTCCCAGAGGGCCAGCTTTTGAGGGCCGTAAGCCCAGCCCAGCTGTAGGAAACCTGCTCTCCTATGAAATCACACGCGGCTGCACTCAGTGGTGCCCAAGCGCTGGTCCTGGCTGATATACTGCACAGAATGTGTGTTCTTTGTGAACGGAGGTCAAACTGATATCATCATATATTACCAGGCCAAATATCAACATCATACCTAATCTAATCTAATCTTATCTAATCTCCACAGTGTGATGATTTGCAGTAAATTAAACATTTTAAGAACATTCAAAAAGCGAAATACGTTTCAATCCATCAAGTTTTCCTTCTGCCAGACGTACTGCACACTCTATGTTATTCTGCGAAGCCAATGAAGTTCTCTATTTCACACTCCAATGTTCCATGTGAAGGGGTTGCTTAGGCTGCAGTAGTACTTTCCATTTATTTGCCTACGGCAAGAAAATAGAAGATATATGCAACAGCCAAGCACTCTCTGTTTTTGCAATTTGGGACAGAGAAAGTTTACCTGTGGAAATATTGCGATACTTTTAAATAGCTTTTCTATATTTATTTGTTATGGTATGGAATTTAATCTGATATGAAAAACCTAGCTGCCAAAATACAACACTTTGCTAAAAGCTGTACAGACTATAAAAAATAAACCACTGTCTTATGAATGTGATCCAGTTTTGGAATATTTAGGGTGACTCCAGAAATAAAGTCAAGCATTCTGCTGATTTCTACAAGTGGAAAGTAAAATACAAGAGATGCATTGTTTAGCAAAGTATGGTCCTTTTTTTCAGACAGAAAAGCTAAGCTGATGCATTCAGTAGATTGTCTCTGCCATATAAAAACCTAATTGATTTATTAGTTGTAACCGTAGTGTTCTGATTGAAGAAGAATGACAATGTTCTTCATGGGCTTAGTAGTGATATGTCCGTAGTGATTCCACTCTACTTGAGCAATTTATGATAATAAGTGTCTGATATTAAAATGATACAAGTCTTCAGTTCACTTGTTCCTTCACCTTTTTTCCCTTTCCATGAACCTGGTTTGCCATTTACCCTGTGTAATTACTGTGGGAAAGGAACAGATCTAGAGCAGGTTGAATGTCCTCTTGCTGTAACAGAGCAGGAGGTCATGCTGGATGTCTGAGGTCTCAGCCTGTATTATCAGATCACTATCATCTTCTCTGCCTGTAACAGTGTGTTCAGCTGCCACTGTGACTTGCGCACACGCATTTGTGTGACCTTCTCCTGAACACCCTGTGTGTGTAGTGTGCGGAGGTGGTGTGTCATGTCTGAACAGGGCCAGGAGGTCCCCGTGGTTGGAGTGTCCTGCTCTCAGCTCCACACAGCAGGGGAGGGCTGCTCCACCAAATGGACAACCAGCAGTTACCCTGGAGGGCAAATCTGACAATGCATATCTGCATATCTAACACTACTCTTTATGCAGTGTGAAACCCTGTGACACGAAGGATTATATACGCAGCATTTTAAATGGAGCTGAACCAACTGAAGTGTAGGTGGTAGAGGATACTGTGTTGTGGGAAGTGTATGAATTTTATTAACTAGATTGTAACTTATAAAAAAAAAAAAAGGAGCTTTCATTCTTATTTCACAGCACTAAGGTAAAGCCAATCATTTTTTCCAGTGCTATACATAATCATGACTGTTAGCATACCTACCATTTCCAATTTAGCACACTGTCAGCTAACCAGCTCAGCTAGGCTATAGGCTATATTCATGGTGAAATGTGAATACAGTATGTGTGCTGAGAGAACCACTCTCTTTTATCTGGTTAACTCCAATAAAATATGCCAAACATTACAGTGTTAATTATGGCGTTATTAAATGCAGTACTATTATTGCATTATAAGATATGAGACTGTCTCTAGCTAACATTATCTTCGTTTTTAAAATGTAAATATTCTGTCAAGAAAACGTGTAATTTCAGGTAGGAATATGGTAGGACAGGAAATCCAATAATTATATCTTGTAAATGTAGCCAACAAGGAATTTTTATATAATTATGTGGTAACAAAATATTCCAAATATTGTATTTACTAAGAGAAAAAAATGTGAATTAAAAAATGTTATCACAAATATTAACCCTGACATCAGGATTTTTTTTAAAATGTGAACGAATGTTTAAATATTAAACGAACTCAGGCGTGAACGTAGACGTTATACGTGACGTAACCTACTGCAGCACGCTTTAATCTGATTGGCTTCCGCCTAGAGACCCGCGCTCCGTATTTGCATAACGTTGAGATGTTCGCGAAGTTTCTCGGAACCTCTTCGAGCCGAGAGTCGCTGCGAGGAACGGTTATGATACACACTGTATTTTCACCGGTAACTCTGTAAAAATATTTTAATACGAAGTGCCTTTTGTGCAGTATAATGGGCTAGCCACGAGACCACGGATACTTTAGGGTGATATATCTACCGTTAGCTTTAGCCCTTTAAAATTCCTCTGCCTTGACTGTTATTTAACTCCCCATTTTAAAGCCATAAAATAAGTCATTATTTGCCTAATAGCTTGGCTTATTAACCTGTATATCATTGTTTCTAGGGTTCACTTAGTGCTCGCCAACACTAAGACCCCTAGAAAATCTTTTTTTTTGTGAAACATTAATAGTTTTGAATTATTTAAACATTTATTTACATATCAATTGGTAGCTAACTATCTCATTTGCATTACTAAAACAATACTGGCACAAGTCTAAGACTGCAGGTTAGCCTGAAGTTAAAAGGGAGTGCTTACTAACCTTTCTGGTCTTGGCTAATTGAAAGTAAAATTGTCCCAACCAGAGTTGTCCGTTAATCTATAGCTAGAGAAATGATAAAACTCCTCCTAGAAGGAAACCCAGCACTTTGCAGGAGTTGAATGAATGTTGATTATTCTGTCTTCTGTCTTTAAGATTTGTTGCAGAGAAAACATGGGTAGGTTACAAATTCCAAGCAATGTGCCTGGAAGGGGACCAAATACGAAAAATTAACTTTTTGAATGCATTAGCACATTCATTTGAGGATCAGGAGCTCCTACCAACCCACAAACCGAAATAAACAAATAGCAAGCATCTCAGATTTGTCCCACCTCCGTGTCTGAGTCTCTCCAGTCACAGTGCTGGACCCGTCTGAAGATCTTCAGTCACAGAACTGAATCTGGGTTTATTTGAGTGTGCAAAGACATCATTAAATGCAACCAAACAAAAATGAGCATGGAGAAATATGTGTACTGATTAAAAATGGCAAAAGCAAGAATGGGGAAGAAATATAACCAATCAAAAGTGACTAAAACCCAGCGTTTTTGCTCCTCACGACTACGCAAATCGTGTTTGAAATAGGCTTGTTCTCAGCAGTTGAGGTCATTTTAAACATGAAAGATGTATTCAGTGATTACTCTCAGATCTGCACTGGCCATGGAGATAGGGCTGTAACGTTTCTCTGTTGTCATTCTAATGACGTAATATATATATTGGGTATGCAAAATGAAAACACCCTGCCAGTCCATCACAGGGCATCCCACTCACCCAGTCTTTAATAAAATAGTTGAGTTTGAGTTGTTTACACTATTTTTCATCAACTGTAAATATTAGCTCCTCAACAAGTAATATTTTGTGTGGTATCTGTGACTTATTTGCTACAAAGTACAAAGATTGAGTGAGCGTCCTGTAAGTGTGGTGATTTCATAATAATTGCAAGGGTATGTATACACGTTCACGTTTTAATTCCTTGAGGATGAAGCGTTATGGTTATTATGGAATTCTTATTTTTATGGTAGGCATTTTGTGGTGCAGGAATTTGTTATTTCTTAAGAGACATACTTTATCACAGTCATTTTTGCTTAATAAACCCCCTTCTATAAGCTTATATAAACAACATTCTTGCACTAAAATCTGTGTTTCGTTGGTATATATATTACAATGTATGTGAATACACTGAACTTGGTTAGATAAAGATAATCCCAGTGGAGCAGTGGCATCAAAATCCACATTAATATTTGCCCATCCTGAGCTAAATCAATACTCACTAGGAAAGGAAGTGATGTTAGCTTTCATTATGGTTTGAACAAGGTTAAATATATTTGTTGCCTCAGAGCCCCATCTCATTTCACACATTGCTTTTTCCCAACCAGCTAAAGAGCTATGGAAAACTAAAATTAAGGCAGCATATGTTTTATGCACATTGTTGCATTGCACAGCGTCTCTGTTGAGTGGCGACATTCGGGGTGTGTTTATGTGTGTAGACGACTGCGTGTCGAGTGGTGCTGCCATGTTTTCTCGGGCCTCGTGTGTATAAATTTACTGTCTGCTTCTCCGTTTCTCTTTCTTAATTCACTGCAGTCGGGTTGTTCTGAAGTGCTCCTCACTGGTCCCCTGAACAATCAGAGTGGAGACAATAGCTCTGCGATGATGGAGCCGTACAGCAGCCATCTGCAGCAGCAGCTGCTGCGCTGCATCTGCACAATATGCTGCAGCGCCCAGCCCCAGTAATCTGCATAATAAGGAGAGGGCTTATCCCACTCTAGTTAATAATCACAAGCAATCGATGCACTTCATTCCCTTACTGTAGCTGGATAAAAAGCCACACACACAGACACACATATATCAGCACGCACAAGAACACTTGTATATTCTGAAGCACACTGAGTCTGATATCTCCTGAGAAGTTTCAGTATGCACGTTGTATCCCGCAGACAGCTAGGGGTCATATGGTGTAATGCAGAGATGTTGATTTTGCCTGAAGCTACAGATTTACACCACACTCAATTTCATCTTTTTATGAATACCATAATTAGGACACTCTGGGTCCTGATACTGCTGCTTTGTGCCTGCATGGAGTGAAGGGTATAATGGGGGTACAGCAGAGCCCTGCTGCTGTCTGCAGTCTAAAGGGCAGGGGGTGGGACATGAGGCAAAAAACACTCTGTGAACAGACTAGACCATGGGCCTTTTGACTGGGAGAGCTTTTTCTCACACCCGCAATCAATACAGTCTGGTAAACCAAATTACAAGTCTGCTTTAGTAAAACAGAGATATTGATATTGTGCCTTTAAGCTTGTTGATCTTATCATAAATATCAATGCTGGAATCATACATCCTGCATGCGCTCCCATTAAAACGAATATACGGATTGCAAGGCGCAGTACAGGAAGCATACTTTTCCTGTATGTGTGTCAGGGTAGAGCAGGGAATAACATCCTTTGTCCTACTCTCCAATGTTGCATTTACTTTAATAAAATGCCGCTCTCAGAACAATGGTCAATGTGGTGGGACATTTCTGTACCTTCAGTTAGAGAACATTATTGGACCATATTCTATATTCATTTTAGATTTTAAGATAGTGCTGATTTCATATGCCCCATTTCATCTCCAGGACAGTTCTATAATGAACGATTATAAATATTCACCTCTCCTTCTGGAGAAGACAATGTAATGTACACAACTGGACTTTACAACTACTGTCGTACCTTTAATGGTACAGTTACACTTGTCGTACCTTTAATGACCAATAATGTGCCTCTACCATACCCTTTAATTTCTAAGAGAGTACATCACAGAATAATACAAACGAATACTATCATTTAAAAGTATTCAGTGAAAATGTCACTATTTTCTTAAATTCCAGTATGTTTGCTACATTCTGGGATTCTGTGTCCATTCATAACTTATCACTGCATAATTTGAGATAAGTTTCTGTAAATTGAAATACAGAAATCCATGAAAATGAATAACGTTATTTTAAATTCTACTGTCTTAAAACATGCAAGATATCATTGTGTTGAAGCAGTGAGAATACGGTTGAGTGTATAGTATGTGCTTTGATCTATACATCTCTAGAGTGCAGTGGGAGCCTGTGAGTCATTAGGGTAGCACTAAACCCACACAGAAAAAACAGTAATTCTTCAAGGTCTGAACACTGTGACTGTGGTGGTCCTGTAAGTGTATGTCTCCAATTATCTTTTTGTTTGGGAATATTAAATGTGCCCAATTTAATGTTGTAGTTACACTTGACTTTATATTCTCTATCTTCAAAATTCTGGTCTTGACGTTTATTTAAAATTTTTCAATTTAATAATTTTAGTTCAAAGTTTCTCCAGTGAGTTAATAAGATGTAGCAATGTGCCTAAAAACTCATTCAAGTTACACTCTACATTTTTATAGTACAAATTAATTTCTGGATTTTTTTGTAAAATGGAATAAAAAAATAATCTCTAATTTGTTGAATTTAATTCTACTGACATTTAATTTAACTAAAACCTTTCCATGAATTTACTTGATGTTTGACTACCAATTTAATAATATTTTGTAAATGTAAACAAATGCAGAATTTGATGTCTTCAACACATTACAACAAATGTTGGGACAGGAGAGAAAGAAATGTAGAGAATTAGCCAGTTACGTAATTTTTATGCATAGCACAATAAGCAGGTGGATTTGTAACAGGTGAGTATCAACCAGGTGGGTTGTGGCAAATTTGTGAGAATATTGTTAAGCAGATTTTGTCAATGCATAATATCAGAGAATGTAGATAATCAAGGAATCTGGAGATATGTCTGTCTTTGTCAAGCTATGCCAGAAATCGTGGAGCCCTCAGATGCCACTGCATGAAAAAACATCATGCTATTTTGGTAAGTACATCTACATGACCTCAGGAGTATTTTGGAACAAATTTGTCATTGTGTTCTTTGTGCTATAGGTGAAAGGGTCCATCCAGACTGTTATTACAGAAAGATGTGGTAAACATGCCTTTGTTGCAGCTTTAAGCATGTGTCAGGCGTTCAATTTTACATTAGCAAAAGTCTGGTCAGTTAAAATAATTATTTGTACTAAAATTAACTTGTTTTTATAATATTTTACAAAAAATAACAAATTTTCTGGATCTAACATTTTTATTAAATATATGGAGTATGGTTATCTTTATCCTCAAGAGTTGCTGTCAGTGTTCTCATGTTCTCTGAGTAAGTGATGTATCAGTACCACTGTTAGTGCCACCAGTTAAAAAACTCCCATTTCTGTTTTTCCAGTTAATTATCAAAAAGTAAACTGTTCATGTAATTTCATATTTATATTGATTATATTTCTAGCTTATGGTGTACTCACATTAAGTATTACTGCAGATGTTGGGAATGCAGGATGATGCCAGTAATTTTATTGGCAGATTTTTGCTCAGAAAGACAAAGTAGAAGAGCAGAATGGTTTGGTGATGCTAGGATATGGAGCTAATATATCGGCAGAAATTTACAAACACCACTTAAAGTAAAGTTGGGATGCTGGGCCAAATTTAAATAAAAATAGAAAGCTAACATAAACAAAGCCTTCCCTGAAAAAGTTCAATAAAAAAAAAGTTCTGAATGGTATGGTTTTCCAAAAGTTTTTATATCAAATTTATCAATCAAAATTTTATACGGCACTTTTCACAACAAAAGTCGTCAAAAAAGCAGTTTTGTGGCAAGGAAACTCTCCCTTAGCTCATGAGGGAAAACTTTGGAAGGAACAAAGACTCAACAAATAGCAAAACAGAAGTAAAAGTACTGATAGAGACAATGAGTTGTAACTAATGGGAAGGTAAAATATAAGTAATGAAAATGTATGAGAAAGTATGGTTCTGTGGAAGAGTAAAAGCCAGCACAGGGTCCATTTGGGCTAAAACAGCATCCCTGCATGGCCAAGCACGGTGCTGTAGGTAAGACAAGGCAAAGATCTTGTACAAGATGCAAGGGGTGAGGGCTGGATCAGGGCAACACCGGGGAGAGCTGCAGGAACAGGGCATTTTAATGCATAGCTCTCTCTGTCAAGAAAGACATCATATATCATTCAGCATTAACGGTGCCTTCAGTGATGTGCAGTTCACCCAGGCCACGTGCACCTCCATACCATTGTGGATGCGGGCTTTTGGACAGTGTGCTTACAACAAGCATTTGCAATTTTTCTAGGTCCTTTTTATATATGGTTTTTCCATTGCGTGAAAGAATTTTAACTTGCATTTGTTGATATGTTCATAGACAATGGTTTTGGGAAGCGTTTCTGAGCCCATGCAGTGATTTCCATCTCCTTTTAATTCAGTGTCACCTGAGGGCATAGAAACCGCTGTCAGCCTGTTGGAACCTTGTCCCTTGCAAGTAGAGAGGTAGACGTTTAGTGATAATATGTGCTGTAGATGAAGAAATCCCCTGGGCCTTTGCTATTTTACGTTGAGAAACATGATTCTTGATTTGTTTCACTATTTCCCTGCACAGTTTTTGACAGAGTGGTAAACCTTCCCCATCCTTACTCCTGAAGGACACTCTGAGATGCTCTTTTAAAACCCAGTTATGTCACTGATCTATTGCCTTATTTGATTTTTTTTCTTTCCCCAATCCCATATTTGTATATGTTGCTGGCATCAAATTAAAATATACATTTTATAGTTTTGAAACATTAGAAATATTGCCTTTTCTTCAGATTTGTTTAATTAAAAATAGGGTTTAAATGATTGGCACATTGTTGTATTCAGTTTATTTTTACATTTTGCACAGTGTCATATCATTTTTAGAAATAGGGAGTGTACATGAAGATAACAGTGTATCCTTTAAGTATACAGGGACATAGAGTGTTTTACAGGTTCCTGTGATTTTAATGTTCTGCAACTGCAGTAAAAGTTTTACAGTTCTGTGTTGTATATTTACTGTACTGACAACTACGCTGCCACTAACCTGGCATGCATTTTACAGCACTTTTTTGACAGTTCACATCATAACGTTACACAAACTACCCCTTGATACCGTCACTTATAAGCATAATTTTGAACACATTTTTGCTGTAAAAAAAGCTGTAACTCCAGGCGCCCCGCTGTAGCATGGTACCTCATCATCTGTGGCATGATTTAAGGGAAAGATGAAACACCTGCTTGGCTCACAGTCACAGAGACTGAGTTCTCTTCTCAGCTTCATCAAACATGCACCTTCATTTGCATAATTACAAAGAGCAACCAAATGACTTCTGGGTTTTACCTCATTAAGACTGAACCTCAGCTTCTACCCAAACAGCTATTATCACAAGGAAATGGCTTTTTAACAATGCACAGACAGAATTATGTCTTAAATTTAACTACATGTTTTTAATGATTAGTAATTGGTTCATTTTTATAAGGCCATGTAGTATTATATGTGATTTAGTTAGGCAGTCAATTAAACACTGTAAATATAATATTTAAGATTGACAATTTTTGTTGAACTAATTTAATGACGGGGGCTATTGCTTTTGATCAAAAAGGCATAGTTTTATTCTCTTGTACTAGGTGTAATTTCCTCCACGTGTGGAGATACAGTAATGTTGAGTTGCTAAATGTGTGGCTTTGTGTGAAATTAATAAATACCTTTGGGTAAAGGGACCGTTAATATATTCCACTTTTTCTCCTTTAATTTAAGCCAGTGTATTAAAGTGGATAATGAACTCTTAGCAGACACTAAATTGATAGAGTGGGAAGTGTGCAATAATATTGATCAGTAACCCTCTCCCTTTGGTACCCCCCTGTTAAGTAGCATATGCTTATTGAATATAAACAATTTACTGCACTGTGTGTTATTAAAATGGTGATATAAGTGTGTTTTGCTCTCAAACTGGCAATGCATTTATACCTCGTCATATCACATAAAAAATCACCAACAGATATAAGTAATGTCTTGTTTTTTGAGCTATATGCTTCATTTAGGGAGTACATAGCAATTTGATTCTTCATCTCATGAGTTGAGCAGTACTTGATTCTCATCTAAGGTCTCATTCTGGTAGGAGATTATTGTGTTTTCCCTGTGTCTGTGTGGGTTTCTTCTGGTTCCTAAAATTGAAGCAGAGTATGTATAAATAAATAAATGAATGCCCCAAAGTTTTTAACAAAGCAAAGAATGCACCAAACCCCACATGAAATAAAAAAAAAACCCAATGCTAAAATAAATAAACCACAGCAATGCATTTATACCTCATCATATCACATTACAAATCACCAACAAATATATTGATAATGTCTTGTTTTATTTGAGCTGTAAGCGGCTATGTTTTAAATGCATTGCCATTGTTTATTTATTTTAACGTCAGGAAATGTTTTTATACAGGATTTGGTGCATTCTTTGCTTTACTACTTTAGGTGAGCTCATTAAAAACATGTTTATTAACCTATTTGAAATGTATAATTTATATATATACATATATATATATATATATATATATATATATATATATATATATATATATATACTTTAGTATAGTATAAATATAGACACTTTATATATCATATATATTAAATATATTAAATATATTATATATATTAATCTTACATTAAAAAAACAATAGACAGCACAAAAATCACAAAGGTATTGCTAATATTTCATGAACAAACTGAGCAAGTAGGGAACCTTGCCTCTGAAAAGGCTAAACAGTGTCCAATTTAGAGTTTTAAATTTGGTTTCCTTGGTTTTCCAGAATTCAGTATATGGTTGTTTAATTTTTAGGCATTTTTAATCACATTCACTCTGTCTTAGAATAACAAAGACATAGGAACCTGTTTGTGTGACATATTACTGTGAGACTCAATATGATTAGCCATATTAAGAGTTTGTTTTGAAGAGTTAGCCTCAAATTAGCATCAAACATGTAATATGAACAAGTAAATGTTACTCTGTCTCTGTGGTTGTACCCTCAAGGGCACATATTCGTACTTTTAATTAGGAAACATAAGGTACAATTATTTTATTAGAATTGTAGATTTTAAAGTTGTTCTGGTTTCAACACAGTTGTATAATGAAAGATTACAGATATACACTTCTCATTCTGAATGTAATGAATCTTTAGGGAACACAACTGGACTATAACACTGATTTTACGTTTAGCTAGGGTGACCAGACCTGAGATGCCGTTGTATACTTAGCTGAACCTATGTGTGCTTTTAGGTCCTTTACACCTTTATTTGCTTTATTAAACAAGGACTACTGACGTGCTGACTGACCAATTAAATGTTTACAGAGAAGGTTATCGACCAATAACGGTAGCTCTACAGTCAGAACGTCCAATCAGAAGATTTTAGGCTACTTCACCACGCCCCCTTCTCATTCAAGCGAACCAGTCGGAGTAGGGGAGGGCGGGAATAATTTGTGAATGAAAGTTCTCGAAGTTCTATGTAAGCTCTAGAAAAACAAAATCCCGGACGTTTGTGAAATTCCGCCCGGATATTTTTAAAGTCTAAAATAGAAGACATGTCCGGGTAAAAGAGGACGTCTGGTCACCCTACCTTTAGCACTTGATTGTACCTCTACACTCTCAGAAGAAAGGCATGAAAGAGTTACAATATTGATCACTAAAGGTACAAACTCTGTAAATGTACCTTTAAAAGTACAACAGTGTTTATAATGTTTGTAATCTTTCATTATAGAACTATGTCTTATAAAAAAAATAATAAAAGTCCTGGAAATTAAACCGGGCGTATGAAATCAACACAATTTTAAATTCTACAATTATAATAAAATAAGGTACAATTATGTTCCCTAATTAAAGGTACACATATGTACCCTTGAGGGTACCACTGCAGAGACAGCGAAAGGTACCACCACAGTGACAACATTTCTGACTGTGTACCGTACCTTTTTTCAGAGAATGTACATTGATTAGAAGGATGCTTTTAAGATCTTGTGCATGGGAGTTTGTAATTTCCAGGATTGAGAGTTTGAGCTCCCAGTAGGAGTGATGAGAGTTGTGTATGGCAGGTGCACTGGTCTCTAGGCGATGCGCACTGTAACAATGGAGATGCGCAGGTGTGACGTGTTTCTGTGGCAGTCGGAGCCAGGTGTTTATTGAGATATCAGAATGCGTCAGGGTGAGAGGAATGCACTTGTCAGCTGGGGTTTAGATCTGTCACTATCTCTAAGATACATTACAAAGACAACCTGACAGCACAAAAAACACCTGTTGAAACACGGAAACCTGGGATGCCTCCATATTATTCCAACATAATTCGTTTATATGTTTTGAATTTAATTTCTTGTGAATATAAACTGAATTTAGCTAATGGAATGTATTATAGCCTTTTCAAATGGTATGTGAGTATACCTCAGTTGCTTGCTCACACTCTCAGCTCACATATCAACATGTGATTAAGGTGTCTTTTAGAGCTCCTGTGAATTGCCCTTAAATCTGCTTTGAACTTGTGTCTGTGGTGGTTCTTTAGTGAATGTGTTTCTAAACTAGAGCTTTCTTAGGAATGCAGTAAACCGTAGGCTAAATGCTTTTACCAAGTATCACATTGCACAGGCCCATTGGGACTTGATCTGTAGTTAACTCCTTGTGTAGTTCCTTTTTTATTGCAAGATGCTTGCTCACTGTTGTTGTCCTGACTAGACTTGACCAAAACAGAGACAGAGGGAGCCAGAGTGTCTCCTGCAGCCCATAAAAGGCTGCTGCCAGATTTACGGCAGAGAGGGTTTTTTTCTTTATCGTAGAAACCGATGTTAGTCTCATCTGATAAACAGGTACTTTAGCTGCAGGCTAAATGGGTCTCTTTGAGGTCCTGATTTTAATGCTGCAAAGGGAGCCATTTTGACTGGCTTTTCCCTCTGTGATTAGCCAAGCGTGAGTGTAGAATTTGGACTCAGATCTCCTTCTTACGAGGTGGAGCACTTCTAAATGAACAGATACATAAGTGATGGTAGTTTTATTCAGAGTTAATAGATGAGGAAAAATGAACTTTTCACAGATGTAAATGATTTTGTGCTCTGAGCCTGCTCCCCTGCTTCGCTCTGAATTAGGGTGCAGCTTAGCCTGAGAACGCAGCTTATTTTCCTGCCTTTTTAAAAGGAAACACATCAGGGTATTGGCCCACTGCACGCATTCCTAAGAGATGTGATTAAAAGAAAATTCCTCCATGTTTTACTCTCACGTTTTCAATAATAAATTAGGCACAGATTTCAGATGGCTGGACTTGCCTGTCCAATGGCTTGTCACAGCACATGCAAAACCGAGACTTCTGGGAAAATTGATCCTCACAAACAACCTGCCGATTTAAAGAAACCCCTTTGAATGGAATTATGGGATGTGTCTTATACAACTCTTTGTTTTGTTTCTTTGTAGACTTCCCTGATGGGGCCAGGCCCAGCAGCTTAAAGACATGGGGAGACTTGGATTCATCATTTATACATTTGCAGTCTTTAAGGTCAGAAAATGCATCTGTTATCCTTCTGCTGTTATTTTGAACTTATTTCATTGGTTTAGGCTTTTAATGGAGTCTTAATCAATCTACATTTCACTGATGTTTATTATAATGTATTTTTTTAATAATCTGATTTTTAAAAAACATATTACAGTTTTATAAATTCTCTGCTTTAACATTATGTTTTCAGCATTATTGTTTGTTATGCTGGAACTAAACGTTCGTTGGCTCCATCACATTCACCCCCTAAATATAAATGAGCCTCCAGTAATGGCAGGGAGGGAGAGTGTAAGTAACTGAAGAGATTGTGTTTGCATTTGGATGAAGATAGACTCAAGGTCATATCAGAGGCAGTAAACTGCTTCAGTCGCAGCCCATAAATTTACTCGCCTTATGCTCCGTGGTCTTAGAAGAAGATTGAGTTAATTTTTAATTTACGGCATGTTCAGATTTCTGTGTTTACACGGCCCCAATGCATGATGGGAAACTTGCCTGCTACTATATTAGCCAGTGAATTAGGATCTAATGATAGCACTAAACTGTGCTAATCGAGCAAAATTATGCGTCGTTTGCAAAATCAGATTCACGGTAAAAATACTATCCATTTACTCTTCCTCACTGCTTTCCCAGTAACGTAGTGATTAAGCACGTTAATGATTCTTAGGGCCTTAGAGAGTCACTATTAAGAAATAAAACAGTATCTCATTAACAGTGAAACATTTCTGGCACAGAGTTGATATATGACATGTCATTTTTCCATGCTGAACGTATTGTTTTGTTTTTATTTAAATTATCCATTTTGACTTAAAAAAAAATCCAGCTAAAATTGTAGTAGTTTATTATTTTTTTTTTTTTGAGGGTTCTGTGCTGGAATTTCCTGTTGTACATAAATGGAGGCAGGTGAATGTTTTCTCTGCATGTGAATGTTACTGCTACACCTATATCATATGTCTTGCCATTAGCCATTGCCTTTTAGTAAACATCACGTTATTTGTTTATGTTATATAAATTGGCAACTCATTTCTTGTTAATGAATTTTAATGACCGTATGGCTTAATAAGAACAAATTGTGTTAATTTTCTTGCAATTGTGGCACACACAAAGCCTTGGCAATGTGCTAAAATTTGCTTAAATAACTTGTATGTATATTTACATAAATAAACGAATGAATTGCTTCTGCAAAAAAATGTATCAAAATGAAATAAACACTGCACCTATATTAGCTGAGCAAGACATGCACAACTCCAGTCCTAACCAAGGTGATTTAATGTTATTATGGTGGGGAAATAGTATTCTAGCTTGGTTTCACTAGCTTAGAAATTCAGCAACGATGTAGCTTTTTGCTCAAGCTTTTGCATAAAGCTGTTTGGTTAGTGGCGGAGAGCTTAACGTAGTACAAATGTCACCCACCCACAAATGGCTAGGCTTGTTTCCTCTCTTTCTTTATTCACATCCTTTGTTAGTGACTCACTCCTGGTAGCATTTCTCATAAGAGGGTCATTTGCGTAATAAAGAAGCAACTCGTGACTTTTCCAGCTCTTAACTTCCAGACTCTAATTGGCTGAGGACTCTCCATCAGGCCTGGCAGAGTTAATGTGAGATTTAGAGAGGCTGATGTGGCGTAATCACTGCTGCAGGTTGCCGGGTCTGATTTACCGCCTGCACTGCACCGCAATAAACGCACAATAAAAGGCATAACAGCCCATGCAAGACGCCAAAATAAGACATTACATGCTGCAGGCTCATAAAGGTTAAAAGGTGAGCTCAAGAACAATAAAGTCAAGCACATATTTTCTTGCCCAGCAATAATTCAGCCAGGAAATGCTGTATGATGCTGTGGGGACCTGTTTAATTATCTAAATCTGAACACTACACTCTGAATGTTATCAGGTGGATATTTGAACATCCGTTTAATCAGTACTTAATATTTGAGGAGAAATTGAAAGGTGTTAAATATGTTCTGCACCAGTTAAGCTTGTTTCAACACACTAGTGCATTGTGTCACAGACTAAAATGGAGATTCAAGAGGCTGAAACCATGGCATTGTGGAATATCAGCTGTTACATTCTTTTTCCTCAGTGACTTTATTGGTTTATTCAAAGCAGGTTTGTTGACATTCTGTGGCCTGTTAAAAGGCAAGTGTTCATGTGTGTGGATGTGTGTGTGTAGTGGGATTGGAGAGCTCTTAACACAGCCCTATGCCCTGCGAGGCCCTGCTCCCCCAGGAGCTGTGATTGTTCTCATTTAAGTGGAGGCTGTCAGCTCTAATTTGTCCCTCTCCTCCACGCCTCTCCAGCAGGGACGCCCTCTTTAAAATATTATGAAAAGATCAGCTGTAGGGCTCTGTTTGTTTAGAGGGAGGGCGCAAGCTACAAAGGGCAGGAAGGATAATAGGTAACTATTACAAGGCCAGAAGGGAGGTGGTTATCAAAGAAGCATTGGGTTATACAACCTACTCCATCCCCAGAGAAGCTTTCAATAAGCTACAGTATCAATGAACACTTTTTTCAGTGATGATTTCAAATGAATCTGTGGTCTTTGGTTTGCATTGCTGTAGAAAAACAGTTTGTTAGTTTTTAAAAAAACGTGCATTTTTGAAACGTATTTTTCAAATTGTTATCATCTTAATGAAAACGTACATCTTATGTATAAGTTGTTTTCATTCTAAGAGTCATGAGAACAAATGACTGGGCTCCTCTGACCTCTGACTAACTCTGGCTCTCTCTCTCTCTCTCTGTCATGCACCTACACTACAGAGGAATACATGTACAATTGTTATTTTAATCTATTTCCCTATTCTTCCCCTCCAAAGCATTTCAACTTGAATATGAATTAGTGAGGCGGAATTCAATGTGAAAGGGCAGAGTCTCGACTAGCACTCTGTGTTTGCGACATAATACAGCCGGCCTCTGTGTTGCATTTCAATGAATCCCTTTGCGACTCTGTCTAACAATTTATTCATTTGCACGGCAGATTAATAAGGGAGGCATGATTGCAAATAATAGTTTGTGACATGTCGTGTAGGCTGTGTTAAAGGCTCTAGCGTTACAGCCGAGGAGAATTGCCCTGTTTGATTTATCTGCCTTTGATTTGTAAAGGAAAATCAATGAAACAATTCATGCTATTTTTCCTTTCCCCTCTCTGCCTTATTCCCATCCACTTCAATGATAAAGGCTTTGGGCTCGGGGTGCTAGGCTTTTTTTTTTTTTTCAATTATCCCGCACTTGTTTACATTAGATTCCCAGGAAGAGAGGAACGCCAAACAGACCCACTCACAGAACCTGTCCCTGGACTGAACAAGCTAAATAGAATTTCACATCTATGTTGGCTATGAACCATGTAGGAAATTGTTCAATATCTTGGTTTGGGGCCAATTTTCTCTGCCCATTGTTTTGTGGTGTGTGATAGCAGAGAGGTATGGTAATTTAATATGCATAATTCATACACCCTCTTCATTGCTGATTCCGCTGTCCTGTCTGTTTATGTGGGTAAAATAGATGCTACAGTGTCCATTAGGCCGACATAACACAGGGCGGGCGGTTCGGCACATATTATGCAAAGAGACAGGAGGCCCCGCTCACTCTGCTTTTTGGCTGAACTGGTTTTAGTAAATCTAATGCTCCTACCCCTTTCTGTGAATGGTTTATGTTAGGGAGGTGTTTTTAAAAAAAATCTCTTCATGCAAACAAAAGGTTTTTAATACATTTATATATTGATTATTAGTCTTTATTCAAAGACTTCTTCACTGTGTTTAAAACTCCTTCAGTTTCCAACGTTGATTTTGAGTTAAACATAGCATCTCATTAGAACGGCAGTTTATTAGAAACCCATTGTAAGAAGAATTTGAAAAGCTGATCCCACATCCTCTTACTACAGATTAATGATTTCAAGCCACTGTTCCTCAGCCATGATCCATAGAGGAGTATTGAACCGGTGTGTGTTTTTGCTCAGGCCTCAGCTGCTCCACCCTGCTGAATTATGTTTATGATCAGGTGTCTGAAAAAAGCACATCTCTAGATACACTGTATAACCTTTTTATCTCCAGAGGGATGCATTTCTTAATGCATTACTGCATTCATCTTGTCAGTGACACAGATATTCTCCATTATTCGAGACCCTTAAGATGATCCATGTGGGTGATACTGTGTGTATGAAATGTCAGAGAGCTCATCAGCACTCTGGCCTGATCTGAGATCAGTAATGGTGGTGAAATGTGTCGGTGTCCCTGTGGTTTTGTGATGTCAGCAGAAACAGACATGTGCATATTGTTTAGTGCAGTCTGATCTCGGTAAAGGAATTCCACCAGCCCAGTAGCTTTCTTTGACGTGTCTTAGATATTTTGAATGTAAGTATCAGCTGTGATGTTGATATGTTTTGATCAGACAACAGTAGTTTTTTGAACTGTTGGGAATGTATTTTTTGTTCGTTGCTTGGTTTGAATATATATTTTTAATTTGCAGCAAGAGCAGTAATCTGTGTTACTATTACTTTTCCTCATGCTGTCAGAAGCACAATGAGAACATTCTGGTTGGTTATCATCTAAATAATTCTGACAGTGTCTAACTAATGAAATGATAAATTAAAATTGATACTGACAATACAAATAAATAAATAAATAAAAATGTTTAACACAATTAGTGTCTGTGAGGTGAAGGGAACAGAAGGCTTTTCAACTTAAAAAAATAATAATACTACAATACAGTTTACTGCCACTTGAAAAAACCTAGATAGAATACATCAGATCTTTTAAAGTTCGTTTAATTGGTTTCGTATTTTCGGATGTGGCACATTTTAAAATCTTGTAACTGTTTAAAGGTCTCACCAAAAGGCAGAACTTCATCACATGAAGGGTTTCTGCAGGGCACCACACAAATGGTGGCCATCAGATTTGATTTTTCTCAATGCTTATTATTACAGTTTTGAAAAACGTTTAAAGAAAAGTAGTCTAAAATTTAATAGTCTGATATTATCCTTTAAGAACTTTTTCTTGACCGATTTTATTCTTAAAGCATTGCAGTAATTTAGTGGATGATGATGTGATGGCGCACTGGAGCCCTTCAGTTCATTAGTGACAGGGCGAGTGGAACAGTTGGTTATTCATGTTTCATTTTTGTTGTCAAAAGTTGTAGCCAATAATTGTAAAGGTCTGTTTCACATAGTAAATGTCTAAGATGTTCGTCTGGTGGTGTCTGTTGGGAGGCTGTACTCAGCTTCTTCTCGCCAGAGTGTAACAGTAGCAGCAGTAATGGTGACCTCCATCAGGCCTGGGCTCCCAGCAGGGAACACAAGGCCCAGACACATCCAGCCCACAGCCTGCCTCACTGGGTCACTCAGGGGCTAAGCAGGCCTATTAAAGCACACTCATCCATGCCAAGAACACACACACACACACACCCACACACACACACAGAGGCATGGGAAAAACCTGGGAACTGGAGGCTGATTCATCGTTTACTTAGTTTTTTTTATACATCCTTTTGACAATAAACTTTATTCTTCTCTGTCTTTTGGCATTTCATTTGACAAAGCGAATAGAAAAAATAAATTATGTTCATAGATTCATTTCTCATGGTGTATGACTTAAAACATTATTATATTTTAATCATTTTATTAATATATTGCAGCCAAAAATGTGTGCAAATATTTTCTAATTATGACAGTATTATTATTATTTATTTTTATGTTGTTGTTATTAACAACAACAACAGCGGTAATAATAATAATAATATTGTTGATTTTACTTGGGGTTGGTTTTTTTTGCACTGGTCACACAAGACGTACAAAGCCAAAGCCTGTAATTGTGTAAGTCTCAGTAGTAGTGTGATGGATTATTCTCCTGGTTTGAGAACTTCCCTCTGGCTTTCTGTATTTAAATTCTGCAGTGCACGCTATTTAAAATTCCTACCTCACATGCTGCATGGCCTTCGCACATGTAGAGTGTGTGTGGAACGGCCTGTTTTGTGTCAGCTCCCTCCGTTCGAGCGCAAGCATGCTTAATAACAGCCGCAAGAGCTGTCTTTGATTTTGAGATGTGTGAGTGTGTGTGTGTCTGTGTGTGTGTGTGTGTGTGCGCGCGCAAACGTGTGGACGTGAGTGTGCATTTGCCGAAGGGGGGGGCCAGCTTCACCTAAGTGTAGTGAAGCAGAGAAATAATGGTAGCCTCCTCTGGTAGTCTGAGAGAGGGAAAGAGGGATTGTGCATTAAGAGAGGCCTCTCTCTGGGTAACTGACATGACGCGTGTACTCAGACGTAAATACCGGCAGTCGGAAACTATGATGAGTTCTGTGAAGCGTCTGCATGCTGCCATCATTTTGTGTCTAACCTGGCATTGCCCGCTTCACCCACCCCACCTTCTCCCTTGTCCTTCAGTGCTTTTTAAAGGAGCAGTTCTGGGAAAATCCAATTTGAATAGTTTATCCCTAACCCTAAATGTAGTTGTTCAGCCAGGACATGTTCAGTGCCTGAAATGTGATTTACTGTTGCAGTGGGGCTGTGAAGCTAATGTATCTAATGGAAGTGTACAACCACAGCACATATAAAATTCAGGCTTTAAATATAGCTGTTGCTCCTGATTTGTTTGTTTTTAGCTGTGTACCTTTGCTCATCCTTATAAATAACTGTGTTATATAGTGTCAGATGTCAGATATGTTTTGCAGTGATGCTAATATGGGAATTGTCTGCCAGAAGTCAAGTCATATCTGTATTGTTCATGTACATTTTACACCATGTTAAATGTATTAGCATGGATTAGCATCACATTATTTGCATTACAGAGATGTATAAGATATTCACCCTTAATTATAAATGCACTAAAATTAATAGAGATATTTGATAATAAAGATATTAATAGGTATGTAATGCCTAAACCTTCTGCTGTTACACACAGCAAATTCACCACTGTTAAATCAACACTATTAGTGTCATGCATGCTTACTGTTTTAAATTTGCTCAATAATTCAGCATGCTTTTGTGCATGTTTGAAATTGGCATACAGTTTACACTGTTAATTGGTGTAGCATAAGCTTACTCGTCAACCACATTAGCCACTTAGTTTCAGTAAAAACTTAACACCTAAAATGTCTATATTTGGGATATTGGCAGGAATTGTGTAAATTATATCTATTTTTTGCCTCAATTTTAACACATATTTTATTAAGTAGTGTGCCTACACCACACTTAGAGCAACGCATAAGAGGCTTTCAAGTGCTGTCCTACCCATACTCGACGTGTCCCAACATAGAACCACGCTGTCTGAAACCGAGGCTCCCGTCATCAAACCTTGCCTTTTTGCAGCGCTGACTATGCCGTGATGTGGGTGATTGTATTGATTTCTGTGATAATGTAAATGTATCATCTTTTGAATGCAGGATAAAATTAAGACACAAAGGCAGGCAGAGAGAAGTGTGTGTCAATGCCTGTAATGATTTTGTGCTGAGAGGGGAGGGCGCTTAATAAGCTTCGGTTTAAGGAGCGGTGTAAACGCCTCACATCAGCTCAGTCTGTCTGTTTACTAAGCTTGGTCTAATTGAGAAGGATGAGTGCGAGTGTAAATGTGTAATTAACGTAACAAGCCAAAATGACAGTGCAAGGTCACACTGTGCGACAAGAAATATTATTTAACAAACACAGAATAAAAATAAATCAATAATCCACTCACTTATTTCCGGTTTTGAACAGGATTGTGTAGTCTGGGGGAAAACTGATTGTAGAAGGAAATAATCCCTGCTTTGCTACATTTTCAGTATGCTGAAGTGTGCAGGGTTTGTGGTCAGCCTGTGTGCTATTTTTTTTTGTCATGACCCTTCATCTGCTTAATATGATCATCACAGGCCAGCATTGCATCTTTAGCTTTACCCCCAAAGATTGTGTGTTGTGAAGCATAACACAATAACAGTTTGCATATCAGTGGTAGTTCTACCTCATAATCGGAATATGCCTTTTGGGAAGGCAGCCTTCTTATTCATAACCATTAAACACGCAAAACAGAGAAATTTAAAAATGACAAGTGAATGCATTTGCATAATGCAAAATTGAATCCCCTTGAATACATGTGTTAATCTGAATAGCAAAAAAAAAGAGCAGTAGCACTGCTGCTTACATTCTGTAATTGGCATCTTGTGGTTTGCCGTCCTGAGGAGAGAGTGAATTTTATGTGCGTTTATAATAAATAGCATATTTAAGCTTGCAGGAAATCACTGTGAGGCATCCATCCTACACTGTTTCATTTATTCTACTGCCTTTTAATTAAAGCCACAGAAACCGCCTGCAATTTGTTTCTGAACACTGTCTAATGTCTGAGGCTGCTTATTAGATATTAAATTGATGCATAATTCAGGCAATTAAGAAAGTAATCACACAAAGTAATGTAATGGAAGTTAATTATTACAGCATAAGCAAACAGTTCATTAATGCTAGTTAATGCTGTGACTGCGTCCTTAATATGCGCGCCATGCCTGCGCTCTGCGGCACAGGGCTGCATGGATCGGGCTGTTAGAGCTGCTGCTGCTGCTGCTGCTGGCTGATCGCAGATCAGAATGGGAATTCTCCTCTTATCCAGAGCTCTGGGAGAGAGTGGGTGAGCGAATGTTTGAGGAGGGATAGAGACTGGGCCGTGGAGGGTAGAGGAGGCTCAGGGCTGAGTGGGGGAAAGTGAGGTAGAGGGGGAACTGGAGTAAAGGGGAGTTAGTGTGCGAGTGTAGGGGGGTGGTGAAAGGTTTGGGGGTATAATAGCGGAGGATGTAGATGGGGACCTCACTGGAAATACTCTTTAAATGAAAAACAACCAGGAGGCAGGGTTAGGGTGAGTTGATTCTAACTTACTTTCAGAAATTGCTCTGAGAGTCACTTAGATGCAGTCCCTCTTGCTTAGTTGTTCTGTATGTACACTCACATTTCCTTCATTTTAATTAATCTGCTTTACTTCCACCTACTGATTGATACTCACATACACAGCAGTAGTCTTTGGAACTACTGCTGGTCACTGGAACATAACCTTATAAATACCTGAAGCGATCTAGTGGCCTCTACCAAGAAGTCTTCATAGTAGATCATGCACTTAAGCACTGGTGCCTCAGGAAGGCTTGGCCTGCTTTAAAGCCAGTTATCAGTACCTTTTTATATAGGTGAACCCCTTCCTTTGATGGCACGGCCGGGCGGATTTGATGTTTTAAAGCAGAGCGAGACGGTGTTAAAAACAAGCTCTTCTCCATAGGAAGAAAATCTCGTTCTCTCTCTGCCTCTCTCACCCCCTCCTCCTTCATTCTTTAAAGCTGCCCCATAAAACAGGCCCCTCCAGTCTGGTCTTGTTTCTCTGAGTAAACATGCATGTCACAGTTGACCTTTGCAAGGGTCAGGAGCTTTTTATATTGGCTGACATGTTTCAGAGTTAATAGAAGCATTTAGCTGCGCTCCCTTGGGCCTGGCGATTTATTAAGCCGCAATGAGTTGCATCTGTCTGAACAGAATCAAGGGGACCTATCAAGCAGGGTCAGATGCGCACCAGCACACTCCATCGACACACACTTATCACGCTCCACGCAGAGTGCTAACACACACAACCACACACACACAGACTTGTGAAATTAGCTTTCGGACTAATGATGGCTAGTTCATTTTCATCATAAAATGATGCGATGTCTTTTTGGCAGCGCTCCTGCTGTGAATGCAGAGGGACGCGCTGACAGTGGGATGTTGTTTCTCAGCTGTTGTCTTTGGTGTATTGATCGTGTTTGTTCATCCATTGTGCTCCTTCCCATAATGCCGGTCACTGCGCGGAGTCGGCCTCTAAGCTGCCGTCTGTAATCACGGATAATTGTCAATTATCACACAGAGCCATCAGATCAATTACCGCACAGTCAATATGTAGACACACACACACACACACATACCAAAATGCAGTGGGCTGTTCTGCATCGCACCAGAACCTGCAGATCACAGCAACACAAAGGCTGTCAGTGAGTAAAATTCACCTTAGACAATGTCCTTTGTGAGCATTATCCAAGGATGGTCTTTTGTTTTGATGTTACGTTCACACACACGCACACAAACAATACTCAGAGACGCCCAACACACAAGCACACCCTAACACAACAGATGGGCTTTTGCTGTTGCCTCCTCAGTGTTAGCTAATGGTGACAAAACTACTGTGAGGAGCTAAATGGCTGGTGGTGTATTACTGCCAGTCTTTTATGAGCTAGCTGGAAAGACTGCGTATGGCAAGGTGTTGTGATTCCCTGTGTGTCTATGTGTGTGAGCGTATTTGGAATGACTACAGTGATGAAAGTTAATGTGTCCGTGTCCAAGCACTCTTATTTTCCTTGTCGTGCTCTGAAATTTCGGTGCCGCTCATGGTAAATCGGCTACAGCTCCCCTCCTCCTGCCCGTCTGTGTGTATGTGTGTGTGTGTGTGTGTATGTGTGGATGGAAATAAATGCCCTGCCGTAATGGTGGCTCACTAGCCAGGCCTCTGATGTATTATCTCCCCTCTGTGTATTTATTTACACTCAACTTCTCAGCAAATTGTGTTGTCATCTTAATGGGGAAAGATTAATCTGATGTCACACAGGTTTAGGTGAGTGAAAGAGATGGACTTTTCTCCTCTGCTTTTGTTTACACACCAATAAAACCATTTAACTCCTTAAGTCCCACCATACTATTTTCCCAGGTTAAAACTCCAGCATCGGTGGCAAAGCCGACGTGTTTGAACGAACGCATTTCTGCACTGCAGATTCACAGTAGTTTGGGTTTTAGTGCAGTCTGTGTTTGTATGTATGGAGTTTATGAATAAAACATAATGCATGAACAATCTGTAATCTGAGGGTTTTCTGAGACTCAGCTAAAGCCTAAACCTATACTGTTAGTAAAAAGGTTTCAGTATAGTACTCAGACGGGCTCTTTAACTCCAAACAGTAGTGGATCCTTATAGAACCAATTATATATATATATATATATGCTCTTTAAAAACCCTCTACAACAGGGTATTCATCATAGAGCGGAGCCATCTAACCAAGCAACAAAGCATTTGTGAAATGAAAAGATTCATTGGGTGTCCATGGTTCTGTATAAAAACACTGCCTTTACTAAAGAGCCCTTGAAGAACCATTTTTTTAAGAATTTATACAAATTGTAGCATATTGATTCCTTTTAGAGAAAGTTGGCCTGGCTTTTTAACCGAACAAATAGATGTTGTTGCTTGCTAGTTTAGCTTTTGCTGGGTTTTCTCTGTAAGTCCCTTAAGACTACGAGGGAAAAGAGTTTGGTTAAATCTGTGCAGGTGGTTCAAAAATGCATCAGCCTCGAAATAAAACATCAATCAATACATGCTTCTTGGAATTTTAAGATTTCTTGTGGAGAAATGTCCAATTGCTTAACAGGCCCACGTGTTTGTTGTCTGTTAATATTAGACCAAGATTAGGGCTAATGCAGGTCCAACATTTAATAAAAAACAACATGTTAGCCCTTTGTGTAGAGAGCCTGTTGAGACATTAATGATGTCATGTAAGACTCGATGTTAAATGTCTGTTAGTTGATCATGACGTTTTACAGCGTCTAAACGGCATAAAAGGCAAAATTCTTGAACACGGTTTTTCATATACATTGATGAATTTTAATGTTAAACCTCAAAATAACCTTCAGAAATAATGCTTGGTTTATCCTCATCCATCTATAAAGTGTGCCACAGTAATTACCTTCCGTGATGATAATGAAAACTGTCATTTAGCTTGTGTCCAGTGTGGTCATATTTCATCTTTACCCTACAAGCACACTTTAACACGCACACACAGGCTCACACACGCACACACACAGGCAGTCCAGGAGAGAACAGAGTGTGCACTTTGTGCACAGCTATTTATATCAATAAGTCCCGTGCTGAGAGGCACAAAATGAGCGTTTAAGCTGCAGGCTCTGCAGGGCAGCCTGGCGGGTGGGCACCAGGACCGGCACATGGGGCGTATGAGTAGGCGGGGGGACTACAGGACAGAAGAGGATTGGAGGGGTGAAGGGAGCAGCAAATCCAGACAGAGGGAGGAGTATGATAAGAGGGTGTCCATCATTTCACAGGTGCAGGCAGTTGGTGGGATAGAGGAAGGCTTTGGGCAAGATAAAGACAGTTGGAGAGAAATGTTGAATGACTCAGAGTGAATAAAACAGTATAATATTAGGCTTGGAAAATAAAAACAATCAAATTGAAAGTGCGATATGTAAGTGATATCTAAAAGGATAAAAAAAACAAAACAATTTGATCAGTTATTAATTATCTCGTCAGTTCTGACATTCTTTATCCGTGCATTCTTGGATGAAAGGAGAATTAGAGACCAGAAGGAGGAAGAAGAGTGAAAGAGTGGTGATGAGAGGGTGAGCCAGCAAAAGAATAACTGAAAAGAAAAACAGTGTAATTGTAGGACGTTCTCCCCTCTGTGGGGCCTCCTCAGGTCAGTGAATCTCCCCAAAGGGACGGCCGAGCGAAACGCCATCAATTCCCAAACAAAGGGCTCGTCCAGACACCGCCACACTAACATATGTGATAGGGCTCTGTTCACTTTAACATGTCACATGCACTTAATTAGTTCTGTTAACTCCCTCTGCTGTCTGCTCTGACTGGACAGGCCGCTGTGTCGATCTGTACTGGTAATAACACATTTTCCCTTATTTTTAAATCACATTTTACAATTTAAGCTTAATGAAAGCAAATAAAGCACCATGAACTGAAAAAGCGTGAGACTAAACATTTATTTCATTTCTGGGCAACAAGGAGGGAAATGTTATTCGTATTTCATCATTAATAAAAAATGATATGCATTTCACAGAAGAGTAAACTTAAAAGTCAATAAAACAGATTTTTTATGTATCTACATTTTATTTATCTTTTTATGTGTCTTAATTACATCTGTAATTTTTTGTTTCCTTTAATTGATTTGTTTTCAGTTTTTTAGATCTGCAGAGATGTCTGTATGGTCTTAAACATTAGTGGTATTTTCTGCTCCTCGCTGGACCAGTTTTCCCAAACGCCAGTCAGATCGTCCACTGATACGTCTTTTTCATTTTCTGTTCATTTTAGCGTTTCAGAAAGACCTTTTAACAGCTACACATTCTTGCAGACCCATAGCATGAGGTCTCAGAGTAGAATGTTGGACAGAAACAACTGTGGATTTATTTTTAAATCTTCAGCACACTGACTTTAATTTTCTTCGTCTGAGGGTTAATTTATTTATTGTAAAATTTTGATGGTTGCACCATCGATAAGTGTACCATTTACTATGTGTATTTCCTGTAAATTTGTCTTTTAAATTCCCATTTTATTTACATTGAATTCCCTCCCCATTCATTCTCTCTAATCTTCTCAGAAAAATCTCCAGGAAAATGAATAGCTTGCTCTTAATGGCAATTTTGACTAAAATTAAAATAAGTAAAAAGTAGCCTTTTTTAACCTAGTGTTAACTATAACAACTTTATAACAGCCTTGAGATTATAATACCTTTTTAATATGATTTTTTGGTAATTGCTCATTAAATACGTGTTTGTGGTTATGAATGCGGTGCTTTCTCAAATTGATTACCATCGAGCTGTGAACAAAGCCTACTTTCCTGTCCTCATCGCAGGCTGAGCTTGTATGCACTTTTACCAGTTAGTTTGTGTGTGTGTTTAGGTCTGTCTTTATTGGGCTGGCAGTAGAGTCATTACTGTGCACTGTGCAGACTGTGTGCTTCCATGCGTTACACAGTTGCACGCACACACACGCACCCAGGCATCTGCTTCCCTCGCAGGACTCCCTGTGACCCCTGCTGCTCCACCACCGCCAGTGCAATTTAGCCGCCTGATGACATGCAGCTTTTATAAGTCTTTGAGCTCTGCCGTGTGCATGCGTATGTGTGAGCGTGTATGATATCGGTGTGAGATTTACTGAACTGGTCAGGAGCTTCATGAACCTTGTCTCTGAGGAGAGTGAGCCCAGGGAGGGGCCGGACAACAGGGTACCCTCTCACCTCTCCCAAAACACTGCACAAATTGGACATGTGTGTGTTTAACTTCAGATGGACGAGTTGCTTCATAGTTCACACTAGGTAATT
This sequence comes from Hoplias malabaricus, assembly GCF_029633855.1. Classification (NCBI taxonomy): domain Eukaryota; kingdom Metazoa; phylum Chordata; class Actinopteri; order Characiformes; family Erythrinidae; genus Hoplias; species Hoplias malabaricus. Next base: position 32,536,440 of record NC_089811.1, on the reverse strand, counting down.
GCACAGCAGGTGAAAATACACTCTTATACATGTTCAACTTTGTGTGCGTGTGTACATGTGCACACGCATGTGTATGTAGAGATGATTTTAGCATGAGTAGGTGTGTATTTTTATAAAGAAATGTTTCTAACTAGAAACTTTCACTCCAGGGGCATCTGATGGAAAACATGTCATAGTCTTTATTTGTTCTTTTTACCTGACAGATTTAGCTTTTCTAAAGTTTGGTATTACAAAGTCAGAGCAGACTCAGGTGAAGTAGAATCAGTTCTGCTGTGTTTTAAAGAGAAGAGGTGAGTTTCCTGTGAGTGTATCTCCAAGTCTTTAAATCACTGAAACTCGCTGAGTAGGTGGAGGTGCGTATTGACTTGGTTTCTGTGACATCACAAAAGCAAACACGTCACAAAGGTCTGCTGTTAAGTTTGTTTCCATAATAAACTGAAGAGGATATCGTTTCAATAAAGCAAGGGGCTTTAATGTTTCATGATACGGGCCCTTTATAAATGCTATATTTTGTTAGCGGCTGTGACGTATCTTCAGCCTCCCAGACAAGTGGTATCTTACTGGAATACACTGACAAAATTAGAATTTATTTGCTGTTATTTGTTCTATATTTATATGCAGTTGGTGTAGCCACATTTTTCAAATGTACTGAGCTTTTTTTTGTGTAATTCCACCTTTTTCCTGCAATACAGCATCCAAAGCAAGCAGAAGTACAGTTGAGAAGTATAGTCAGAAAACAGGATAGGTTCCCATACCATATAGCCATGTAAAAAGAAAAGTAACTAGCGTTACCCCAACTTCCAGTTAACAAGGAACAAAATAGGTCTAAAAGTAGTCTGTCAGTCAAGGACATATTTTAAACGTCAATGGACGTCCAAAATCCATCTTAATTAGTTTGTTAAGTGGTGACCAATTGATAACGTCAGTGGATGTCCAAGACACGTTTTATACAACTAATTTATTTCGGGACCAATTAATAAAGTCAATGGACGTCCAAAATACGTCTAATAGTCGTCTTTTCAATGTCTGTATTTGGACGCCTTAAGAGAACGTTGGTTAGACGGCAGTCATTACGTTATTTCAACGTTGAATCAACGGCTAAATGTTTACTGGGGTAGGCGCCAATACTGCTAAGATTATTGGCACCCCCTAACTTAAGCCACCTCCCCTGCTTGTGACAGTCAAAGGAGACAGTTGCTACCACATTCAGTAGGTTTGATAGGTTCACAATGAGATCATGTTTGTCCTGTGTTGGTATCCGTACTCTACATGTAAGGATTACAGTGGCGGTAGATTTTCCCCTCAGAGAAAAGGAAGCTAACCGCTAAGCTAACTTTTACACTGAGGGAAATATCTGTCGCGAAATGGAAATGTGTTGTGTTCCACATGCAGTTTTGCACACAAGGAATTACAACAAACTGTTAGAGATACTTAAATATTGTTTAGATATGTGATTTCTTGCAAGACTGATGTTTAAATGCCCTACTAGGGCTTTATCTTATGTTTTATTGTTTTACCCAATGCGTTTGGCGAAGAGAGAGAGAGAGCGGAACTGCACCATATACGGCAGTGGCTGGAATTAGGGGAAAGACTGATAATGATATTAATACTGTATTAATAAGTAGAGAACTTACTCTTTAATCTCAACTGAACCACTATTTGGTTGTTATTTTACCTGAAGCGAACAGTGTTAGTGTTGTTGTGGTAACTGTTAGACATTTGATAATGGAAAAAGGTTGCACCTTTTTATTTTGTGATTTGTATTATGATATAAAGAGGACAGTTGAAATGCTGCCATTGAAATACTGAGGGCGGCAGATCATAGTTCATGGCTGTCTCTACTCAGGGCTTCGAGTTTCCTGGGTTAAAAGTTGATCCTGATTTCAGATCTGTCCCTGTCTTTGACAGAGGGCTCAGAAATGCTTGGGTTAAAAGTTCTCAGGGATGAGCTGAGCTCTTGCTGGGTTTATGTGATGATGGGTGCTGACAGCTAACTCAGTCTGTCAGCCAGAGCCCCAAGCTCTACATACTCATGCTGGAGCATAAAAGACATGGACACACAGCCTGATTATGTTCTTAAGATGGTCTGTATTTTGGTCTTAGTAGTTGAACATTGTAATTTAGCCTGAGTAGTGAAGATGAAATTGACCCCTAATTTGTTGTCGATTCATGGGTCACGTGTGTCATATTCCTGCATTTACCAAGATACTCTAGAATTTCCATGTTAGTATAATAATCCTATTATTTATTGTTCAGTGGCTACATGAACCCAGTAATCCTTTGATGTGATATGAAAGCTGTGCTATTTCTGTATTTCTTTAATTGCTCATTATGACCATTTAAGCAATAAGCTGTTTCCACACAGTGTTGCTCATAGCTGCTATAAAACTGTTTTATGAATGTCTGCCCTGAGGAGTGTGGTGCCTCCTGTTCCATTCAGTAAACAAAGCAGAGAACATGAAAGAGCAAGTCAGTGAGGTAAAAGCCCTTTCTGTTGATCAAACTAAGAGAGTAGATTAGGATCTACTGTATGTACATGTTTATGGACTTGTCAAAGATTTACTAGCCCCCCTTGGGGTCAAGTAGTAAATATAATCTGTCCCTCTTATTGTCTAAATTAGGTCTTTGAAGTTCTCTAATGTACATTTGATAGTTCACTCCAGTGAGTAATTGTTGTAGCAACCAACCTAGGTGAAACTGCGGGTAAAAATGTATGTCTTTGCTCGTTTGTGTTTTGTCGTTTACCTGTATGTAGGATCTCTTGGATTTAAACAGAAGCAATACATAAGTTATAAGTTAATAAGGTGAATTTTACCTTGTACTACATTTTATTATTGAAGTAGGATACACGTGGTGTATGAGACTTCAGAATTAACTGAAGGGCAGTCTTTATATTCTGCACCATTTTATTATCGATTACTTGGACTGTTTAATCTGTTTGTCACTCTGAGCATATGCAGTTGTTCTGACAGTAATCCTGAAGTGGGAGACATCATCAGACAGTTTGTGTTTAACACTACTGCCGTGGGCTATCTGCAGCATTTAGGGGACAAGATGAGTTTTCCCCTTTAAATTATTCAAATCTACTCACTTTATATGTGGATTGTTTATATTTTGTACATTGACATATCTTCATGACACAAGGGAGCAGTGGAGTAGTGCTGAAAGTCAACTGTCTGAGCTCCTGGTGCTTCTCTCTAAACTCATAAAATCTGGGGATTAGCGCTAAACACTAAAAATGGCAGTGATTAGTAGAGTCTACAGAAAAGGATACAGTGTGTTAGTTTCCTGGGCTTGTTTTAATTATGAATGATGATCAAACAAAATGGTCTGAGTGAACCTCTGTGTTTCTCTGTTTTATAGATAGTGATTTTGAGCTATTTATTTGATATCTCTCATTATAAAGTGCTGTGTTTATTTACACTGGGCACTCATCGCCTCTCGCAAAGGAATGCCATGGGGAGTCAATTACAAAAGAGCCAATTCTATGACTGAGGACATGTCCTGCTTATTCCTACTAATGTATCCCCAGCACCTCAGCCCCATCTGAAAGCCTCCACAGCAGGCAGTGTAGTTTCTCAAAAGAGAGCCCAGAACATGTGTCATGAACATTTTTTGCTCTCTAATTCCTGTAGAAAGAGGAGGAGGTGTGAGAGTCAGTAGGTGAGTAATAATTAGTATTTTATATGTGCTTTTTTTATTTATCATGTAAAATATCATTGTTCATTAAATTCTGTTGGAATACTGCATCAAATGTTAGTTAAGTGTTAGTAAGTCAAGTTCATGGGTTATAAAAATCTTAGAATACCAAAACGATGAAGAATGATTAAATTGTTTTTGAATGACACACGTCTCCTCTCTATGCTTTTCTTCCTTTTATATTTCTTTTTCTCTTTCAGCCTCTTTTTTATTCCTCTATCTCTCTCATTACATGTAGGCTATTTGCTTTAGCCTTTAATCTTTCTCTCTCGACTATCTTGACACTTTCTCTGTCTTTCTCTTTATTTCTGTAGCTTTCTTTTTTCTCTCTCTCACATTTGATCTTTCTTTATATTTTTCTCTCTCTGTTTTGTCTATCAATCTTTATTCCTGTCTGTTTTCTATATCTGTATTCTCTTTCTCTACCGACCAGTCTTTCTCATGCAGGTCTTAGAATAAAGATCACATGTAGTCTGCACAGTTGTTGAGGAATACTACGTCAGGCAGTCAGAGAGATGCCTCGCCAAAAGGGATTTGTCCCCGTGAGTCTGAGGTAGAGAGGAGTCTGCCCTGCCATTTGCATTTCTGAATTGCTTTGCTGGTCAAGCATGCGTTGTGTGGCGGACTGGGCTGCCTTTGAAGAGTGTCATAGCATCGTATGCCCTCTGTACAGGGGGCCTCACTGTTGGACTTTACCCAACAAATATGGATTATGTTAACGTGGACAGAGAATTGAGCAGGATATGCTAATATGTCCCTGCTGGGCTGTGTGTGTGTGTATACACAGAGGACGTGAGGCTGTGTATGGCAGCACAGCCACTGTTTGGCAGGTCTATCATTCCATCATTAAAGGCCACATTATTACTTACAACCAGGCTTGCATGACAATCACAGGCGGAAAGTCAAGTCCTCTGAGAGTAGCATGCTGTGTCCTTCACTGCTCTTTTCTTCTCTTTTCACTCCTTTCTTTTGTTTGCCATATCCTGAAGGGAAAATCACAAGCTTTTCAGACCAGCTGCCCCTCTCCACTTGGCTGAAGTGGAAAGCTGCTCTGTTTTGCTCTTGAGGTATTCTGAGATGGTCAAGAAGCCAAATAGTTGTAGTGTAGCCATAACCGGTTGTGTCTTTGTTAATAGGGCAGTCACTTTTCCATTTGTTTCTGAAAGGCTTTTCTACGGGGTCAGCTCTTGCTCCGTGTTATCCCTCATTTTTGCTTTTAAGTTTAGTCGTCTATCTGCTGATGAGGTAAATCGCACATGGAAAATAGGGCAGTCTTATGCACTTGCCACAAGACCAATAGTTGTGTCACCCTGCATAAGTTGTCCCCTCTGTATTATTATTGAACTAAGGCATTAGGCTTTGTGCTTGTGAAGCAGAAATATAATGGTGGCTTATGTGGGAGTGTGCATTGGGGAAATCTCAGTGTTCCTCTGATATAAGGAGTCATAACAGTAGCATTAAGGAGAACATCTAAATGCCTTTAAATATGTTTCTGCTCTGTTGGCTCTGGCCAGAGCCGGACTGAATTAGCCTGATATTGCACTCATTCAGTTTCCTCTAAGAGAGCTGACTAACACTATCCCTCTTAGGAACCCCTTAAGAAAAAAAAAATCTTGTTGTTTTTGGAATATGTTGCTCTAGGGCACAAAGTGGGGGAGGGGGAGAGAAAATGTTCTTTGTGGCACATCCTACTCTTTTCTCTTAATTCAAAACATTTTGTGTTGTGTGCACGTTGTAAGAATAATGGGGGGAAAAAAGACCTTGATCTGTTTATTTAGTGTTTTGGGTCATTGTTCCTTCAGATGTCTTTTTTTTTTTTTTTGAGTAAGTAAAAATGAATCATCGCTATAATTACAGTCGAGCCAAATGGTCCACACTCCAATTACTAATGGATTATGGAAGTTGTATTTTAGTTTACTCCCTCTGGACCTGATTTTACAATGACTCTGAGGTTAAAGTGCAGACCTGTTTCTGTCTGAGGGTGTATAATCTCTATTTGATTAACCATATAGTGGATTATTTTTAAACCGTGAGTTTTGGTGCTGTCTCTTTTCTGTGCGGATGAATCGGATTAGTCATCAGAGAGAGCTCAGTCAATAGGAAATGTCTTCGGAGGTTGTAAGAGATGATATTCTTATCAGTATAATATTTGTATTTAGTTTTTAAGCCATTTAACTGTAGATACACAGGTTGTCACCCTCACAAATACATAAAAAGCATTTTAAACTTTTAATTCAGGTTAATGTAAATAAATTGTGATGTAAAGTATATTGTATGTTTCAGACCATTGTTGCTGAAATACAGAGCAACTAAAACTACACATCAGGAATATGTGGAAACAGATAAATCACCGTCTGTAGAGTGGCAGACACTTAGCAAAAGAACATTTTAGCTAAGAGACTGTTAATATTGTGGCACGCTCCATCAAAATAGGTATGTGCTTTAAGATCATGCTTTCATATTCAGCTCCAGTTGTTGACGAGTGGAGCAGTGAGCAAATGTGACTTTATTGGTGTGAAACAAGCTGCTCTTTTTTAGAACGAAGATGAAGAAATTATAAATCAGTTACGTCGTTCACCACAACCAACGTTATTTATCATATACAGCGGGTTAGAACAACAGTGAATAAAGCACTTGAAATTGTCTGACTAGCTTATTTTTTTCTTGAAAGGAAAAAAAAATACATTAACAAACGTTCAGGCTAATTTGATTTGCAGGTAATACAAATGTTTAAGAAAGTGTGTGTGAAGACCCTTTTAAAAGTTTAAGGTTGTTTACCCATTTAAACATTTGAGCAAACTGGTTCTTTTATAGCATCGTCCAAAGAACCTTTTGTAGCACCTTTAAAAGCGTAACGAACATACATTAAGTTACAGGTAATAATCCACAGTGATGATAGTCAGTGATGGATGCCTGTTTTAGCAGCTAGTCATAAAGTTAATTCAGACTCACTATGTAATCCTGCATATCACAGAGCTCTCCCAATATTCAGAATCCAGTCCAGTGTTAATCTGGTCTCCTCAGTGATATTTCAGGTTTCTCTGGTTTGATACTGTGTGAATAAGAAGATGAAGAGTGAGTTGGAGTCCATGCAACAACGCTTTAGAGAAAATGATTTGCCTAAACATAATTTAGCCTTTCTTTGTGTGCTTTTCCTTTGAAATATTTTATTAAGGATATTTAATCTTTACAACAGTCCCAGCTGCAATTGGTTTATCTCCTGCAGAGATGTAGTATTGGAGAAAGCAAACAGCTACTGACATCCCATCCAACCCCATAAAGAATTATCATCACCAAAATGACAGAATTAAAGGAGTCAGACTTGGATTTGAACTCTGCTCCCAGAGGGAGGCTGGTGGAGCTTGGGAAGGCTGGGGAAAGCTGGCTCTCCTAGAGATGCTGAATTTGCTAGGGGCATTGTTAGCCTTCACTGCCTCCAAGCCTGGATTTAGCCTCGCCTCCAGCGCATGTGGGTCCCCTTCTTTACACACAGGCACACACACACACACGCACAAACACACAGCCCTGGAAGAGGAAGAGGTCTTTGCCCCCAGGCAGTCAGCTAGTTTGGAGAGGCTCAGATGAGGCACATTAAAAGACCAGTGATAAATTTGGCATGACAATTCCAAACAACATCGCTTTTGTCTGTAATTAATTCCAGTGGTGCCCGAGGCCCCTTCTGCCCCACCACCAGTGTGGGCCAACAAGGATATAGACTAACCAGCATGCCTACAGCCATACCAACACTTTCATGCAGAGGCTGCATAACAATAGCATTACAGCGTAACAAAATTACATGCTACACCAAGACAGCATTACACTAACAAATGCTGTTTTGAACTAACCTATTTGACTATTGATTATCTGATGGTATAAGAAATCCACTGAACATTGTGCCGAAAGAAAAAAAATAAATAAATAAAAATAAATATATATTGTGCTTGTATAAAGTTGTATATAATCACAGTAAATACAAAAAAATAATAATGTAAAACAAATAAAGTTTTTCTATAAAGTAGAAGGTGTGAGTTTGAAGAACAATGTTTTGTTCAGATTCTCCTTGATTTCATGAATTTGTTAAATCAACACACATTATTTAAAATCATTATTTATCAACCGGTAAAACTAGGTGTTGGATGATAACCTCAAATAATGAGGACTGCCACGAGGAGAGATTTGGAGAAAATTAAACCAACACAATCACACACAGAGTATCACACTGTTATTTGGTTTTATTCTAATGTTGGGCGTTATTTGTTGTTTGTTTTTTAGCAAATTAACATTTACTGCTCAGATAAACAGCTTTTTAAATCTCTGGTGCCTAAAACTTTTGCACAGTACTGTATATATAATAAATTAATTCCACTAATACGGATCCCACCATCTCATCTGAAACCCTCTATTTGGATGTTGTCTGACATCAATTAAGAACTGAAAGAGGAACATGGGGTGTGGGTTTGGGGACCGTCCATATCTTTTCAGATCAAATGAGGACTTCCTCCTCCAACACTACACTTGTACTGTGAAGACTAGCAAACAATAAAGTAGTTATCTCACAGTTTGTCTCTCATTAGTACTCAATCTTAAATTTAAGCATCTTCCCAGTCTAGAGCTCATAAAGCCTTTCTAATAGAGCCTCTGCAGAAGGCGTCCGCTGTGAGAGATGTCCATGAGGGACTGGGATTTTAGGAACACCAGATAGATTAAAGACATTATGATGGCACAACAAACAGCCGTCTTTGTCTTCTTTGTTCTTATGGGCTTAAATATTCCTCAGAGGCAAGGACAGACAGACAAAAAGACTGACATGTACAGTCAGTGCCAATGAGGAAAAACGAGGCTGTAAAAATGGCTTATATTTTTAAGTAGTTTAATTAGTGTTAATGCACCTCATTAAATGAAATATAGCTGAGTGTGGACATTAAGAGTGTCCCCCCAGCACAGTGATTAATCTTCATTTCACCACAGAGGCTCAGAGAGAAAGAGAGTGTGTGTGCGAGAGACAGCACAAAGAGAGGAGTGAGGTGGCTGGTGTGTGCTGTGATGGTGTCCAGCAGGGGGATGATGTACACTCCACCACTCAGTGTGTCATTACTCTGTCACCCCATCAAATCACATGATTACACCCACAGAGCTGGCCACAGCACCGCGCCACAGTCCCCTGATGATGACATGCACTAGCAGCCGTCCCTTGATGATGACACGCGTGGAAGGCGTGATGAAGGACTGTGAGATGGCCTTAGTGCAGAGGCCAGAGAGACACCATCACTCAGTCCAGGTCTGGCAAGCTGAGTCCAGACTATCTTGGGCTGGATTCTGCTTTCTACCAGTCCTCATCTTAACCTTATCTACATATCTTATACTTAATTTGTATAGAATGGTAATAATAAAGACTTGCGATTGAAGTAAAAAAAAAAGAATCACTGGGTATCCCATTCAGAAAGTCGTTAAATTAATTAATGTTAAGTAAATGCCTTCGTTTTTATGTTACACAATAAAATTAAGTGAATCAAGTGGATTTCATATATCATTTGCACAACTTTGTGTATCTAAACTCTTGTGCCCAGATGACTCGGGTCTGTGTGGGCAGCACGGCACAGTTACTGCTGTCACGCGTCACTAACCCACAGCAAAAGATCTGTACGTCACTTCCAAGCTTCCCGCGGCACTGTGAAACATCTCCAAGCTTCTCCATGGCACTGTGCCATTATGTAGCACCATGTCTTGAAACATTTTCACTGTGGCATGTTCAACACACTCTTTGCTGTGAGTTAGTTTACAGCATATACCCCTTTACAGTGACCCTTGTACACAACAATTATTGAGAAAACTGTGTTTCAGTAACACATTCGGCCTCACCTTTAGACCTATTTTTAGAATTTGTGAGGTCCATTTTTAAACTGTGAGCTGGATTTCAGCTGCAAGCTTGAGCACCAGTGGAAAGGGGCAGTGAGTGGGGTACATGTCCATTTTTTAACTGCAGCCAATCAGATACAAGATTTATTTTTTCAATCACATTCTATTAAGCCAATTGACAACAGGAGTTGTTTATGATTGTCCACTGCAGTCACTCGTTTTAATGGTTCTTCACAATGCACAAAGGCAGTAACCGCGCTGCTATTGGCCAGAGTCTAGTGGGTGAAAAATGAATTGCTAAGGGCTGTGAGGACAGGGACACAGCAGTATTATATTTATCTCTTGGGTGTTTGAAGTTTAAAAACTGCCTCTCCAGAGTGGTTGCCCGACATATCAGTTTCACAGTAGTCAGTAAAGAGCTGGAGCTCTATTTCCCTTGGTTGAAGATACTGGGCACTGGGCAGCTTATACTTAACCATTCTATGTAATTCTTTTCTGTGACCTTGTAAAGGCATTTACCATTTCTGAACAGCTTTTATGTACTTGAATTTCTAAACTAAATTGTTCTGAAGACTAGTTCTCAGGATCTGCATACAAATGATCAATAAACGTATTGTGCACTGTAATGTCCATAGCACACAGCTGCAATGTTTGTTTACACACAGATATTTCTATATTGTGTAAGGTCCCTGAATTCGATTACTGCTTTGTGAACTATTGATTTTACTTACGTCTTAAAATTAGTATGTAATTTGTGTCTTAGTAGTTACTAAGTTATTTATAGCAATTATTGGCTTAATCCCAGAGTCTAAGGGGTTAATAGACTGACTCTGCATCTGGAGTTGCAGTGTGGACTGGATAAGCTCAGACCTTTTTATATCTGTTTATGCATTACTTTTACTGTGATGCTGTAACTTGTCTGAGCACGAGGGCTCTGCTGAATCAGTGGAATATTGGGCATGGTACATGTTGTAGGGTAAAAGATATTTAAAAAAGAAAGATAACGGAGCAATTAAATTGTAGGTGGGGTGCTTAAGACCTGTAAGAGGCCTATGTGCAGTGTGGCAGGCCGGAGGACAGTTTGTCGATAGAGGCTTTTATAATGCAAAGGCTTATAATTATCCGCCGGCCTCCCACTCCTTCGCGCTCCACTCTGACATATCGCTTTCCTAAATGTCAGGAGGAGCGGTCCTGCAACGTCGACCCCCGAGCTGCCCCTCTCCCAGCAATGCTGCGGGTTTCGCTGTAGCCCCAGGCCCCAAGCTCTGAGCTCCTCTCCTCCCCTCTCCTCCCTTCTCAATGGGGAATAGCCATTCAGGCATCAGCGATCGTTGACCTGGCTATTGTTGTTTGTGATACTTACTGGTAAACTTTTGCAATCAATACAACATCAGGCGGCGGAGCCCGGGGGAACAGGGAGCTGAAGCAGTGCACTTAATCTTGCAGCCGGCCGCTGCTCCCTGCTCTGCCGCTAAACTGGGTAGTTGGCCTAGTTGATGCGGCATTATTGCAGCAGAGGTCAGATGAGAGCTGTCTGCCCGGGGCCTCTGATGAATGGCTGTTTTTGATAAAGCGCCTCTTCCATCCAACAAGAGACATTTAATAATGATGGACCATAACTGCACACCAAAAAATCCTTGTAGGCTGCACCAGGGAAGGAAAAAAACAGATATTATTCTTCTATCCTTGCTTACTCTGCCTTCCTGCCGTTCCATGCTTCTTCCTTCTCAGTTTCATCGTTTCTCAGGTGATACGCTGTGTTCAGGGCCTCACTACTATTTGGGACAAATGCAAAAAAAACTACAAGAACTGTGAGAGCATTTGTGAATTTTTTATTTTTTCACTGATTTGTATATAGCAGTTAATAGTTTTTAGCTACATGCAGCCGTGAATTTAAGTTGACTTTGGTGTGAGGGTACAGTACATGCTTTGTATAGTTTTAATGGTTATTATTGTATTTAGAAAAGTTTTTAAAATGTGCAGTTTAATGTAACGACAGACACAAGACTCTCCATTTCAAAATTAGTGTTGTATAACAACAGTGGATGAGTATCATAATTTTGTACAAAGCCTGTCAGAACGTCAAAGCTGTCATGTCTTTAAAAGAATACAGCATCCGTACATTCGCTTAGTATGCATGCTCAGCTTTCTCCATATGTGTGTGCAGTGAAAACAAATACTCACAATTCACAGAGAGAGCTAAGCAGCCAGATTATACCGTCATAATGAGCATCAAAACAGGCGCTCAGTCTTCCCAAACTCCTTCTGATCCAGCCCAGCTCAGGATAATTGAACGCCTTTTAAACCATATATGATCTTTCAGCAAAGTGAGAAGAGCCAGTTGCAGCCTGCATCTCGCTCTATATATCACCCTGATAAGCAATCAAATCAGCATGTGCTTAGCTTAAATAGCACTGAATAAAAAGCCCTCTCCAGAATGTGGAATCTAGTTATGAGAGAGTTACAGTGAAATTAAATGCCATTCTTCCTGGAAATAAAGGGGAGGAAGTGCTGACAGGTTTGACGGCTGCGATGCTTTCAGTGACAGGAATAACAAATTAATTGGGACCATAACACATTCTCTCCAAAGGTGAGGTAAACACAGCACAGTGTATATTTTTCAACATCAGTAAAAATCTCAATTGAATCTAAAAATAAACCCTGAGACATTGAACAGTTTTAATGGATTTTGACATGTCTGCATTATACTGTCACTCTAGTATAAATGAATCATAACTTTGCTCTGCACCAAGGAATTACCGGCATTTTTGAGGAAATATATTGTGCAGCAGGCTGTGAATTATGATGCTAGATCAAAATAAATGCGTAATGACTTTGGAGGAACACAGAATAATTTATTGGCAGGAGATGCTTCCCAGGTTGGGAGGGGAAAAAAAAGAAAGGAAGAAAAAAGAAAGGAAGAGTCGTTACTCCTCTCTCTCATGCAGGGTGAAAATGCTTTCACTGTCCAAGTGTCAGACTGGGGCTTACCCTGCTCACTGGAGCTCGGAGAATGAAGCTTTCTTAAATGCAGCAGAATTTAATCATATGCTTATTTATTGATCACACACAATATGTGTCAAAATGTGCAGGAAGTCTAAAGCCATGGCTAAAGATAAGAGAGTTTTTTAAACAGATCGGAGGGAGGTCTTTGCACGGTGAAATGCAGGAACATAGCCGCCTTTTGTTCTCAGCACGGCTCATCAAAGTAAGTAGAAGTCTGTCATAAGAGAAGTTTTCAAGTAGACACCTGCTTTAGTCATGTTTCAGAATCCTCCTGTGGATCTGTAAATATTCTACTTGTTAAAAACCGAACCTTTCCGAATTACTTTGCTCGGCTCAGCGCCGGGGTCTTAGCATGCTTAGCCCATACTGAATCACACCAAGCTACTCTTCACCAAGCTGCTTTAAGGGAAACTGCGAATGCACTTCCTGCCAAGTTATAAAAAGATTTTTATATGAATCAAATGGTCGCAAAGCCCTCTTTGCAGAAATGAATGTAATATCCATTCTTTAATTTCAAGCCTAAAAGTCACACTGAGAGCTTATTAGTTTGACGTAACACACACGCACGCACGCACACATACAGATTGGACGTTTTGATCCACGATACAATGTTAATACACACGCATGGTGTAATTCGGTGTAATCTGATTTGTGTTCTGTTTCATCATGCGGCTCTCTAAAAAGGGGAAGAAATCCTGCATAACTTATTTACCTCTTAAATTTCATCCAAGTGGACATGAAATCCTTCGGATTTGAAGCTGTTAAGATGGAAAACAGACAGTCGTGGATATGTGATCGTGTGGAGAGTGTGAAAGTGCCAGTAATTGAGTTAGTCTTGCCCCTTACACAGAGTCATAATACGTAATAATTTAAGGAGATGCTGGAAAATACATTTAGATTATTAATGGTTCAGAAATAAGCACTCAAACACAAAAAGACGTGATTTTTCATTTATTTGTTTTAGAATTATAGAGGTATAGGTAGGAAATTGCTTAAAAACTATATAGTGTTGAAAATGGTTTTACAATACACCACAGCAGAAGAACATTGAGGTGATGCTGGCCTACTGTGTTTTACTCATTTGAATGCATCCGTAACCCTACAGAATGTTATATTTCTCTGTGATATCAATGTTTATATATTGTTTTCAGCATCAAGAGACTTGTGCAAGAAAAGTGTCCAATAAATGCATCTGCACCGAATCCCCATACGGCGGCAGCTAAAGTGCTTTCTAATGTATATTAATATAAAAGAGATTTTGGTTTTCAGAGTGTATTTTTTATGACTACATGTTTAACCCAAAAGAAATGTGAGTGTTAAATCACAGGATAATAATTGTAGATGTGTAAGTGGTGATTAATTGTACGGACTTGGCCTGGCCTGGTAAATTTGTCATGAGGGAAATGGTCAACATCTGTTTGTCATTAATTACAGTAAGATCAATGCAACCTTTGGTTATTACAGTAATCACTACATCATTAAACAGATTCATGAAGGTTGTAGAATAGCAGGAGCAGTTGAGGTGATTGTAGCACTAAAAAGAGAAATGGCACTAGATGCAGTATCGCTAATGGTAATTTATTGCTCTGGGGTGAAACAGTGGCAGTAGGAGTGGAGGACGTAGTGGAGGAAGATGGAATCATTAGTGTCAGTAGTTATAGGAGCTTTTGTTGATGTAAGACTCTTAGCACTGGGGTCCGCCGGTGGTCATGTTTGGAATGGGTCCTGCCCAGGCTAGGTCTCTCTCTAACTCTCACACATTTAAAGAGAGCACTGCAGTTATGTGATGCCACAGCACACCTACTCTACATCTCTCACTAAGTACTGCTGTTATATTATTCGCTCCCTCACTTTCCGGAGAATCAAAACTCTTTTGAATATTTAACACAGCCTATTGTGCCGCATCTCTCTCTCACACACACACACACACACACTCAGTCTCAGAAACATAGATCCTCAAACGTGTATCGTTTCCTTACTCACACATCCGTACACGCTCACTTTTCCTGCTCTTTAGCCGTGAGGAGGCTAATCCCCGGACTGGCAGGGCAGCAGTGTTGTTTTGGCGGTTGTTTTCAGTGTAGTTCATAAATTATAGATGGGCCATGTCGAGGGCCGTCACCGCGCTGAGGCCTGTCTGGCCTGACAGCTGTATGATGCCCACTCAGTGCAGCAGATTGGGAGCTCAGAGTTTCATCAATAAATATCAGGCCGACCCTCACACTCAGCCTCGTGTCAGCGGTCAAGGTAATGGCTTTTTATTATGGTGAAGGGCAGCACAGCGAGGGGTAGGCTTAAGGTTGCTCGTCCATCGCTGGTCCTCAGACAGAGAGAGAGAGACAGATGAGACAAGGGAGAGGAGTGAGGGAGAGTGAGAGAGGATGGGGGGGGGCGAAAGTTTAAATGTCTGAAGCTCAGACTAAGTGAAGTCTTGGGAAATGTGTGTACCACCAGAGTCTAAGAGGGTCTTTCGGAGGAAGTGTGCGCGCTAAGCTGTTTTTTTTTTCTTCATCCAGAAGTATGATGTGTAGTATTTTTCACTCGTTCTTTATTTAGTAAAAGAAATGAAGACGTTCAGTTCTTATTATCGCCGTGTGTACGTAAACTAGCCTGTGAACTCGCTGTAAAAATGCACAGGAGGCTTTGAAATCTCAGTCAGGTACACCACCCCCATCTCGACATCTGTGGAATTATAGTTTTCATCTCAAACGCCACCGAACAGAACAACATTTTGTCTAAAGTTCATTCATCAGAAGGCCGCATATTTTGAAAAGGGTAAAAGCGCTATACTAGCCTGTCAGAGAAGCGCAAAGGCTAGATACTATAGATTACTCCTATCCCCCTGCCAGATATAAAACGGATAATTACATATTTGTGGCGGAGGCTGAGCGCAGAAAAAAATCAATAGAACTTTTTTTTTTCCAGATGACACTTCATTAGGGAAGAGAAATCTGGCGGCTGAGAGGAAGAGCAGTGCAATTAAATGCTCCTGCTAGCTCACAGGCTGCTACACCTCCATATTATTATCCAGTTTATCTGAAATAGTGGTTGCACTTGAGGAGTAATTGGAAAGCATTGATTATGTACTTTTATGTGTACACTGTTGCAAATCATTATGGAGAGAAGCAATAGTTAGTTAGCCTCTCTAATGAAGCGCTAATTGCACTAAGTAGGTTAAGATGTTAGTCAAACTGTGAGATCAGAGCATGGGAGCCTCTTCACCAATCACTGTCCATACTGAAACACAGATACAAACACACAACTGCCAGATGTTTGAAAATGTATGACTGAAAAGTTCATTATTTTTACATACAAACTTGGATGAGCTTTATTCCTCTGTAAGTAGCTTTGTATATACTACAAAGAGTGATGTCACCTTTACATCCAGAGCCTGCCATTGTTCTTAATACAAACTAATTATTTCATGTCATATTGTTCAGATTATCTCATTTATGGTGATCTGGTCCTTTAATCTATGATATTTCAAAACACTTAAATATTAAATGTGTACTGAAATCACATTTTTCAGTATTCAGTACTGAATTTCAGTGTTGAAGCCCTGAATCCTGATATTTAGCGTAGTCTGCCTAATCATCTGTTTTAACAGATAATAATTACATAAAAGAAAGATAGAGAGAAATGTTTTATGGGAAAGCTATGGGTTTTTGTAAGAGTTAAGCATGTGTGCTTCTTATTTTTTTCTTAATGGCTGATACGGTATGTAGTAGTTTAGGCACCGTGGCCAAACTGCACATTTTGTAGATTGTTTTTTAATTTTTTGGTGAAGTGAGAGAATTCAGATGAATGTTTGTTGAAGGGAGAGAAAAAAGATTAAACAAACAGCTACTTTATTTCTGATTTGCATAATTAAAGTGGCATGTGCAAAAGTTTGGACACTTTAAAAATGAACTCTAATTAGTAACACTCACTTTTGCAGATTCTGTAGAGAGCTAAGGGTTTTGTAGCCATACTCCATTCATCTTTCTTGCATTTGAATTTCACCTCATACTCTTCGGTCGTCTAAGAAACAGAAAAAAAATATTTATTTGTATTTATTGAACAATCTGAAAAAATTATTTTCTCTAGTCCTTTATTTAGTGCCTTTGGCTCTACACAACTTGGTATTGCTTGCTGGTGGTCCCACTACAGTCCAGAGAGCAATTATGATCAGGTAAAAACAATTTGGGTTTTCTCCAATATCGCCATTATATTTTTCTTTAGACAACAAACATTTGAACTTTTATTAAATCTTCACTGACGTCATAACTAGAGCTTTGGTGATAAAATAGCTTATCATTTTTTAAACAAAATCACATTTCATGTATAAAAAATAAAGCAACTGGAAGAGTTACATTTCTCTGTATGAGCTTTTATACCCTGAACTATCTTTAAAACCATCCATCCATTATCTGTAACCGCTTATCCAATTTAGGGTCGCGGGGGATCCAGAGCCTACCTGGAATCATCGGGCGCAAGGCGGGAATACACCCTGGAGGGGACGCCAGTCCTTCACAGACACACACACATTCACTCACACCTACGGACACTTTCGAGTCGCCAATCCACCTGCAACGTGTGTTTTTGGACTGTGGGAGGAAACCGGAGCACCCGGAGGAAACCCACGCGGCCAACACACCAATTCCTCACAGACAGTCACCCGGAGCAGGAATCGAACCCACAACCTCCAGGCCCCTGGAGCTGTGTGACTGCGACACTATCTGCTGCGCCACCGTGCCGCCATCTTTAAAACCAGCAAATTATAATCTTTATTAAATTTTAAATATTCTGTAGTACGAGAACAATTTCACAGGAGTGTTTGGAGAAATGACTAAGGTGTAGCATATTTGTAAATATTCAGGCATGTGACTAACCACTGCATTTTTCAAAATTCAATTCAAAAAGACAAATGATTAATTCCAGGTAAAAAAAAAAAAGCCCTGATTATATTGTGAAGTATTCATTTGTAGAATATTGTAGAAGTGTTCATTGACTATAATAATTTCAAATGTGTGGCAGTATGACATTTCAATCGATTTGCCAAATGCTTTTTTAAAAAAATGTCAGACCTTGAGAAAATTATACACAGTTCATTTAAGTTCCTACAATATTCAGTATACGAGCAAAGGGCAGATTCTGCAGGTGGTGAAGACCTAATCTAGTGGCTTGAATCTGTCATAAAATGTCAACATTGCCATGCATGAATTTTGCTGACACTCCTACGCATTATAAACCCTATTAACATAATTTCATCTCATTTAATAAAATAATCTGTACTTTGGGCAGGTAGTGTCACATTCACACAGCTCCATGGTCCTGGGGTTGTGGATTTAAGCCCCACTCTGGGTGACTGACTGTGAGTTTGATGTGTTCTCACCGGGTCCGTGTGGGTTTCCTCCGGGAGCTCCGGTTTCCTCCCATGGCCCAAAAACACAAGTTGGTAGGTGGATTGGCTACTCAAAGTGTCCCTTGATGTGAGGTAAAAAAAATTGGTGAAAGCTTTCTGGATGCTGAAAATCCAAGCCTATATAATGATTCTGATGGCATGCTAGATGTTAACTAAGAGCTGGTGTTAACTGAGAAAGGGTTTTTCTGGAGGTTGTGGGTTCGATTCCCGCTCCGGGTGACTGTCTGTGAGGAGTTGGTGTGTTCTCCCTGTGTCCGCGTGGGTTTCCTCCGGGTGCTCCGGTTTACTCAAAAGTGTCCGTAGGTGTGAGTGAATGTGTGTGTGTGTTGCCCTGTGAAGGACTGGCGCCCCCTCCAGGGTGTATTCCTGCCTTGCGCCCAATGATTCCAGGTAGGCTCTGGACCCACTGTGACCCTGAATTGGATAAGCGGTTACAGAGAATGAATGAATGAAAACAGGTGAATCACATCAGTGTTCAGGTGACAGTGACCACCGCCTGAGTCTCTGATTGGCTGTGGTGCATGGCATCTGACTCCAGAGGAACTCTGGGAAGTGGAGTCCACATTTTCAGCAGCCATAAAAGCAGAGACAAAATGCTTCGTTGCAACCTTCAGAGTTTATAGCTTATGTAGATGTTACCATACATTTGCTACAGCATCAAACTTTTTACCAGTGTTCCAATCAAGGGATTCTGTCCCCAAAAACTGTATTGCTGTGGTCACCATAAGCATTGCTGGTCTGCACATCCAAGAGCCCGTGAGTTGCTATTTTACTAGTGCTGTGTGTTCAGCTCCTCCATAAGATTGGGCCATTCAGCTTCGCTGTGGCTAGCTGTGGCTCTGTGTGCTCATCTCCTCCCCTACCTGTGAGTTTGCCTATGATTGACAGGTGCATCTGCCAGTTCATCTGCCACTGGAGAGAAAGGAACACTCTCTTGACTTAGATAAGGGAAGCTCTTAGGGCAGTTGGGAGTAGCTCACACTGCTGCCAAGAAGCACAGCCCCACTATGTAGGACCTGAGTGTCGTCAACCAGACCTTTTGCTCGAAGGACTACTTACCTCCATGCACCTGAACTTGCCGCCTACTTTTTATAACTATTCTTCCTCCCATGATACATGTCTGTTGGCTCCCACCCCTCTGGTCAATCCAGGAAACATGCAGCAGTTTATAATTCCAGAACCCTTTAGGTAATTTAGGCCTGCAACACATTCCATAAAATCAGGATAGGGCAGTTTAGGACAAGCAATGATGTAAAGGCTAACCATGATAGCTGATCACTCAGATAGCACTCCATCAAAATTCCTTTCCTTTATAGTTTGTGTAATCACATGTGCCTTGGATTACTTTGGTAAACCTTTAATAGTGTGGCACTGTTAATGCTAGAACACACATACAACAACATATGCTGCCTTCAAGATAACACCTTGTCCATGGTCTCCCATGCATGTTTCCAATGCCAAACCACACTCTATATGGAAGAACAGGCTGTTGGTGCAGGTGCTGGAATGTTCTGCCTTTAGTCCAAACCAACCTTCCAATTGAGAATGTGTGGCACCTGTGCTTTTGCTTTCAATCCCTGCCTTGGGTCACATTCTATGAGGGGTTTGGTGTATTATCCCCATTTCTGTGTGGGTTTCCTCTGCCTCTGGATGCTAGGTTTCTTCCCCAAAATCCAAAAACACATGTTGTGGATTGGCTATTCAAAATGTCAACAGGTGTGAAAGTGTGAGTAACTGGGAGAGTGTGTAGTGTTCTGTGATGGACTGATTTCCAGATTCCAGATATGCTCCAGACCCACCATGGGCACAGATAATGTGCTGTTGTATATTCTTCAATGAAATACAGGTAAAATATTATTTTAAAATGGCTGTTATATGTTTATTTGCATTCCCCATGCAGTCCCATTTTTTTCAAATTTAGGGTTGTGTGATCATTTTGAGTGGCAAGTTAGTGCAGCAGTTATTGTTGCTGTAACAGCTCCTGTGTCCTGGGGTTGTGTGTTCGAGACCCGCTCCGGGTGACTGTCTGTGAGGAGTTTGGTGCGTTCTCTCTGTGTTTGAATAGGTTTCCTCAGAATGCTCGGATTCCCTCCCATGATCCAAAAACCTACCCATA
Source organism: Hoplias malabaricus (assembly GCF_029633855.1). Taxonomy (NCBI): domain Eukaryota; kingdom Metazoa; phylum Chordata; class Actinopteri; order Characiformes; family Erythrinidae; genus Hoplias; species Hoplias malabaricus. The sequence goes on along the minus strand of NC_089811.1, from coordinate 32,516,359 downwards.
TTTGAATTTGTGTCCCACCAACAGAGTCCAGACACGCTTTGCCCACACCCACAGGCAAACACCTTTGTAAGGGCTTAAGCCCTTTGACTGCAGACCCGAGCCTTTGATCTCATCCTTTCAGAAGGCTCAGTCTGTATTTCGATTGCATGCTTGAGCAGCAGCTCAGGCCTCTGCTCTGTCACAATTAACAAAAGAAACTGCTGTCATAGTTCCAGCTGTGGTAAAACACATTTTCTCTGTTCATTATGGTCCTGTTTATATCTTAAAAATATATTGCATGTGTGTAAGGGTGTGATGTAGCACTTTGCTGCATTAAGGTGCAGGGTTCTATCAGGATGTAGTAGTAATGGAATCTCTTCCTTCTCCAGCATGTCAGAAAATCTCCCAGCTTTATGCCAGCATCAGGGGAGGAAGCAGAGTGCTGTTAGCTGTCATTGCACATGAAAGGATTAATGTCATCTTATAAGAAGTGGGGAAAGCTGCCTTTACTCTTATTTATTCTGTTTCATTCTCATTCCTCCAGCTCTGCGAGTGAGGGAGTCTAATGTCGGGTCTAATTTGTAGCCTTTTAAATTCCAGACTGAGAATCTTTACATATCTCTGGAGCTCTGGGCTCCTCAGCACTCCTCTCCGAACCCCTGCTCCTACTGGGAATCCCCTCTAAACCCACCAATTTAAGATGTGGAGCAGAGTGAAGATTTACATGAGTTTGTAGTTGAGTGGCTCCAAGTGAAAAGGCAGCAGCTCTGTCCACTAAACACCCTTGCTATAATTACACCTCGCTCAAACTAGACCCAGACCCATACGCTACACCTACAGCCAAATCTGAGAGAGAGAGAGAGAGAGAGAGAGAGAGAGAGAGAGAGATGGAAATACTTATTCCCCAATGCTGATTCTGAGCCCTCCTTGTTCAGGATATGTAATTGGCTCTGTGTTTTCCACTGGCTGCTAATAAGGAGCTTACTCTGGCTCCCTCTAGACTTGACCCACCACATTTTTTGTTTTATGAATTTTACAAGGGGATTTTAATAGACGCTTTAGGCTATGCAAAGCATAGGCTGAAAGCAGGGCATAATGGAGCAGGCCGAGCTGCGAGGCTGCTTATCATTGCAGACAGGTCTCATAACTTTCATTAGGACTGGCAGAGGACACCAGGGCGAGCCCAGCACACAGGGACATGAGGGAATATTAACCTGTGCTCTCTAACTAACTATAATTGTTTAGCGGTGAGGCCGTGTGCAGAGCCCAGCCTCATTAACCAGGCAGCCACATCATGGCCTGGCTGATACCAGCAGCCGTGCTTGTTAACGGAGAGGTGGAGAGGACAGAGAACACAGCGTGGGTCAGGGCACGCAGCAGCGCTCTGCTGGGCTTAGAGTGGGTGAAGCTGCTCTGACTCAAACCGAAGAACTGGACTGTCTTAGCACCTCGTATACACCGGAACTGGGTTGGGAAGTCATGTGCCTGAAATTTTAGAAATGCTGAACGACGTTGGTGGACAAAAGTGGGTTGTTAAAGGAGTATAATATAATCAAATGCTAATGATATTTCTCAGCTTCAGTAGCTTTATATGAATTGGGTAAAAAAAAAAAAAAAGATGCAAAGCACCCGCCTCAATTTCAAAAGTACAATAGCGTCGTATCAACTGTCTAAGGAAGTCTGTCCCTTTTGCTTTGGTCTTGTAATTGGGCGGTTCTGGTGTTCCAGATAACGGGATGTAGATTTAAATCTCTTTCCTTCTCTTTCTTCCTTCTCTATCTCTCTTTCTCTCTCTCGCTCTCAGTGGTGCTCATTTGAGAGGAGTGGAATGACAGAGTCTCTTATGCAGGGTCACTCAGATGTGACGAATGAAAAATTTAAACCCACTCGCTGACCCGTGGCCGACCCACACTGTCTATCCCATCATTAAAATACTTCCAGCTACCACTGCTTATTCCACTCACCATTATGCGAAATCTTCTAAGTGATTTTAGTGCTGACACACACTCGCCACTCCTTTTACCATCAAACCCATTTTTTCCTATAATTTCTTACAAAAGAGAAACTGAAGTTCATTTGTGATGTTTTTTTTTTTTTTTACAAGGGGCTCCAGCAGAAAAGGGACGGAAGAGAAGAGAAGCAGCAGAAAAAGAGACAGTGGTGTGAGCTGGCTGTGTGTGGAGCTTGTGTAGATTCAGAATGAGGCCATCATTTCAGTGGCCGAAGGATAATTCCAAGCCCAATCACAACACCTGGTCTGAATGGTGAAAGACAACAAGGAGAGAAGTGAGAAGGTGCTTCTTTTTTACTCTGTTAATCCCTCCCTCTTTCCTTCATCCCACCCCCTTGATTTTTGATGTTTGTTCCTCCTCTGCTGAGCCCTTTCTAAAGCACAGGTTACTTCATCACAAAGCTAATGTTGCATGGAACTCTAAAGCGGCCATGTTTGTTTTCTCTCGCCGTTTGCGTCCCTCCTTCTCGCATGCTTTTCTCCAATGTTTTTTTTTTTTACTTCTGGGTATTTCTTCCCATCTGCAGCTTGTTGGAGAGAAACAAAGCAACACTAAGAGGGGAGCAGTGTGCACGGGTGTCAGGTTGTCAGTAATCTGACAGCTATGGTAACTACCCTGTAATCCGGCCGGCTGCAGCCCAGCTCTAGGCTGACACGCGAATCTCTGAGTGACAGCTGAGGGCCTGGCTCAGCACGCCCGCTACAGTCACATCCACTCCATTAAAGCAGACACGTCCAGCGCCCTGCACCCGGAGAGCAGAGAGCAGCCTGCCCTGCCCTGCCCTGCCTCCATCCCACCACAGCCTGAAGCCTGAAAGAGAGAGAGAAAGAAAGAAGCTGGGCTCCAGCAGTGTCAGAGAGCACACTTGCATCAGCATCCTAACCATATAGTAATGATGCTACTGGACTATGAAACGCCATGATTGCTCAGCCAGACGGAGACAGGTTATGTCTGGATATTTCACATTACCAGTGTGCTCTTTTTCTCACTCTCTCCCACTCTCTTTTTCCTTCTCTGTCTCCAGTTGAAGCAGCAGCGAGGGTCTCCAGGTCCCAGACGCCAGTCAAAGCCCGATCTGCAATGTCCATTTCAACAACATACATTCATCTAAAATGGACTGATCCATGGCAGAGAATGACCTAACAAGAGAAGCAAAGAGAATCACAGGCAAAAAAGAGAGAGGGAGAAAGGGGAGGATAAAAGAACGAAGAAATATTCGTTTGTTATTTGTATTCCTTCCTACCACCGTAATGTTTTCGTTCATAAAGACGTTCTATTTCAAGAGAGTTCCTATCTGATACGGTCTAACACAAGATGATCTTTATTGCTACCCAGTTTAGCACAGCCAGACATACATGATTGCCTCTGGAGTTTTTGCCTTGGCCATTATAAAGCCTTAGTTGCAGTGTTTAGATTGTGGGGTGATAATTTGCCCTGGCAGGTCGTGTTGTTGTAAGACATTCATTAGGATACACATCCAACACAGAGAGAGCAAATGAGAGCCAGTGGCAGTGCTTATGTTGGGAAAAGCCCCAAACCCAGCCAAAGCTGTAATGACACTCTCAACAGCCTACATAATGGAACAAGTTTACATAAATTAGCCCTCAGTGCTGCTACGCTAGCAGACAGGGAGCCGGAGCTGTTTGCATGTGTGTGTGTGTGTGTGTGTATGTGTTGTAAGCCTAATTAAAAGTACTAGAGGCTCTATTATATCTTAAAAATCTCCACTTTCTGCTTTCATTGCCTGATGCCCACAGTCTTGCCCCTGGTTATGCTGCCAAACTGACCAGCTACAGCATTCATCTGCAAATTAACACCACACAAACTTTTCTCCATAGAAAACTTTGATGGTTCTCGACATTCCTTGTGAGACAACTTGTTTTATGCCTGTGAGATGCTATGCATCTCGGAGATTATAATACCATGTATAATACCATGAACGGCTGAAAAAGCAGGGTAGTTTCCCCTTCGGTGCCTTAAGAATGCAGGAAATCCTTTAGTTTAATGCCACAATCTTGCTGCTTTAAGGCAGATAAGTCATGTATGAGCCTCCCCTCCTCTCATTTGCTTCTTCTCACTTTGTCTCCTCTCCTCTCCTCTGCTCTCCTCTCCTCTCCTCCCAGGTGAACCGAAGTGGCTTATCACATCTCTGTGTATGGGAGAAAGCTCCAGACTCCTCCATCTTCCTTACCCATGCTGAAAGCTGCAGGCGGGGGCTGGCAGAGTGATTGACAGGGAGTTAAGTATACATTCCCTCTGTCCGAGGTGGCTAGTCAAAATGCCACTGCAGTTTACCACCCAGCTCTTCAAGAGAGAGAATCCATTCACTCGCACATCAGCTGATGATAACCAGCCTCACTCCGTGCTGTCAGTGCGTCAGACACACAGGTAATGCGATCCAACATGGCTGAGATCCAAAGGATGATGGATCTGGACAGACTTGACCTACTGTTTATTTTGGTCTGTTTGATTAATAGTTTCTAACTAATTAATTAATAATGGGCATTTTTCTTGTGTGTAATATCCTGTTCAGGTGTTATGTAACACATAGGTTGAGAATCCATTACTTTGCACCGTAGACCATCTGTGTCTGGTCGAGCATATTTTCTTGGTCATTGATGTCCATTTAATAGTTGATCAGAGTCATTAGAAGCCCATGGAGAGCGTTTTGTTTTCCGTGCACATCTTCTCGGCTCCTCTGCATGCAGGCCCATGGAGCTGTAATGAGACAGATAATTGGGGATATTTTTTATTCAATGGCTAGTTAATTGGTTGCCACCAGTGTCTCAGCAAAGGTTAAACTTAAAGTTGCATGTCACCAATTACTATTCCAGCTGGATCTGTTCATCTGGAAATATTTATGGCAAAAGTCAATGTTTGGGCGACAAATGACAGCAGCAGACGTGAACTCTTTACAAATTCATACCTCATATTTTCTTCTTTACCCCCTTTTCTCCACTTTTTTAGTCTCTTCCCATTTCTGTCTCTCCATGCATAATCCTCCCTTTTTGAAAAGTGGAATCGATGTGTGCATAATCAAACTCCTATTGACAGCACTCATATCCCCCTTCAGCATGGCAGTGCACCGAGTGAGCGAGAGACGGAGAGACAGAAAGAGAAAGAGGAGAAAAAGAAGTGTGGGGAGGATGAGAGGAAAGGCAGTGAAGGGATGAATGCATTACCATGCAGTCAGTCTGTCTGGCACATAACAAAGCCATGCATGTTTTGTGTGTGTGCGTGTGTGTGTGTGTGTTAACCGTGTATATTAGGTCAACTTTTTACCTCCTCTGAGCTCTCTGCCTGTAAATGACGAGTTTTGATGTGAAACAAGCAACATGTCAGAAGGAGTTGAGAGATGTAGGCCTCCTCTGCCATGTCTATGTGACAGGGCTGTGAATATTTGGGCCATTAGGGGCTTATTAGCGAGTAAATGGCCAGATGGTTCAGCCATGCGCAAGAGATGGACAGAGCTGCCTGCTACTAATCAGCCCTGTCTGTAGCCCCACTGTCAAACCACACCAAGCTGTAACCCATGGCAACCGAATAAAAGTTAACATTAGCAAGTCAATTTGAGCTGTAGAGGCAGTAAACAGGCATGTGAAAATGCTGTATACAGAGTAAGAATGTGAAAGAGATACGGTGCAAAGCAAGTGGCCAAATATGCTTTTAAAAATCTCAAGCGGGTTTTTTTTTACTGCACTAACACAGTGTTCATGCTGATTTATGGATAGTGTATTGGCTTATGTTTGACCGCCTGTAGGGAAGAGGGTTGTGGTTGCCTTTACCTCAAGTTACAGAGCATTAAAACAAATTATACTTGGCTTTAAAAAGTACTTTAAATGTACACATAGAGATCCTAAAAGCAAGGAATTTCAGTGCTTTACCAGAGTGTATAAGTAAGGATAAAACTTAATTTAATGACCCATAAATAAATACCAGTCACAAATGTATGAGCTATCATAGTCATTATTATATCAGCACTGAGAAGGCTTACGTGCAACACATCCACGCAATGTCACAGTAATTTGAATCATTGCAGATGTTTAAGCATTATGAGACTAGCATTATCCATATTTTTTCATTCATTCATTCATTTATTATCTGTAACCCTTATCCAGTTCAGGGTCGCGGTGGGTCCAGAGCCTACCTGGAATCATTGGGCGCAAGGCGGGAACACACCCTTGAGGGGGCGCCAGTCCTTCACAGGGCAACACACACACACTCACACCTACGGACACGTTTGAGTCACCAATCCACCTACCAACGTGTGTTTTTGGACTGTGGGAGGAAATTATCCATATTTCCTTTGCCATATTTGGAGAAATGTTTTGGGATCTGACATATGTGTTATGTAATGAACTACTATAACTATATTATATTATTTATTACTATAAAATACACTGAAACATGAGGCAGTATGATTAAGGAAGTTATTTGAAGAATATGACACAACAAGACCCAACAATTAAATATGGGGAAGTTCATGGTTATTTAAACAAGGGCGGCACAGTGGTGCAGCAGGTAGTGTCGCAATTCGATTCCCGCTCCGGTGACTGTCTGTCAGGAGTTGGTGTGTTCTCTCTGTGTCTGCGTGGGTTTCCTCCAGGTGCTCCGGTTTCCTCCCACAGTCCAAAAACATACGTTGGTTGGTGGATTGGTGACTCAAACGTGTCAGTAGGTGTGTGTGTGTGTGTGTGTGTGTGTGTCTGTGTTGCCCTGTGAAGGACTGGTGCCCCCTCCAGGGTGTATTCCCGCCTTGCGCCCAATGATTCCAGGTAGGCTCTGGACCCACCGCCGCCCTGAACTGGATAAGGGTTACAGATAATGAATGAATGAAGTGCCAGGCCTCATTCTGCACATGCTACAACTGTATGGCCTTGTATGTAGACACAGATTATATCTGTCTCCAAGTGCAACATGAAGAGGAGAATCAGACAGTGGCAAACACACATTGTTGCACAGATGAATTCTTGTATTAAAGAATGGGCAAATATTATATTTGCACAACTGCAGTGATGAGTGTGTTGCAAGAATTCAATATGCAATTTTGAATTTGTTTGTATTTATGGACAATCAAGTTGATCAGTGAAAACTTTAGAAAGTTTTTCTTTGACATTATTTTCTAGAAACAAGACTTTTAGTGAAGTTTCACTTCTTGAAGTATTCATGTAAATTTTGAAGTATGTGTGACATCATTATACTGTTACAAAAGCCAGACGTTTTTTCAGCTTCATTCTCTCATAATTAGTAGAACTGATCATTCCACTTTTCCATTTATTTTGTGTTAAATCTCAGACCTTGCCAAATACTGAACATACTTTATCTAAAACCTTTGTGAGTGTAGTCTTATTTTAAAGTGGTGCTGATATGTGATCAGCTTGCAAGTAATGTTTCTTTCACGTCTGACCACATCTGATCTGTATAACTGCAGGGCAAAATAAAACGCAGTACCAAGACTTCTCTGTCGTTAAAGCCTTCTTTCAGGTTTTTGATGTCAATAGGTAATTTGCTTTAACTCTCGGGTCAGCACACGAACTGTTCAATCTGAGAGTTTTCTTAGTCTTTCAGATCTTACCTTCACAATTTTACCTTAATGAAATTTTAAGAAATGAGTTTTGATGTTGCTTTACAGCCTTGCTCAACATCAGTTAGCTTCATCTTCAGGTTCTGAGCAAAACAGCCCCAATCATGAATCAATATCAGACTGATATCCATAATATATAATATTTTTTAATATAATAATATAACTGTGTTGCCGTCACACAGCTCCAGGGGCCTGGAGGTTGTGGGTTCAAATCCCGCTCCGGGTGACTGTCTGTGAGGAGTTGGTGTGTTCTCCCTGTGTCTGCGTGGGTTTCCTCCCACAGTCCAAAAACACATTGGTAGGTGGATTGGCGACTCAAAAGTGTCCATAGGTGTGAGTGAATGTGTGTGTGTCTGTGTTGCCCTGTGAAGGACTGGCGCCCCCTCCAGGGTGTATTCCCACCTTGCGCCCAATGATTCCAGGTAGGCTCTGGACCCACCGCCGCCCTGAATTGGATAAGTGGTTACAGATAATGAATGAATGAATGTGTTGCAGTCACACAGCTCCAGGGACCTGGAGGTTGTGGGTTCGATTCCTGTTCAGGGTGACTGTCTGTGAGGAGTTGGTGTGCTCTCCCTGTGTCCGTGTGGGGTTCCTCCCACAGTCCAAAAATCACACGTTTGTAGGTGGATTGGAGACTCAAAAGTGTCCATAGATGTGAGTGTGTGTCGCCCTGTGAAGGACTGGCGCCCCCTTCAGGGTGTGTTCCTGCCTTGCGCCCGGTGATTCCGGGTAGGCTCCGACCCACCGCGACCCTGAACTGGATAAGCGCTTAAAGTCAATTAATTAATTATAATTTAACACTAAATACAATATATATATAAAATGGTGCACCCCTAAAATCTTATCAAACAGCTACCAAAAGCCCCACAAAAACTTTTGCTTGGTATTATACAAAAATAACTGTGTGTGTTCTGTTTTTTCCAGTTCTGTTCAGGTATTTGTTATACTGTTTCCTCCAATAGTTGTTTGAAAAGAGAAGATGCTTGGAGTCAGACCACTTTGCTTGTTTGTCTACATTTAACAGATGCTGGAGATCTTTAATAAATGTGACACTAAGAGCTTTAAAAGTTTTCTTCAGACATTTTAGCCTGAGTGATGTAAAATATGTACAAACTTGTTCTATGTTGCAACCCTTCTTCTGCTTCCCTTACGGTTCTACTCTTCATTAATGGATTTATTCCATCCATCTATTGGAGGTGTTTTCATTAGTTTACCTCCCGTCCATCTCCCCTCGCTCATCTCTCCATCCTCTTCACAGGAGGTAGCAAACTAAAGTTCAGACAGACGGTGTGTTTGTTTAAATGTAATTGGTGATGTGTGTGTGTGTCTGTGTTGTGATGGACAATGAGAGTGAGAAGTTGAGACAGTTGAGTGTGTTTGTGTGTGTGTGTGCGCATGTGCGTATGTGTGTATGAACCAGCTGCATATGAATGTGGGGTAAACACACACGGGCTCTGTAATTGTGTGTTTTGTCTGATGGCCACAGCTGAGCCTGTTTGCTACAGTAATGGATGGAGAAACAGGACACTACTTCTGATTGGTTAGAAGTCTCCTTCTTCACAGTAATTGATCGCTGCTCTTTGCTTTAGATTCAGTGACTAGAATACTTTCATTTCAGTGGTTACAATACAAGTTTACTGTCTTATAGAAGTGCTTTATAAATACCTCATTGGCCTACATATTGATTTACAACCTTGAGTAATTTAGAGCAGAAATGTCGGAGAAATGTGTAATTAGCATGCCCTATTTTCATTATTATCGTTATCCACCGTTGGAACAATTTGTTGATTAGATTAACCTAGCATAAATTACATTGACTTCCAATGTTGGTGTAACGCTCCTTATTATAAATAATTGTACATTTGAATAATTTATGCACGTAGATGGTGTTTTAGCCCGTTTCTTCCTCACAGCAGCAGCTTCAGCTCTGAGACATAAATAAAGTGTGCGTTATGTAGGGGGGAACAGTGGGACGCCATGTTATTGCCCCAGCCCCCATTACACCGAATACAGTGCATTGTTATTATTTGTCATCATATGCTAATTATGCATCATTAATGTGAGGCCCTAATGGCCTCTGGAGTGAGTGTGTGTGTGTGTGTGAGAGAGAGAGAGAGAGAGAGAGAGAAAGTGTGTGTGTTTTGAGTGGGCTGTGTGCAGAGACGTACAGTCTGCAGGGAGAGGGAGAAACACATGCTAATGAAGCAGAGATCTTTTATCTTACAGATTAAAAGCCAAGGAGATCACAGCCCTCAGAATAGGCCCTCTGACATCTGTAATTGGTGGAGACAACAAGCTTTTGTGCCATTATGAGCAAGAGTGCAGGATCATTTTGGTGTGTGTGTGTGTGTGTGTGTGTGTTAGAGGTATAAACTGATCAGCCACAAGATTAAAACCACTGACATGTGAAGTGTATATATAGTGACACCTTTCCAGAGCTGGGTATATTAGACACTTCTTAAAGATGGTGTGTTGGAAACAGGCTAAATTGGCAAGTGTAAGGGTCGAGTTGTGATGGGCAATATTTTGGTGGGAGCATCTAAAAACATAGGGTCATGAGTGCCCATGGATCAGTAATGCGTCAGCATTGGTGTACTGCCCCATAGTCAGACTACTGCAATGTATTGCATTCTAAAAACTTTATCATAGCTAGCACTAAATTTGTTCACCTTTTCTGTGATACAGTAGAAAAAGTCTACGGTATCATCCACAAAAAAAGAATTGAGTCACAGGCTATGAGTTTTATGATCTATTTTGTTTATTCTTAGGCTTGCTAAGCCAGTTGTATAAAAACCAACGAGGTTTGGCACAGTGACCCAATGTATAAGAGTTAATTGGGTGGGGGGTTAGCTTTTAGCAGACAGTAGAAACCTGTTTGATGCTCTTGAATGTTTTTTTTTTTTTTTTTTTCAGAATGCTTGGTCTTTAATTATCTGATATATACAAACCCCGTTTCTGGAAAAGAAGGGATACTGGGCAAAATGTAAATAAAAAGAGAATTGGAACATGTTGCTGAAATTCAAATTAGCTCAATATTTCCAGTAAACATTACAGTTTCATGAATGTTTCAAATCTGATCCTAACTGTGTAATGGGTCAGTGATGTGATTGGTTTTAAAAACTGCATCTCAGAGAGGCTGAGTATTTAAGTGGAAAATAGTTAAACAATTCAAGATGAATGTTTCATGACTTAAAATAGTAAAGGACTTGGGAATTTCCCAAAGTAGAGCACATAATATCATTAAAGCATCCAGAGTATTCTGTGGCCCGATAAATCAGAATCACACTGTAAGTAGTTGTCAGGTCATGATGCACCTAAGTGAGAAACCAGTTAAATGCTTTCATTTGATTGGCTGTTAAATTATTTTTTTTATTTATATATTTTCATTGTCCAAACCTGTTTGCACACACACACAGTCACATTTCAGCCACAACACAGTGTTCCTACACTCATTTTCCATTTGATGAGCTCCATTTGCCATGTAGGTGCACTTTGCTCTTCTACAATTACAAAGTGTAGTCCATCTGTTGCACTGCATACTTTGATTGCCCCCCTTTACCCTGTTCTTTAATGATCTGTGCCCTCATAGGGCCACCGCTGTGTAGGCATTATTGGGGTGGTGGCTCTTTCTCCGCACACCTGACATAGTGGTGGTGTGTTAGTGTGTGTTGTTACAATGTCACTGCTAGACTGGGGATGGTCCCCTAGCTAAAAAAATATCCATCCAAATGCGGCCTCTGTATTTGCAGGTTGTAACTCGTGATCACTATCTCTGACTTTTCATCTACAAGGTAGTCCAACAAGGTAGGCGTTTCTAATCCTGTGAACAATGAGTAGACATAGTATTTCAAAACTCCAGCTTCACTGCTGTGTCTGATCCATTCGTACTGGCACAACGCACACTAAAACACCACTACCATGTTAGTATTAATTCAATGCTAAGAATGATCCACCCCCAAAATAATACCTGCTCTGTGGTGGTCCTGTGGGCTTCCTGACATTAGATAGTGGAGATCAACAGAGGAACTATTTACATTTGTTTATTTCTATCATTGGATCCACTTACCAGGCTGGAAAATGTGTTAGAAGTCTGTGTGTTGTTAAAGCAACAGTTTCTTTTTAACTCAACACAGAGTGCCTGCAGGGGTACAGTAGGTTGTCGAGGCTAAAATACCCTCTTTATTGAATTCCCATATTGCGGTGGCGGTCTGTGTTATGTGGTTTTGGCTGAGAGAGTGAGAGAGAAAGCGAAAGGGTGAGAGATATTTGAGCCTCATGCTCTCAGTGCTCTGAGGAACAGGGAGTTGCCAGCTGGTCCTCCACACCTCTGTGTTTGACCCGTGCCTCAGAGCACTTGAGAGTGTGTATGTGTGTGTGTGTGTGAGGTGGTGTGTGGTTGTGTGTCATGTGGCCAGAGGCACAGTGGAGCCCAGAGGACAAACGTGCCACATGCCACACCTGGCAGACCTCACACACACAAATACACACACACACACGTGCGCTGTTGCCCCAGGTGAGAGAGAGAAAGACGAGGGCCACGGGGGGCCATTTAGGGCCACACTCTCTCACCCTGAAGCCTTAACAGGCCCACCTGAACAGCAGGCTCCACGTTGGCCTGAGGCCCATCTGTGAGCCTGCTCCAAGATCAGCTTAAACAGGCAGTAGAGGCTGGAGGAGAGATCATGACTGGATTATTTAACCTCTGACATTCACACCATCTCACACATTCCTCCCACTACAATAGGCTATAGTTTCGAATGGGACAGGGCATCCCGAGGCACGCGCACCCACGCTGTTCAGAGTGAATATTACATATGAGGTATGTCTGCTCGTCAGTGCACACATGTAAATGTACATGACAAATCCTAAACAGACACGACAAGTTTGCAAGGCCATTAATCAGAATCTAAATCACTTACGTTGCATGTACAAGTAATTTGTTTTGGCAGAGATACACATGAATGACAACAGAGTAGAACATCCAGACAAACGCACAGACTATAACAATTACTCCAAATAAAAACAAGCGTAGAACAAATGGAGCAAATATTAAGAGATTTTAAAGAACTAAAGTCATCATCATCTTCATTGCCGCTTAATCCATTTCAGGGTCGTGGTGAGAGCTAAAGTGTAGGGTTTTGACAGGACTTGAAGTAAAGTGTATAATATGATAAAGAACATTTGTACAGTTATTACAGTTGTCTGTAACTGCTTATCCAGTTCAGGGTCTTGGTGGGTCTGAAGCTTACCCGGAATCATTGGGCGCAAGACGGGTACACACCCTGGAGTCCTTCACAGGGTGACACACACACACACAATCACATCTACAGACACTTATATATATATATATATATAAGTGTCCGTAGTGTCCGTATTTTTTTTTTTTTTTTTATTTTTTTTTTTTTATTATTCACCAAACCACCTACCAACATATGTTTTTGGACCGTGGGAGGAAACCAGAACACACAGATGAAACACATCAAACTCCTCACAGACATTCACCCATAGTGGGACATGAACCCACAACCTCCAGGTCCCTGGAGCTGTGTGACTGCGACACTACCTGCTGCACCACTGTAACGCCCACATAAGTAAATTGCCATTCAAAATTCAAACAATCTTATGTTTTTTTGTAATTTTATGGTAACAGTTGTATAGTATTCAAAATGATCGTTTTAGTTTTATTTAAGGGGCGGCACGGTGGCGCAGCAGGTACCTGGAGGTTGTGGGTTCGATTCCCGCTCCGGGTGACTGTCTGTAAGGAGTGTGGTGTGTTCTCCCCGTGTCCGTGTGGGTTTCCTCCAGGTGCTCCGGTTTCCTTCCACAGTCCAAAAACACACGTTGGTAGGTGGATTGGCAGCTCAAAAATGTGTGTGTGTGTATTCCCGCCTTGCGCCCAATGATTCCAGGTAGGCTCTGGACCACTGTGACCCTGAATTGGATAAGCACTTACTGATAATGAATGAATGACTTTTATTAAAAAAAAAACACTTAAGTATTAATATGTTTATTATTAAAGACCAATATGTTTGATACATTATCCCCAAGAACAGAATAAATTGATGCACATGCATTTGCAGTGCTTTATTCCTTGAAAACACATAATGAATGCAGTGATGAATAAATGACCATTTTCAACCTACTTAATTTTTAAATTGGCAATAGTCATTTTTTTTTTATTTCTATAATATGACAAAAGAGCGGGAGGAAGTAAAAAAAATGCTTCAAAACTTATTTGTACACCTAATGTGTGTGCAAATATTCAGGTACAGCATATGGGCCACTGTAGTGGGTTTACTTCAGTGTACAAGAAAAGTGCACTGTGGTTAATGAGCACTTAAACTTAAATGTTCTTTTTACAATGACTGATAAAGATGAGACAGAAAATCAAATAGAGTCTGTTGTGAGACATGCCCTTCAGTTGCATATGGCATTCTGCTTTGCTACTTAACCACTTGGGTTTGTGCATTGTGAAGTATGTGCCTCATGCCCTTAGTAATGCAATAGGATTAAATAACATAGAAAAGGATCTTGGTAGAATGTCAGGGGTGAGTCAGTCTGTGTGTTTAATTATGACTAGTTATGCCGTTAACTCCTCTTTGACTCAAACACGTATGTAATAAGCACATTCCTGTGAGGCAGGCATGGAAATGTGAAAGGTCAGCTGTCAGTTTTAATACGACTAGCACACCTCTAATGAAATGCTGCTCACAATATGTGTTGAATACGAATGCATTAATTTCTTAAATGTCTCTCTGATTTGCGTGTGTCTCAGGCCCTTTTTAGGGGAGATAATTTGACAGCGGCCCCCAGACTGGCTCTGACAGCTCGGAGCGGAGTGGACCAACACCTGCGTCCAGCCAAGCATCACCGCCCCCATCCCTCCTTGCTCTTCCGCTCATCCTCCCTTCCTCTCCTCCACTCTTCCTTGGCCTGCCCACAAATGAACTGTCACATCATTACTGTGGCTGATGCAAAATAATCTGCCTCCAAATTAGCATGGGTCAGGCCACTCAGCCTTTTCTCAGCCTTCTTTCTCTCTCTCTCTCTCTCTCTCTCTCCCCCCACTCTCTCCCACTCTCTTCCTCTCTCTCTCTTTTTTTTTCTGTTCACGCGGTGTGCTTCCGTGAAGGTGCTGGTTTGAATATGCATCTCTGCGCACTTCCATCAGGCGTTCCACAGGGACAGCACGTGGAGAGCAGCAGCTCACTCTGCATTAGCATGGTGGGGGGAGAGGAGAGGGGGTCCTTGCGGGTTTGGGGTCCCTGTGCAGATGCCCCGGCCCACTTGTTCATTACTACTGCATTTCATCAGCCTGATGATGTCCACATGTCAATTGAGCACGAGGATTTTACACACAAAGGAGCCTGAGGGAAAAGGACTTCAGAAACTAATCAGCTGATTATCATAACTCCAACTCTAACGGAGAGGAGAGGAAAAAGAGAGAGAGAGAGACAGGATGAGGACAAGCCGATCGACACCCCCACTCCTCCTCCTTATGAGCATACGGTGCGTTATGCAAAGTGAGTAAATGAAATTCAAAACATATGAGCAGGACAAATAAAAAGCACATAAATCACAGGCTGAATAAGTGGTGGGGGTGGATAGAGGCCTGTTCCCGGGTTCAGGGTCACACACTGTTTCATCATTACTGTGTAGGTTTCAGCTGATACCGTGGCTGAACTTCAGTCCATATGTAATCGTAAAGTGATGTAATTTTTTGTTGCTTTGGTCCTATGCTGCAACCTATAAAATTTAATAAAACAATGCTGTTCTAGGCCAGAAGTGTAGACATATTTGGTGTCAGTATTTCAAATAAGTCATGTTGGTTGTTTCTGTTCAAATTTGAAGTGTTGCAGCACAGGGCCAAACAACAACTTTGATGCTTTCCATTTACTTTTAGATGTTTGTAATCCCTAATTTTGAAAAGGAACATATTTCCATTGGAATTGTAAACACAGGAATGTTGAAAATGAACAGGTGTCTAGAACAAAATAGCCCAAATTTCATATTTAATATCACACTAACATTTTTCCTGTTCAATGTTCAATGAACTGAATTTGACCAAATACACCATTTTACATAATAAATATAACTTATTTAAATAACACTAATTAATTACAATGCTTTTTTCACAAGTAAGATGTAAATGGCATTTTAGCACAAAGAGTCATGCATAATTATGTCTCATATGTAATAATATGCGAAATGCTTTTATTAATTTAGTCCTCTACGTGCGAATGGGTCCTGATTTAAAGAGCTCATTCACAGGTTCTGTTTGTTTTCAGGTCCAAACAATGTTAGCCCCTCTTCTTCCAGCATTGTATTTAGCCCATGGCTAAATACAATGAAGAGAAATGTTTTACTGACTGGAGGAGGAAGAGAAGGAGGTGGAGTGGGATGATAATGGAGATGGCTCACCAACAACAGGAGACAGAGGACAAGATGTAGCACCTGATGTCGATGGCACTGGTTACGTTCATGGTGAGGGTCATGTTTATCCACCCTCTTGAAGCTCTGATCTAGTAGTGGCTAGTGGGTAGTGGCTCTCTTCATTTCATAATAAATGAGATGGTAACAGTGTATTGTGTATTGTATATAGCTTTTATTTGAGCTAGTTTTAAAATATGCACATAGACGTTTGTATCTTTGGAAGTTTAAGATCGTATATAGAGGGCTTACTATAAAAAGATGAAGCATTGAAATACAGCATTAGTGCTGTTACCTGGCTCACGTTCGTTATGTCATGAAATTGCAACACAGATTTAAAAACAGACAAACGGACTGATTTTAATTTACGTGTTTGGAGCAAAACTCCATTTATCGCAGTGATGTTGTATTTAGTGTAGGAAATTATTTTAAATAATGTGAAGCTTGAGTTTATTTAATAATGTGTTTGTTTGTTTTACCAAGGGCCATTTTGTATCTAATATGTATTTGATTGTTAATTCATCCACAGCTCCTCACATCTGTATTTGATGTTGAGTTGCATACTCACATTTGTATGCATACAAAACTCACATGCATGCCTGCATATACACACAAAAATTCACACCAGTGTATACTCAGAAGCCCACCAACACACAACAGCCTGCTGGCCACACACACATAGTGTGCCTCAGGCCCAATTATAAAGTCTGCAGTCTGCATTGTTCCTGTAGCCGTAGGATCAATGTGCTGAAGGCATCTCCCCATCACCAGGCCTAATGATGTCTTTCTGGACCATGGCCTCGCACACTGCATAGTAATCTTCTGCTAATTAGCGCTATAATGCTCAAGCAAGCCGCCTTAGCTCCACAATCCCAGAGCGAACACACTGAACTTATTTATTTCTAGCCTCTCTCTTTCATTTTGCCTACTAATATAATTACAATAAAATTATTGAAGCAGGAATACGGATTTGGTGTGAATTAGATACAACTAAAGAGACTAAAAAATAAAGACTATGTATGATGCCATTGAATAGACATTAGATATTTTCAGTCAGTTTTCTATAAATCATTTTTCGGAGGTGCAGACGTCAGATGAAAAAAAATGGTTAAATGCATTTAATTCATTGCCACTGTCCATTTTGCTCAGTGAAAGTCAATGTAAAAAAGTGATTTGATTATAAGTAGTTTTGTAGTATTTCTGTCAGTCCATTCATCATGAAATTTTCAAACAGTGAAAGACAGCTGTGTGTTTAAACAATGTAGGAAACTTTAAAGGCGGCAAAAATGAAGATACATGATTTTCTTTGACAGCCATTTTATAAATCAAGCAAAGATGCTAATGTGAGGTTTTTTTGGGGGGTGTTTATTTGCATGACTGAGGAGTTTGCTTTGGATTTTGACTCATCTGTAGAGTCATTAGTGCTTTTAATTATTATTTGCATGGGTTATTATTGCTTTGCATTTCCTCTACATATCTATGTTTTGCAAGTTCATGAGAGGAAGTGTTGCAAGTTACAAAGTAGGCCAGAGGGGGTAAAATGCAGACGTGGCTGCACTCACCTGGGGAAGATTAGCCATGTTTCAGGAGCACAGGTGCAGGGCTAACTCACCTTTGGGAAACCTGAAGAATGGCCTGAGTCTATAGCTTGTTTTTTAAAAAAAATTAGAAAATTTTAAAGGCATTGAAATTTCAAAAGTAAGAAAAACAGTTCTGAGCTGTGACCATAATAAGCAGAGGTTTGAAATCTGTCGGTGGAGCTGCGTTGTGCTCTCCCTTTTAGTTTTCCTTTTTGATTTTCCTGCCTGTAACTTATTTTCTCTGAGCTGACATTCAGAAGTTCTGCTAAATTTGGCTCGTGTATCCGCTCTGTGTATGTCTTTCATGTTTTAACGCGTGTCCGTTCGCTCTTTGTCTCTCTCTCACTGTCTCTCACTCTTACTCTAACTCTCTCTCTCTGAGAGGTTAATACCTGCCCAGCCCTGCAGACAGGCTGCTCGAGCTGACAGCATGTCTACCTGAGCGGAGATGTTCCTCTCTCTTCACACACACCAGGCTGACAGCCTGATGAACTGCCAAAGAACCTTCTCTCATCTTTCCCTCTTGTTCCCTCGCTTTCCCCTGGCCATACACAGCGAATGAGTGTGTGATGTTTATACCTCCGCCAGTCCTTTCTTCTCTCCATCACACTTTGATTCTCTCTCCATCTCATAATCGTCTCTCTCTACCTGGGATCCTTGGTGAAGGCTTGTTTGAGTTATGTTAAAGCACCGGTGAAGGTTCTGTGGCGCTCTGTTGATGTTACCAGTCTGATCTTGTGTGTTGTTCACACTTTTTTTTCTCAGTAGTTGTGATCTATTGCTGAATCCAGCTTCACTGACTGAAAATAACATTTTCTCTGTTTTCTCTGTTTCTCTGTGATGGAAGTGTGGTGGCTTTGATCAGACTTGTTTGTAGGAGGCCTTAAGGTAGGCTTTAGAGCCAGTATAAGATCACGCGAAAGAGAGAGAGATAAAGAGAGAGTGTTAAGCCCCTTTCTTTCAGTCCTCTTCATCCTTTACTCTCAGTGCAGCAGTGACCTCTCCCCCTGTGACAGCAATGTCAGGGGACCAGGCAGTTCAATACACTCACATGCTCCATAATTAGCCATTATAGCATGTCTGTGTGTGTGTGTTTGTGTGCATGTGTGTGTGTGCGCACACGCACGGGGCAGGTTAATGAAAGCCCCTCTAAACTGGAACCAGTGGGATTGTGGGTAGGGGAAAACTATGTGGTGCCATCAAGTTGACCACCAGAGCAATTTACACCGTAACTTATTTCCCACAAGCACCAGTTCCATCCAGCTGTGCGTCTTGCATAGTTTATGTTATGTGTAAGGGAGTGAATTTTGTGTGTGTGTGTGTGTGTGTGTGTGTGTGCGCGCGCGCGTGCATTTGCTGTCGTGCTTGTGAAGTATGATGTTTGACCATATCCTGTGTATTATGTCTTGGAGAAATGTGTCTTAGTGTGTGTGTGTGTACTAAGTGTATACCACGTGTGTGTGTGTCTGTGGCGTGTCTGTATCTCTGCTTGTCTTATGTTCCATTTCCCCTCATTAATATGCATAGAGGCTGTAATGAAGCAGAAGAGAGTAAGATAATGAAAGAGAGAGTACGCCACTAGCCGCTCTAATGCTGTGTGACTATATTCTGACACATTTATCTCCAAACCCCTTTAGATGCGATTTAGCTGCAAAACAGCACTATCAGAGCTGCTCTAATAGACACGCTGGCTATAATTACGTTTTACACTCAGTGCGCCTTTGCATCTGATTTCTTGCCACACTGTGAGTGAAAACATACTAAGCATATTTTGTTAGACATGTTATTATATAAATACCTGATAGTATCTTTGAATGCATTCATGGTGTAAATATTGTAGAGGTTTAAGGGCAGTGATTCTCAAACTTTATAGACCAAGTACCACCCATTATCAAACCAAAACGTCCAAGTACCAACTACGGTTTTTACCACAGAATCATGTGTGCCCCTGGTTCTCCTTCTGTTCTGGGGGCATTGAATTTTTGCATGTTTTTGTTGCTTTATATTTACTTTAATTTGCAATGCTTAACACAAAATTATCTATAATATTTACAAAAATTACAGGGAGAATACAAATAACTAGGCCTAAACTGAATGCTTTAAAAACAGTTATACATTTATGAGAACATATAAAATTTATGGGTAATAAGCGTTTTGAAAGAAATAAAAAAAACGGGGGCTTGGGGCTTGGGGCAGTTGCTCACTCTGTGCTTGTAGCAGTAGGTGAAGGAGGGGCAGCCCGGTGTTAAACCTTGTTTTAGGGCTATAACTATGCGAAGAATGGCCACGTTTTACTGCAGCTGATTGTTTTCTTCTTTTTTGTCTTCACGTGTACAGAATTCTCGCTTAGTTTTTCTCTGTTTTTGCCTCTGGATTTACTCCTTCTGGGCTTTGTCTTGGGCTTGGTCTTGGCTTGCTTTTCTTGTTTTGGCTTTACCCTTTTTATAATAAAATCCAAATTGCTTACGCCTGTCTCTAGCCGTGTGTAAAACCCTGTAACTGAAACTGGGCTTTACACAGATTTCTCAAAAAACTGGAGGATTGCGTTCGCGACCTGGAAAAGAAGCTGAGGAATGCTACCCCCCACGCCACCAGCTGTTCCTTTACAGACGTAATCAAATACGGTGTATGCGTAGCACGTTGTATTTTTCTACAACACAAATGAATTTCATTGGGGTATAATTATGAAAACTGTGAAACATTATGTGCTCAGTATGTACTGAACTGTACTTATCCCTGAACTGGATAAGTGGTTTCAGACAATGAATGAATGATTATGTAATTCACACATAAAAAGATTTTCAGTTATCAATAAATTTCTTAATTAAGCAGTAAATTTTTCGATGTCATTTGGTGTACAACCTCTTGTTGCTTACACAATTTGAGAACCACTGTTTTAGGGAATTCCTGTGATATCTGATATGTGCTACACTCAAAGTTGTCAAGTAAAAGCGTAACATAAAATATTCCGTTTAAATTTGGCTCTTATTTACAAATCAAAGATGACACATTTCTTGAATACTGGACGAGCAGAATGGTTAGGCTACTGTTGGGCTAATGTTGGGCTAATGTTGGGCTACTGCAGTAAAATCATCATTGTATTTATTTTTTACTAAAGATGAACCCCCTTCAAATCAAGTTTTTGACAGCTGTCCTGTCTGTTAACAAAATGATTCAATCAGGACATGGTATTAAGTAAACACACGGATTAATTAAGACTTCAGGAGCTAACTGAGACCTAACAGGTGAATCAGTATCGCAGTAATAATTAGCAGATAAATTAGGCATGGGAAAGTCTTGTAAGAAAACATCATCACTCTTTATCTTGTGAAAGTATTTGTAGTTTTGTAGCATAATGGGAAGAATGAGAGGTAGCTTCTTTCGGGTGGATTTCGTCTCAATTTATACTAGATCTGTGTTGACTGGTTCAGATGCAGGCCACATTCACACCATAGCCACATTTTGATTCTTCTTTGCCATTTTTTCCAAAATAAATAATTTATTTATTATTTTTTTATCTGCCTGTTTTTTATCATTGGAGACCACACATTTTAAATAAAAAGAGGGAGAGGTATAAAAGCGGAACAGAATTATTGATTGTGTGTTCAGGGTTGAGCTGGTGCCAGGCAGGCACAGAAGTAGAACAAGCGAGGAGTAGGTTTGTAAAGGCAGGGCAGCACCACACTGTCACAGGCCGCTGTGTTCCTAAACGCAACTATAAATATAAGTAAGTGTAACATGGCCTTGAAGGGGAAAGCTATGATTTTGCTGGAAAAGTTCTCTCTCTCTTTCTCTCCTCTCTCTCTCTCTCTCTCTCTCTCTCTCTCAGCAATATTTCCACATGGGGAGTGGGTCCACTGCGTTAGCTTTGTCTTCTCCTCTGTAAATAAGGCGTCCCCATTCTGTCATGCGCAGGAGAAGGAGCATTTGACTACAATGGGCTATTATTGGCCATCATAGGGATGAGACAGACTCTCAGGGGAGAAAGGAGGACTTTTGTGAACTGGAAATGTCGACTGCTTCTCACTCCGCTCTCCTCCTGTTGGGTTTTTCTCCCCAAAAGCAGGTGAGAGCACTGCAGTGGCTCAGATAACTCATTGAAAAGCCTGCCTCGCTTTAATTTGAAACGGATAACCGTTTCGCATAGAGAAGCTCCACCATGAACCCTTACCCTCTGTGTCCAAGTTATGTCCCCAGTCTTTTCACAGAAATGTGTCCTAATGAACTGCTGCTGAGAACAGCCATATTTGAAGAACTGGAAAATGTACTTCAAAATCTGTAGGAGGAGCTACATATAAAGTATATTGCCATTGACTATAGAGTTACTCAATTACTTAATTATAAGTACTTGATGCTTTATATGTTTCTGTATTTATACTTTCCTGTCTATGTTGAAATAATAATAATAATACTTTAACACATACTCAAATATATTGATAATAAAATCAATGTTATTTACATATTATATATACTCAGGTATATTTTACTCTATTCTAATGACATTTTAGTGTTACATTTCATTATTGTGGGTGAATGTACATTTTTTTATTGTTTTTTTTTATTTTTTATTTTTTTTTTTATGTACATAAAAGATGGTAAAAAGATAAGTGTAGAAACTAAAACCATTTCCTTGATTGATTGATGGTGGATGTAGTAAGACATTCCACTGTGTTCTCAGTGTTTGCTTTGCTACTGTTGTACTTTGTGGTGCAGCAGGTAGTGTCGCAGTCACACAGCTCCAGGGGCCTGGAGGTTGTGGGTTCGATTCCCGCTCCGGGTGACTGTCTGTGAGGAGTGTGATGTGTTCTCCCTGTGTCTGCGTGGGTTTCCTCCGGGTGACTGTCTGTGAGGAGTGTGCTGTGTTCTCCCTGTGTCTGCGTGGGTTTCCTCCTGGTGACTGTCTGTGAGGAGTGTGGTGTGTTCTCTCTGTGTCTGCGTGGGTTTCCTCCAGGTGCTCCGGTTTCCTCCCACAGTCCAAAAACACACGTTGGTAGGTGGATTGGCGACTCAAAAGTGTCCGTAGGTTTGAGTGAATGTGTGTGTTGCCCTCTGAAGGATTGGTGCCCCCTCCATGGTGTATTCCCACCTTGCGCCCAATGATTCCAGGTAGGCTCTGGACCCACCGCAACCCTGAACTGGATAAGCGCTTACAGATAATGAATGAATGTGGCATAATTTCACCTACAACCTTCTTTCTCTCTCTCTATTTGTCTTTATTTACATTTAGACTAGTACCTCTGCCTTTACAGAAACACACCATATAGATGCTCAGCACAAGTCAAACAGTATCCCAGTCAAAGTCCAGTCTTTGAGCTAACTCACTTTATTGTTAATATAGAATATTGTTTCTTTTAGCCATTATATTTTCTTCCTTGTGTCCTGCTGAAGATGGGGTGTGTCAGCAGCTCAGTGCTGTCAAGGTCTCCTCCATGAGTGTATGTGAGCGTGCGTGTGTGTGTGTGTGATGTCCTCTGGGTGGTCAGATGGGCCGCTGCTAACTAGCCAAGCCTGAGACAGGACGGCCTGAGGCCCCAACTCCACCACCCTGCATCCACAATGTGTTCTTCTAAACACACACACACACACACACATACACACACACACAAAGATGAAATCCCACTTCAAAGGGTGCATGTTTAGGGAGCAAACAACTTACACATACATCAACACTTCTCCATGTCAGAAAGTTACCTGAGTGGACCTGAAAGCTGTCTTTGAATGTGTTTCCTCCCGGAATATTAAATGTGAAATATAACTGGTCCTGAATATTGTCTATAGCAAATTATGAACATATAGCTCTCAACAGAAAATGTGCATACATCCATTAAATGCTTTATATGATGTAATCCAAATGATAAATGACAGACCTGGGACTTTTTCTCCCAAGGGTGCTTTAAATGTCCCAAACTTAGTGATAGTTAATTTAACCACTTCAGCCAGTGATTTTTCTTTAAGCAGAGTGACTGTGTCCTAACTATATGTAAAAAAACATGTATAATTCACTATAATTCCACACATAATTCACATTATAATTAAAAATACTTAATAATAATAATAATAATAAAATATTGGTTTGTTTTCATGCATAGATTGTGACATGAAAGGAGTCTTGAAAGCTTTAATATTATCATGATATTATTTTATTTATAACAAAAAGCAACAGACTCCGTGATGAACATTCAAAAGAGTGACAGATATTTTCTTTATAAAATGAACAACTTACCTGTCAGTATTTTATTTTGTTTATTGTGTGCAGCTTTTCAAGTACAAGCCTAAAGTGACCAGCTTGGGTTATTAGCTCTAAGACATCCAAGACCCATGATGTGTTTAATTTAAACATCTGATGAAAATGCACTTAATGATCGTTGTGTGTAGAAACCTATGATTCCGAACAAACTTGGAGTTGTGGTTAAATGTATATTAATTGTGACAGGCCTAATTAGAATATTCTGCTTTTTCACATTTCATTATTATTGTTTGATAGGCTCCATGCGCTCATGGATACAAATACTGCCTTCTTTCTGGGGACCACATCTTGTCATATTCTGTATTTTGATTGCATTGATTAGTTTTCCACCACCTATGGTGTAAACCTGATGTGTTTAAATGATTTCCTGCTTGCAGATTGCTTGTGTGCATTGACTGAAATTGGTTCGCACTGTCATGATTGCCATCGTTAACATCTACACTGGAGAAGAAGCAGAGACTGGGCTGTCTTAATGCATTTCCCTATTGCGCAGGCCGTGGTGGAGTCTGCCTGCCTTAGAACAATTTTGCATATGGACATAATCTATATTAGTCAAAGTAATTAAAGCAGAGGAGCTCTAACAAGCTCCCTTTCTCACACAGACACACTCAGGTTTATCTCATTAAAGCTAATCATACTTTAGACTAAGTTTGATGTAGGGTTTTAAACCCCAGTGTTTTCTTTGTAATTGATTTTAGCCCATAATAGCCACCATTAAGTAGGTCAGGTTAGGATTCTGTTAAGAGCTGATGTTGCTTTATCTCTAAGACAGAGAGAGCCAGCTCATTAAGGCAAAGGCGCAACATTTGATGTTGAACTTTCGTGCCATATCCCTTCCTTTGTATGGTGTAAGCAGAGCTGTCTGTGGTGGACTGTGTGGTGCCCAGGGGCCAGCCATTAGCATAGTGTTAATGTAAAATCACCAGAAAACTTGAAAAGGGAGGGGAAAAATATGTCTATCATCTCTCTTTTCCCCCTCTCCTTGGGGTCTTCCCTCTGTTCAGAATGTTTGAAAGTTTTGCGGTTATTCCCAGGAGCGGGGCTCCTATCATATCTGAGATTGGCATTGCAGCAGTGGCCGGCCTGTGCTTTGGGTCTTCTGTCTCTCTCTCTCTCTCTCTCTCTCTCTCTCTCCCCCCCCTCCCCCTCTCCCCGCCTTATGCCTCCATCAAAAGAGTCACTCTCACAGATGCACTGCTTAACAATGCCATCGCTCTGTAACACACACACACACACCTCTGACGGGAGGAAGAGTGGGTGTGTGAGGAGGAGGTGGTTCAGAACAGCGGCCTGACGAATGAGGGGGGCAGGTCCCCTGTGATTGGCGCTCTCTGAACATTGATGCCAGCTTCCATCTGTCATGATAGCCCTATCGCTGAACCTTCAATCTGTCAAACGCCTGCACCAGCCCACCGCTCGCCCAGATCTGGCCTGCTAAACACAGCTGACAACAGGCATTATCACAGCCAGAGAGAGAAAAAGAAAGAGAGGGAGGCAGAGAGGGAGGGGGTCAGGGAGGGAGAGAGAAGTTGATGCAGTGCTAAAAAAAAAAAAGCAACACGAATATGTTAATTGTAGGCGGAGATGTAAACTGTCACTTCTCATTTAACACTGAGCACATCCAGTTTTTTTTCTCACACTCTTTATCGAAGCATATGGAGATGAAGCATTATGTTAGCCTAATGTTCTGGCTTGCGTTTGTGTGATACGCTAACAGTGCTAACAGGCTAGTAGCAGTGGTGCTCTCTTTAAGTGCTGTGTAATGAGATTATTAACAGTTCACTGGTGACACACACAGAGTTAAGAGTCCCCCTCTGTTATGCTAACAGGGTTACGAGTGTGAGTGATTCTTGTTGGCTTCCCTTTTTTTTTTTTTTTTTTTTTTTTCTCCAGTTCAGCAAACAGATTTGTGCAGAGGCCATATTTTTAAACACACACACACACACACACACACACACACACACAAAGCACCAGTTTAAAATAAACCTAGTATTAAATAAAATTAAAATTAATTTTTAAATTTTATTTATTTATTTTTTACATTAAATTAATATTTATATTTACCAATCTTAACCTTTACTCGAATTTTCCCGTAATTCAGAGATGATGCAACTTCCTGTTCTTGAATGTGTGAATTATGGAATATTTCAGATCACAGCAGTGAATGTCTTTGGGTAACAACTGAGTGACTGTTGATAGACCTTTTTCCTTTTTTTCATACTTATACTGAATGGCTAATGAAGAAGAATGTTTTAAGAATGGGTTTTAAATGAATTCACATATTAATCCAAACAATGTTTCTGAAGTATTTTAATGCTTAAGATGGACCAAGTTTTTAATTATTTCACTAAATAATATTTTTAAATATGTATTGCTTAATATAATAGTATTAGCCTTCAGAGGACCACCCCAGTTGTGCAGTCTGTGGGTTGGAAAATAAATAAAAATGCTTTCTATCATTTTGATCAATAAGATGGTATTGTTAGTTATTAGTACTTGGAATTTCAACAGCGTGCATATGACAAAGAAGTAAGTGTGTGTGTGTGTGTGTGTGTGTGTGTTGCGGTTGTCCTTGTCAAAGCTTTCACTGACTCTCAGTAATTAGTGCAATCATGACACATCCAACTAGCTGGTTCCCTGACAGGCCTCAACAGAGACAAGTGTCCCAGTGGACAGAGTTCAGCCCCCTACACACACATGCACACACACACACTTTTCACTAATAGGATTGAGCAGCAGGGGACCAGTAGCCTGCTAAAGAGTTCACAAACACTCGTCTCTAACCCAGATTTTACAGACTTCTCAAACCCAGGTACTAGAGGAAAGAACCTATTGATAACAAAGAAGTGAATGGGCTCATCTGTGTAAAGAAAAAAAACTATTTTCTGTATTTGATGAAGGAAACTTAGAGGAAGGCAGTTCTAGAAAGTATACTTATTAATCTGATACTAATCACACAAAAACACCCTACTTCAATGACACTTTTGACTCTGTGAATACTATTGTACTGTTGAAGCAGTGTTCTCCCCTTGTCCAGGTGGGTTTCCTGGTTCTGCTGTTTCATCTCACAATCCTCAAACACGTGTTGGTAGATGGATTAGTGAATCAGAAGTTTCCATACGTGCGAGTGCGTAAGTGTCTGGGCAAGTGAGTGATGCCCATTAATGTCCATTGGACTAGTGCCCTGTCCAGGGTGTGTTCTTGTCTTATGCCCAGCGATACCAGGTAGGCTCTAGACCCTGAAAGGTGGTCATAGTGGTTACAGAAAAAGAATGAATGAATGAATTTGAGGCACAGTGAGCTTGAATTTATTAAAATGTTCCTATACAAACAATGACGGAATCTCAGTAGCAACTATTCACCAATGCACTCTTGCACCTCTACAGGTTCCTCCAAAATATCCAAGTTTAGATTTCCCCAACGGGTCATAAGACAACATGGTTTTAAAGCTGAAACCCCTAAACACATACAGACCTGTCGTAAACTGTGTATAATATAGCAATTGCTGTACTGCGCTAGGGCGGCACAGTGGCGCAGCATGTAGTGTCGCAGTCACACAGCTCCAGGGACCTGGAGGTTGTGGGTTCGACTGTCTGTGAGGAGTGTGATGTGTTCTCCCTGTGTCTGCGTGGGTTTCCTCCGGGTGACTGTCTGTGATGAGTGTGGTGTGTTCTCTCTGTGTCTGCATGGGTTTCCTCCGGGTGACTGTCTGTGAGGAGTGTGGTGTGTTCTCCCTGTGTCTGCGTGGGTTTCCTCCGGGTGACTGTCTGTGAGGAGTGAAGTGTGTTCTCCCTGTGTCTGCGTGGGTTTCCTCCGGGTGACTGTCTGTGAGGAGTGTGCTGTGTTGTCCCTGTGTCTGCGTGGGTTTCCTCTGGGTGACTGTCTGTGAGGAGTTGGTGTGTTCTCCCTGTGTCCGCGTGGGTTTCCTCCGGGTGCTCCGGTTTCCTTTCCTTAATTGGAGACTCCAAAGTGTGAGTGTGTGTGTTGCCCTGTGAAGGACTGGCGCCCCCTCCAGGGTGTATTCCCACCTTGCGCCCAATGATTCCAGGTAGGCTCTGGAACCCACCACGACCCTGAACTGGATAAGGGTTACAGATAATGAATGAATGAATGTACTGTGCTAAGTAATAAGTTATGGGTCATTTATGTCACTTCTGCTTTTTCCCTGAGTGTTTCCAGTGATCAAACACATGAGCTTTGTACATTTTACATTAATGTCAATTATTTAGAAAAAATATGTATTTATCACACACTCTCGTTAAGATATATTTCAAATAGTAGATAATTGTAATACTTGAGGTCTTCTAATAGTGTGAATGAAATGAAGCACAGACATCTTAAACTGTAATGATATGTAAACAAAGATCAGAATGGTCCAGTTGTTTGTCTTGTCTGTGTTTTTGGGAGGTGTAAAAATAAGACATGAAATGTTGATGTATTTGAAGACTTGCTTTAGAGACAGCAAGGAAATCCAACAAATGAGTTCTTTAAAAAGTCAAGCCTCACCTCTCCTTCAAAGCCTCTTACAAATGAGAAGATTTGGACCCATTTAAAAAAATATTAAGGCTCACAAAAGACGAAAGTAAAATCGGATGTAGATACAGGATGTAGATGAAGACGGTCAGAGGAGTCATGCACAGGCTGTTTGTTAAGAAGCCAAACATTAGGGCAAGAAACACACTGATGAAAATTAAAATAATTATAATTTTCCAGTACATAGTATGTTAGCTTCCTACATATTCCTTTTAATTTGAAGCTGTTATGATGTTTTTAAGAGATATAGATGGAGATTTGAGGAGTGTATGTGTAAAGGAATGTATACAGAGCTATTGCTCAGGAGTGGTACCTGTGCTGTGTGTGTAAAAGAGGACAGAAGGAAACTCAGCTAGCTGCTCTCTCTCACTCTCTTTCTCCCTCACTCTTTCTTTTCCTTTCTCCCTCTCTCTGTACTCTATCCATTCTCTCGGGACCTCATCATCTTCCCTAACAGTCAGAGTGGGATTTAGTACCCTCTATTCCCTCACCTTCCTTGGCCCTTTTTCACTCTCTCTCTTTCTTTCTTCTCTCCTGCTCCAACTCTGACTCTCTATCCTACTATCCCACTTGCCTTTCTCCTCCTGCTGGTGCTCCCTCCCACATTCTCTCTCTCTCTCTCTCTCTCTCTCTCTCTCTCTCTCTATCTCTCTCTCTGTCTCTCTCTCTGTCTCTAATAGAGGTTTAATGCTTTTGTGATGTGGTTCTATTGTGTTAAGAACAGAGTCTGGGGCCTACAAGTGTCATGCAGAAGGGCTTATATTTCTATGAATTTTAAGTGATGAACATCACATTACTCTGAATTAAAACATGTGTTCTACTATAAACATATGATAATATTTCTGCATAATTCATTCATTCATTATCTGTAACCCTTATCCAGTTCAGGGTTGTGGTGGGTCCAGAGCCTACCTGGAATCATTGGGCGCAAGGCAGGAATACACCCTGGAGGGGGCGCCAGTCCTTCACAGGGCAACACAGACACACACACACACACACACACACACATTCACACCTACGGACACTTTTGAGCCAATCCACCTACCAACGTGTGTTTTTGGACTGTGGGAGGAAATCGGTGCACCCGGAGGAAACCCACGCGGACACAGGGAGAACACACCAACTCCTCACAGACAGTCACCCGGAGCAGGAATCGAACCCACAACCTCCAGGTCCCTGGAGCTCTGTGACTGCGACACTACCTGCTGCACCACCGTGCCGCCCACTGCATAATTCAGAATAACACAATTAAAGGAACAGTAAGTAGTATTGTTACCTTAAATCTAGAATTCCAAAATCATTCAAATGCTTTTCTAACCTGTAATAGGGAGTACAGGGCCTCTGTCATTGGGCTCAGCACTGCAGAAACTACACTATGTATCGTTTGGAAAAGGGTAGGAAACCACGTCTACCCCTTCAATCGTAGGGGGAGCCTACAAGCAAGAATACTAAATCGTACCTAGTGTTCCTTTAAAGTTTCTTTAATCATGAGATGCAAACAAAGTTAACTGGAAACTGGAACTTTAGTTCACTTAGTGAAATCTACCTCATTATTTTGTGTTATTGGTTGGCTTTCAGTTTCAGCCAAATATATATAAAAAAATCTGTCTGAGCTCTGATATTTCAGCAAAAAACTCCCCCATGCCTTATACACAGAGAGTAAGTTTCGAAAACAGCTCATTTTGAATGTATTCATTTTGTGAACTGTGTGTAGGTTTAAGCTGCAGCAATTCATTTTGAAGTTATAAGTGGTGTTCCATCCTGGACTGCTTTTTGCATGATGCAGAATACACAGCACCGCATCAGAACAGAGGTCATTGACTTATTGCATCTTAAAGGCACAGTATGCAAAACAGCCTGTTTATTTTAAATGATAGAGGTTTTAAAATGTTTAAAATGGTCATGTAACAATAAAATTGGGTTATATGGACTTTTTAAACATTTCTAACAACACAACTTTCTCCTTCTCTGTACAGCTCGTGTCAGTACAGCCTTCCTGTTTTGCTGTTTGAGAGCGTAATCTTTGTAAGAGTGAAAACTGCTGTAGAGTACATTAGATTTAATAATTGTCTGGAATCCAGTACAAAATTGATGATAGTATTTAGGATGTATCAATGAGCACAGAGTGATGCTGATAATTGCCTGTCTGAGAGGCCATATAGTCCCACAGTCTAGTCCCCAGGCATCACAGCCTAGCCCAGAGCACACTGCACACTTACTGGATAGATGACAGACAAATAGAAAATGGTAATTTATGTGTGAGGCATTTTTTTTCCTTTTTTCTTTTTTTTATTCTTGAGATCCACAGGAGTCGACAGGCCACCAAACCCCTCAGAGACCAGAGAGCGAGCGATACTGCTGCTCAGAAATCACAGCATAATGTGCCGGAAAAGGGATGATGTGAGCTGTGTTTTTTTCCCTCTCTGTCTCTTCCTCCTTTTGTCTGGGCTTGCTCTTGTGTTCATCGCATGAGAGGCATGATTGGGTCTTTCTTTCTTTCTGCGTGTCTTACTACTTCTAATGTCTCCTACACTTCTTTCTCTCCTTCAGTTTCAGTGTTGGTGATGGAGAAAAAGCAGAGACTCTAGGGTTTAAAAGTACCCAAAGCATCCTGGGTAATTAGCCATTACGTTGCTGTCACAGAGGGTTGTGCAGTCAATACAGAGATAATTTGGGCAATGGTGAATGACAGCGCTGTCCGGACTGCTGGGATGATCAAGGACAGAGCCAGCTGCACCCGGCATCTGTCAGGCTCATGAATCACACACACACACACACACACACACACACACACACACACAGCTTGCTGCTTACAGAACAACTGAAGCAGAGCAAGATAAGCTAACAGAGCCAAAGAGAGATACACAAAACATATATGGTGGTACCTTTCTCTTCTCTTCTCTTCTCTTCTCTTCTCTTCTCTTCTCTTCTCTTCTCTTCTCCCCTCTCCTCTTTTCTTCTCTTCTCCCCTCTCCTCTCCTCTCCTCTCCTCTGAGGGAAATAGCTAGTTAAGGCCTGTCGCTCCAGTAGAAAGGCAGGGTAAGGTTCTTGTTACTGTCGGTGGCAAATGAGTGACACTGGGTGTGAAATAGAGAGGGAGGCCCAGAGCGACCGGGGCACAGGGTGTAAGTAATGGCAACACAGGCAAAGAAAGCGACAGAGAGAAAGAGGAGGGAAAGAGGGCCTGGTGGCATAATGAAAAAGCTATTTATTTCAGTAATAAAGATAAATGTGTGCCAGGTTGATTATATTTGGATTGTGTGAATTGGAGCTGGAACACACTGTGCTTGTATGTTGGGGGCAGCGAGAGAATAAAGCAAGCAAAAGTGTGTTAGATTTAGCATTGCCTCCCTTGCTGAAATATCCTTAATTGTGCTCTCGCTCTCGTTCTCTTTTTCTCAGTTAAAGCATTTCATAATTACATAATTACTGTATTCACTGACTCAGGATCTGAGGATTTGTGAAGGTTTACAAGAGTGTGAGGTCCAGTGTAGGACAGTTTCAGTTGGATAAATACATTGCATTTTTTTCTGCTGTTTTATTTGCCAGAGTGTGATGCCATTGGGTAAATAGTGTTATATTACTATGTTACTGACTGAATGACAAAAACAGAACTTTGTTGAAATGTGAGGTCTGGCTCTTGCTCCATAACTGAAGACAGGAAAGCTTAGCTAACGCACCGTTTGGCTGATGTTTTTTGTAGTTTATTGTGGGTTTGTGTCTTTGCATCAGATATTATTGTAAACGGAAGTGGAGTGAAGATACACAGTGGTAAGAATGCAATTGTCAAACTGGAGCAAAATCCCTCACCAGCGTCCTTATCCACCGTAACATACTCCATTAGACAAGTGCTATCTAAAAATCCTGGCTTTTGATCACTGTTAGGTTCAAACTCTAAAGAAGTATGTACTTTACATGGTTCCTAACGGAGTCTGAGTGCAGCTCACGACCACATTTTAACTTTGCTAAATTAAAAGCCCCAGAATTGAACATTGTTTGGAAAATGGGATGAAGCTGAGACTTGCTTTCTTCTTCTTCTTCTTCTTCTTCATCTTCTTCTTCTTCTTCTTCTTCTTCTTCTTCTTCTTATTATTATTATTATTATTGTTATTAAAGCTATTCCACATTAAATGTAAACTAAGTATGTGAAGTGAAAGCTAACTTAGATGTTATGATGAATAAATAAATAATTGTGATTTTTTAAATTAATTAAATCTTGCTCTTCCCAGTCTGCCCCCCATGACCCTATTCTAGATTCACAAAAATAATACTCCTTTAGCCTGGGGCTACCTTTAAAAAACCTAGCTTTGGCTCATGGCTCGGTCAAACTCTAATAAAGTACATTTTCTACATGGGCCCTAAAGGACTTTGAATACATCTCACAACCGTAGCCCTACTCCGCTAATGCACAAAGCGTGACAGGAGAGCTGAAACTCAGGTGTCTTCACAAATTGTGAAGGGAAGTACTGTGCAGATATAAAGTGGTATGAATGCATTTATCAAACTCATCTGCCTTGGTTTTAAGTAAACTGTTACAATGAATAAGTAAATAATTGTAATTCATTGAATCAGTGAAACCTTGGTTGTCTTAGAAACACCTGGAATTAATTTAGCACGAACAAAGAACAAAGGCAGAACTGATACTAGAAATTGTGTTGTTAATACATTCAAATTCTTAAAATTAATTGCCTTAACAGCTTTACATACACCAAAATACTGATACCTTTTCATTTCTGCATTTATTAGCATTGCCCTACATTTTCCTGTACCACAATATCACAGAATAAAAAACACATGTCAAACAAAAACATTGATTTGAAGCACTCAAGGACCTTTAATATGGAGGGTATGTAATTTGGACGCAATGTTTCCATTTTTGAAATGTCAGGAGACACGTGTACAACTAATACTATGCAGCCGATGGAGGTCCGGCGTGACTTAGCTTGACTGTCCTAGTTTCAGTATTCATAAACATTTTTTAAATAGTGTGAAGGGTGAGCTGCTTAAATCAGAAAAAATGTATACACAGCATGGAAAACTAGTGATGCACTTTCATAATTGGCCATGATATGAAACAATCCATTTCTGATCCTAGCACACAGCAGACACTCTGTTTATTATCTTATATGGGTCTGAGGCACTTGCAGATTTGAATGTCTCTAATTGGCAGGAGCTAGGTTTCCATCGAAAAACCTCCTCAATTGTTATGTTCAGTAAAGAAATATCTACAGAAATAAATGTGAAATGAATCCTGATTTCATTCTCTGCCCTTTTGCTCCTGTGATGGGGAGATCTGAGTCAGTTTAATTAGATATTTGAGTCACAACGAGGCATGCAGCACAAATTCAGTATAAGTCTGTAAACATTTTCCACAGTATTTCATCATGCATGCCACAATATGTTCTAAGGTTCGATGAGTGGTTACTTATAGTTTTTAATGTGAATTGCTGAAAGAGCCAAGTTGGATAGTGGCCAGAGAGGTTTGGAGGTAGATTTCAGAAAGGCAAAACTGTACTTTATTTAATAATTCTGCTGCTGTGGAAAATCCTGCAGCTCAGGGGATATCTGCACCATGCCTCTTTATCATGTTATAATCAATATCTCTCACAGAGTGCTTAAACAAAGCAGCAAAGCACATGCTACGGTCCATCTTCTCAACTTCACCAAAATTAGTCAATACTCCAAATTTCCTGCCCACAGGTTATGAACTAGTTTCTCACCAGGTTTGTGCTGGCGAAATGCTGGACTAGGAACTGCATAAATGTTTAACTTTTTCTTTGTAGTTTCTGAGCAAGAGAAGGAGAAGTGGAGAGTTGTGTGAAGCAGGGTCATGTCTATGCATGGGCGGATGATAGATTATGCCCATCCAATGACAACTCTTATAGTTATTTTTTTAAATATTTTGTGTGGACGTATGAGCCGTTCTGAAAGTTGAGAAAGAACAGGGTTCCAGCTCAAATCTTGAAAACGTAGCACTAGTTTTAATAGTATTAAATGTATACGTTTTACTGTGTTTTTGGTTTGTTTGTTTGTCTTGTCTTGTTTTGTTTTTAAAGTGATTTGTGAAACAGTGTCTTTTTTAAACTCACTATTCAGTCACAACTGGCTCAGCCAATGGGAAGTCTGTTTACATACAGCAGGGTGCCCCCACACTCAATGTTAGTGTGTTTTTAAACATGAAAACAGTTGAAAGTCTGTCATGATGCTGTTATTAAAAATGGCGATTCTGAACATAATTCCTTCATTCATTATCTGTAACCCTTATCCAGATCAGGGTCGCGGTGGGTCCAGAGCCTACCTGGAATCATTGGGCGCAAGGTGGGAACACACCCTGGAGGGGGCACCAGTCCTTCACAGTGCAACACACACACACATACATTCACTCACACCTACAGTCACTTTTGAATCACCAAACCACCTACCAACGTGTGTTTTTGGACTGTGGGAGGAAACCGGAGCACCCGGAGGAAACCCACGCAGACACAGGGAGAACACACCACACTCCTCACAGACAGTCACCCAGAGGAAACCCACACGGACACAGGGAGAATACACCACACTCCTCACAGACAGTCACCCGGAGGAAACCCACGCAGACACAGGGAGAATACACCATACTCCTCAGTAAAGCATCACAATGATCCTGTAATTTTAATGTAAAAATGCTATTTTTTGTTCCTTTAATTGTAGTTATAAAATGATATACTTAACATCATCTTAGCACTAAATACGGCATTCAGCAATAGCCTTTGTGATTGTAATTGCACTCAGTAGGAAAAGAGAGCATTTCTTTATAATGTTTACATTGACGCTTATGTTTGTTTCCTTTGACTATTGTTGAAGTTTACGCATTCAGCGTTGTTCACGACTTTAATTAATAATACAAATAAATCTTTTTTCATAAACTTCAGAGAATGTTTCCTCACCATATGAATGCTGAAAACCATTCAGTGTTTTTGCGAAGCCCTTGCTCAAACAGCATCTGGAGGCATTTGGATTGTGGAGAGACCTTTGAACATTGAAAAGCATGAAAAGAGATGAGGGTGTTGCTCTATTCTTGCCCTATAGGTGGGTAATACTGACTTATTTTTGTGGTTTCAGATTACTAATTGGCCCTGTGATGGACTGGAGACCTGTCCGCTGTGTGGTTCCTCCTTGCACCCAGTGATTTCAGGTAGGCTCTGGACCCATCATGACACTCAACTGGATGAAGCAGTTAAAGAAAATGAATTAATAAATAAATAAAGGTGAATTATTATGGAACTGACTCCAAATTCAGTAGACCACTAACTGCACGGAAATAAATACAGTCTGAAAGTGCAACAAAACTAAACAACTCTGTGGTAATTCAAACACGGAATTAAAAGTTATACTTTAGCCATGTACGTCATTTTATTCTTCTAACATACCGTTCCAAATTAAAGATGGAGAGCTTCTGAACGAAAAGAAATGAGGGGGAGTTTCCCAGAAGTGTGTTTTTGCCTTTTAAATACACAAGTTATATATATATATATATAGATCCTAGACAGATCTATAGAAAGAATGGATGGTGTAATTGTATTTCTTTTGGACATCTCCCCCTTCTCAAAATGAATGTACACCCAGCATTTTTGTTGTTGCCCACCCAAATAATCCAAATACCCAGCCAAAGATGACACCCTAGTAAAACCTCTGGTGCTAAGCTTATTTTATCTTATTATACAGCAGTATAGCAGTGACCTACAGTGGTAGTTCAGATAGGAGAACACAGCAGAATAAGTCACCTTCCTACTGTATAATTACCTCCATTCATCCTCCTCTGGCATTAGCCTTATGATAAAGACAGTGAAACTGCCTGTCTCCTACTGAATGACTCTGCAGATGCACAGCTGTGACAGTCAATTAAAAATGAAAGATAAGGCTCCATTCTGAGTGGGCTCTGAGTGGAGTGTTTAGGGCCTTTTCAGTTATGTAAATGTCTGGCAGGGCTCCGAGAGGTGATTTCAGGTGTATTTTTCTCTTTTATTTTCCACCATATGCAAAACGACATAAACTCTGAGTGTTTACCTGCCATCTACCGGAGCTGGGCACAGGCATCTCCTCACCACATCCCACCACATTAAGAATTCCTCAGGGATCCATTCCTACATATGCCTCTATAAAAGAAAGAGAGAGAGGGGGAGAGAGAGCATTTTATAATGGCTGTTTACTGTGCTCGGAGCCAGTGCTCCAAACTGCATTTTAAATGATAAGTGTCTCTCCATTACTGTCTTGAAATAAACATTTAAATAGCCTTTAATTAGCGTGTCCTTTCTGTCTGTCGATAGGCCTGTGCTAACCGCTCAGCACCTTAACGAGCCTTAATGAAACTGGTTAGAGTGGACGCCAGCAGGAAGGCGTCTGTCATTTGTAGACAGATAAATACAAATAGATTTTCTGGCTTTGGTGTTTGTAAAATGATTACAAGTTCAATATTGTCTGGTAGGAAGGACAACATGATTATTCTAAGACTCTACTAAGCACGCTTCTTTGCCTGGCAATGAAGTTAGATGTTTGTTTAGTCTTCTTTAAGACCCATTTTAGTCCCACAACCTGAATTCATATGACCTTTAAAATGTACAAAAACCTGCGACTAGCATTAAATTATGAATCTGGAATCACGACACATTGTCTGTAACATTAGCTACTTCCATCATGGATTACTTTTTTTATGCCAGCAGGGAGTATCTCAGAGCTGAGCAGTGAGTGTTTTCATTCAGTGAAGGGGTGGAGAAAGGGCAGAATAGAGGTGATGTTATAATTGGTAATTTAAAAAGGTTAAAAATACTGCTTAAATTTTACTGGTCCCCCGTAGAGAAGGAGATACTTTCTCACAGCAAAGCTGCAGTTAAAATGATGAGACAGAATGATTAAGAAATAAGAAATGGGGCAAATATCCTACTGAGTAATTTAGTGTCTTACGCACTCTATCCAAATTATAGAATCTATACAAACATTACAATAATGGATGCCTTGTTTCTGATGATTCTGTGTGGGCTCCGGATACACATCCACCTTGATCAGAATGCAATGGTTTTGGAAGTTGAATTATAGTGTGTACCGGATTTGCTAAAATAATAACAATAATAATAAATTAATGTTTAAAAATGACAGAAAAACATACGATCAGTCAGATTATTGTCAACTGTTCTGAAATGACCTCATATTGTGTGTAAAGATAAATATGAACATACTCTGCACGTGCCATTGTTAGTATTTTTTCATTAAACATTTAGCTTGTGTTAGCCTTAGCATGATCTAATTTTTCAGACATGAAACCTGCTATGTTAAAGTAACAGGTGTACATGTTTAATGGTTTAAAATGTTCCTTTCCTTCTGATGTAAATGCTTCCATGGTTTATTTAATGTAATATAATTACATTTTTTTTAAGTTTGACTGGGCAGCAGGTAGTGTGGCAGTCACACAACTCCAGGGACCTGGAGGTTGTGGGTTCGATTCCCGCTCCGGGTGACTGTCTGTGAGGAGTTTGGTGTGTTCTCACGGTGTTACCATGGGTTTTCTCCGGGGGCTTCGGTTTCCTCCCACAGTCCAAACACACACGCTGGCAGGTGGATTGGCAACTCAAAAGTGTCCATAGGTGTGAGTGTGTGTTGCCCTGTGAAGGACTGGCGCCCCCTCCAGGGTGTGTTCCTGTCTTGTGCCCAATGATTCCAGATAGGCTCTGGACCCACCGCGACCTTGAACTGGATAAGGGTTACAGACAAGAGAATGTTGTCTGCAATAGACATACTGTAATCCTAGTTTAGCTTTTAATGACATAGAGTTCAGAGTTAGTAATCTTTGGGCTTCTAAATATTCCTTTGAACTTTTTCTATAAACTTTCTTTTTTAATCATTTTGACAGACTTTTTTAGTCCATATACGGCTCTATAGGCATTAGTATAAAAATCATAGAACATTCCAATAGCTCTGCATTTTTTTTATTGCTTAAAATCTGACTGTGTTTTGGCACTTCCCCCAAAAAGCACATGTTTGTAATCATGTCTAATTTAAATGATGGTTTATATTATAATGCAGCTGAAATATACAGTGGCTGATGCATGGGAACTGTAACATTTTCTCAGCTATAGAGGGCCAGAGTTCCATTTCCAGTTTAATGGAGGTGTAGAGAACTCAAATGTAACTAGTGTTCAGAAAGACGGCAAGCAATTAGAAAAAAAAAAAAGAAAAGGGGGGGACTCAACAATGGAACTTAATGTCCTTGTTCCCCTGCTCTGTGTCGCCAGCAGCCAAGAAACTTTCAGTCCTAATTATACATTTCTGTCTGTCTCTCTTCTTATTTCTTTCTCTCTCTCTCTCTCTCTCTTTCTCTCTCTCTCTCTTTCTCTCTCATTATCCTTTCTCCTCACGATCTTCACATAGCTCCATTAGCACAGAAAGAGTCTGATCTGGACCTAACATAGATATGCAGAAGAGAGAGTTGAAGAACTGAAGAATGAACTGATATGAGGAGCCAAACTAAGTGGAAAGAAACAGTGACCAAAAAACACCAAGCAAACAAATCAACAACAACAACAACAAAAAACCCTTGGTGGTCATGAGGGGAGAAGAGCTTTTGGGGCATTGTAACCCGAGGCTGTCCTGATGTGCTCATCATATTGACTGTATGGTCCTTCTGTCCACCCACTCTGGAGAATCCTGTCATGAGTTTATCCAGAAGAACCGATGCTTAGCTTGTATTTCTGCAGAAATATCAGTGTGAGATCTGTCTGTGATGACTCCTTCTGCCTTACTATAAATAATGAGGCTTTGAACTTGCAGAAGCTCAAAAGCGAAATATTCAGTGGGAACTGTGTCCACAACTGAGCTATTTAAGATTATGATTAACCCCTTAAACCTTTAGGGATGTGCATTGTGTGTTCGCACATTTTGATGCGGGATATGATTAATGTGTATTTTACTAGAAGAGTTTGAGTGTACTTTTTTTTTTTTGGGGGGGGGGGTGTTGTATTGCTTCTATTAACAGAATAATGACTCGGTGATTACTGAGTACTTCTGTGAGCTTCTAGAACATATTCTAGTAAGCAGTGTGAGTGATAGTTGACATAAAGATATCACAGATCTTGTCGTTTTGCACAAGTTTGGTATTTGGGCGTGAAATACAAATGAAGGACGTATCTCCATGATGTAGAACTAGAACACTGCAAAAGAGCAGATGTATAGTGACCCAGACATGATCTCTGTGCTCTGACATTAGGATCTACCTTATTAGAGTCCTGTAGTAACAGCCTTATCTGACCATAACTCTACCCTCTGCTGACATAAGAATGGCTATCATTTTGTGTGTGTGTGTGCGTGTTTTTTTTTCTGCCTTGACTTTTCCTCCCTTTAATTAAAGGCACAGTGCTCTCTCTCTTTCTGCTCTCTCTTTCTTTGCATACTCGGCACAGGGGACATTGATACTCATTATTCGCAGAGCCAGAACACTGAGACTGTGTCAAGCCTGCATCCATCACGGCATGCCCCGCATGCAGTCAGCACAAAAAAACACCCTTCTGCACACTCAGCACATTCGCCAATTTGCAATTTTCCAGTGTGAGGAAGCTGACATGTTTTTATAGCTGAAGATCACTTTCAAATGTGCAGATCATGAGAGGGACCCCTCGTTAGCCTTTCACTGCCCACCACTTCTCTAACGAGCCTCATTAAAAGCATCACATTGCACAGAGACGGAGTCACCTCTGTTAATGCTCAACAACTAGATGCCTTATAAATGGCAGTGCTGCTGATACTCAGGCAACGTGGTAACAAAGTGCACCTGTTCTTATCACATCTAGCTAGTGTGTGTGGGCTGATAGGGTATATATAAACATGTGTGATGCTTGGAAGTTGTATGGAAGTCATTGCTTTGTTTTCCATTACCAAGATCTTCCCAAAAGAAGCCTGACATTAATTGTAATTATCATCCTTTACTTTTCATTCATTCAGTTATAAATACATTAGTTTTGACTAATTCATTTTGTGAAACGGGATGCATTGGTAAAACAAAACAAAACAAGCCTGTACCAACTGCAAATATCAAGAAAGGTCTTGTAGTCTGTATGCGATTCTAGCGAACTGCAGCTAGCTTTTTTGTGTGTGTGTGTGTGTGTGGTGATGATTTTTGATGAATGTGTGTAATGCTAGGTATGTTTATAGCTTTGTGTGTGTGTTGCTAAGTTGGGTGTTGCTAGCTTGGTGCGTTTGTGTGTGTGTGTGTGTGTGTGTGTGTGGCATTGAGTTAAGTGTGTCTGGGCCCATTCGACTCTATTCATTATGTGGCTAAAGCGGCAGCTCTGCTCTCCTTGGAGCTGGGATGAGTGTTATTAAAGGCAGAGTGTTCTGACACCACTCTAATGAAAAATAGGAGCTTCCTGAAGGTTATGTTGCCAGCCAGCACTGAAAAGACTGCTTCATTTCTCTCTCTCTCTCTCTCTCTCTCTCTCTCTCTCTCTCAACCCAATGTAATTCGCTCCTCCTGATAGATATTTTCTCTTAAAGGTTTTGTGTGTGTGTGTGTGTGTGTGTGTGTGTGTGTGCGAGAGAGAGAGAGAGAGAGTGAGAGAGAAAGTGGCCATTGTGTGGCAGCCTCATCATAAAGAGACCTTTAGCTTTTTTCTGTTTTGATGTTGCTTTTTTCTCTCTCTTTCTAGGACTGCAGAAGGCACCTTCTGGTTACATGTTCATGTAGCTACAGAAATAACGCGCTGCTTCATTTATAACTAGATAAAACATTTCTGACAATAATTATCTAATGTAAATGAGTAAAGTAATGTAAAAGGTGTAAAGGATAAAATAAGCGAGTGTCTCACAAATGTATTCACAAAGACTTTATTGTGCCTTCCTCAGTAAACAACCCAGAAA
Source organism: Hoplias malabaricus (assembly GCF_029633855.1). Taxonomy (NCBI): domain Eukaryota; kingdom Metazoa; phylum Chordata; class Actinopteri; order Characiformes; family Erythrinidae; genus Hoplias; species Hoplias malabaricus. Next base: position 32,475,109 of record NC_089811.1, on the reverse strand, counting down.
CACAGCTTATAACTTCCATGCGAAAGGCTGCCATTGAGTGGCAAATGGAAATCAGTGCATTTTCTTTTGACATGATAAATATTTACATGCAACTGCCTGCTCTTTTAATAAAACAATTCACTGGTTCGGTCCCTGTTTAAAAAAATGTAAAAATCATGGAAATGTTCCAAAACAAAGAAGGTGCTTCTTGTGTGACATTGTTCCTGAGAAACCATTTTGGCAGCCACAGGATTAAAACCGCTGACTGCTGAGAAGATTATCACTCATTCTTGTAACAACGGCATGCGTCTAGGGGTAAAAATATTAGGCATCAACTGAACTGTCAGTTCTTGATATCGATTTGTTGGAAGCAGGAAATTAGCATAAAGATCTGAACAACTTTGACATTCTGATGGTCATATTGTTTTGATTAGAATCTCCAGAATGGTCTTGTGAGAGGTTCTGGGCGTGCAGTGGTTAGTACAAAAGTGGTCCAAAGAAGAATAACCTGTGAAGAGACGACAGGGTAATGGGTTCCCAAGGCTCATTCAAACATGAGGGGAGCAAACGTTAGCCCATCTGCTCTAATCCCACAAAGGAGATAATGGAGAACATATTGCAGAAAACATTAGTGCTCTTTCTGATGGAAAGGCGTCAGAACACAGTGCACGGTTTTGGTAGGTACTAACCACTGCATATCTGAAACAATTCAGGAGACCTGCCATTTTGAAGATACTTTAACCAAGAAAGACAATCTGGTTCTTGTCAAAGTCACGTAATATATCCCACACCAAATTATGTAGTAGACTACAAATTGAATAATACACACACACATACACATATTATATATAATGTTTGTGTGTGTGTGTGTGTGTGTGTGAGAGAGAGAGAGAGAGAGAGAAACTAAGTACTTTTTTGCAGTACTCAGCAGTTGGATGATATGTATGGCTTTCTTGAGAAGTGGGAGGTCACGGTTTGGGTGCCCTCAAATTCCCACACTGACAGTCCAGCTCTCTGCCCATAAAACTGCATACACACACTCACACACATAGACTCTTACCCTGCAGACCCCTGGTCATCCACAGAGGAGCCTCCTGGGAGGTCTTGTCATTCTCCCATACAGGAAGATTACTGTTTTACAGTCACTATCTGTTTCTCTCCGTCTGTGTCTGTGATCTCTGCTTGTGGAGTCTGTGTTATTGAAGTCATTAAGGCCATGCTTCTGTGCACTGCTTTCACATAAAAACACTGTTTAAAAGAGGGTGTACACAAAAGAAAGGCGAAGATCTGGACAGACACGCAAAGCAGTGCAGTAATAAGCATCCTGTTGGAAATAAGGAATAAATTCAAGTAATATGGATTAAATGCACTCTCATAATGTGAGATTAATTATATAGAATTACTTCATTCATTAGTCTATATTTTAATAGATGATGGATTTGATTACATTCTCACATTGTTAATATAAATAAAATGTTAAAATATATTCTAGGTTGTATATATACAACTAGCACAATCACAAGTTTATCTCCACCATAGGTAGTGCAGTTATGTGCTTTTTCTTGTATATATTTCAATTGCTGTTGTTGTACAGGATCAGAATACAACACAACAATACTTTGATGTAAATGTAATAATGACGTTGCAGAAGGAAACCTGTTTAGCACATTATATATGCACCTAAATTTGTTATAATTGTTTATAATAATATTTTTATTATTATAATTTCAAGAAAAAAATAATAATAATACTAAATAAAATATTTTTTTCATTGGGAAATATAAGAAAACATTTAACAAAATTACACAGAAAGTCTGAAGGACTGAATGTACTGGTATATGTTTAACACTTTATTTTTAATGGTGTGAAATCTGCAGTAAAAACCTCAAAAGACTTTTGGAAACACACTCAGTAAATACTGAGCACTGGGCTTCTTTTTGTACATTTTTGTCTATTTCTTAGTGCGGCACGGTGGCGTAGATGGTAGCGTTGCAGTCACGCAGTTCCAACAACCTGAAGGATTCAAGTGGGTTCTAGTCCCGCTCCGGGTGACTGTCTGTGTTCTCCCTGTGTCCATGTAGGTTTCCTCCAGGTCCTCCAGTTTCCTCTCATGGTCCAAAAACACATGTTGGTAGGTGAATGTGTGAGTGTGTGTCGCCCTTTAAAGGACAGGCGCTCACTCCAGGGTGTGGTCCCACCTTGCTCCCAGTGATTCTGGGTAGGCTCCGGACCCACCGTGACCCTCAACTTGATAAATGCTTACAGACAATGAATGTCTATTTCTTTTTCTCAGTTTTTTCAGACCCTTAGTAGTCTCCTTTTCTCTTAGTGGAGGAATGGTCAGAAGCACCTGTGGATTTGATCTTATCTGAACAAGAGTGCAGCCTGCAGCCTTTCATGCAGAAGAACCATCTACGGTGTCAGGAGACAATTATCAAACTCTTTATCACAGTGTCTAGGGCAGCCTTCTGTCTGCTATTAATAACTAAAATTTAGGAGAAACAAGACCAAGCATGTTACGCCGTACCACCATCGTCTGCAAAGCATTTGTCAAAGAAGGATCACTGGTTTTTCAATAATGAGGAGGCAGTCATTCATGTGGATCCATAATATATACATTTATTAGAAGTTCTCAAGGGTAATTTAGACGTGTGTGTGATATCCCGCGTTTCACAAAAATTGTATGAAATTTGACCTGTTATTTCTCATGAAATATTTCATAAGACATCATTTCCAACGAGCGTGAAAATACAGACCTTAGCTTTAAAACTACAGGGGAAAATATCTACAATCGTTTGACAGAAATAGAAAAAGTGTTTCACTTTATGACGTTTAACTGTAAAACATATTATCAATGATGTTTTGTCATAATTATTTAGCAAAGAATGGATGTTTACATTGCAGAAATACTGCATAGAATTGGGAGATACTCTGATGAAGATAAAGTTGCCTGTGTCCACAGCGTGAGCTTCTGTGATTCAGATTTGCTCTGCCTGATTGCAATTAGGGAATCTGTTCTTCAGAGTCTCATAAACCCATTATAATTTCAAGATCTCTCCCTGTACCCACCCTAGCAAAATATCATTACCATGCATACGTTTCAATGTTTCAGTCAGTCGGGCACAAAGAAGCAAAACTTAGTTTCCCTTCCAAATGCGACTGAAACAATCCCAGTACCTAGTTGTGGTTTGTGTGCATATACAGTCAAATCAAGGGAAATTAACAGTGCATTAAGAATGTACATGTGTTAATGCTCTAGTTTCTTTTTGCTGGGATAAAACAGAGCACTGGAAAATGTTTTTGCAAAGAATTATATTATATTTATATAATTTCAGCGTGAATTACATATCGTCATGATCCAATTAAAAGTATGTATTTCCTAAAATAGTAACTTTACAAGAGAAGGAAAAAAAACCTTCTTTCAGTGGAAGTGAATATGAAAAGGATTATATCCGAGTAATTTTGGATTATTTCTATTAGTCCATTCATCATGAAATTTTTACACAATATGAAGAACAGCTGCTGTGTTCAAATGATGTAGTAAACTGAAAATCAATAAAAACCCAAAATTATAATTTTAATTGGACAGCGATGTTTATTTAACATCAGTGACTGGTAAAAGTAAGTCCCAGGAAGACTAAATTGTCAGGATGTGGGTTGTATTCAAAAACATACCTATTAAATGTAAAAATGTACCTATTAATTAAAATTTTTTTTTTGTGCAGCATTTAGACCTCTGCATGCCTGGACCTTGCAGCTCATCTGTCGCTGATGTGTTCTTTTTAAGGTAAATGACTGCTGTTCTCTCGTGTCTAGTATCGTGCCCATGTCCTTGCCTTATTTGGGGAGACTCATAGTTTATCCAATGTACCAATATTGCTGTTTAAAAACAGACAAACCCTGAAGCTATTATGTGGGCTTTGGTTATACAGCAGCTGCGGAGGCTCTTCAGGTGGAGATCAGGGGAAGTGTATGATGAGCGTGTTGAGTGCTGAGTATCTCAGTGGGGCGCTAAGCTGCATTTATGATACAGCACTACTCTAATGATGGAGATAATGTTAGTGCTGAACAGTAAAACTTTCCTGCACTACAACATTACATACTGTAGGACGTGCTAATCACATAATTTCACTTAGGACAGGGTCTGTGTGTGTGTATCTTCTTTGTGTCCGTATATGGTTTCTCTGAATGGGTTTACAATGCTTGTGTGTGTGTTAAGCACCTGAAAAGCAGTGGAAAAACATGTCACAGTCACTTCCTGTGGCACGCATGCCTGTTTTTCTTTTCTCTTTTTTTTCTTTTGTAGGCACCCTCTTTTTTCTGTGTGGATTGTTAGGGTTGTTTTTGAAGCACAGACTCTACTTGTCAGATTATGCCACATTTCCATTTGACTTTCATAAGCTGTTTGCAGCTCACAGATTGCTTGGCGAGCTCCTCTCCTGTGCCTGGCCCTTTACATATGTAGCTTCTCCGGAACGAGAGCGCTGTCCTGCTTAGAGCAATAATTCTAAAACCAATCCCACCCAGTGGTATTACAGTCTTTTTCCGTCTTCAGTCTTTTTTTCAGAAAATATAGGAATGAAATGAGAATCCATAGAGATATATGCAAAACTACATGGTGTGTTATATGGTAATACTGAGTCTGCTACCGTTCACTTGCCTTCACATGCTCGCACATATACCTCATGTATCGTAACAACAACTCTCACTGCTTTTATGCTGTTTTACACAAAGCTCTTTAATATGTACCTAATACATACTGTGTTGTTGTTTTCTGTGTCTCCAGATATGTATTTACAGTGGGACACGAGGCATAGTTTCTATACAACGCTGCAAAATTCAGACTGCACCTTACCATTTTTTAATTTCCTTCAAAATACACACAAAACCCCACAAAATCCTCAATGTAATTAATTAGTTTTCATCATCAGAAAAATAACACACAGCACATATTTCACAGGAATTTACCCAGAAGCCTCAAAACATTAATGTGATCTCGTATTTGACCTGCTTTTGTTATAGATTCCATTTTTTCATGATACTTGTGTTATTTTTCAAATAAAATATATTTCCACACCTCTGAAATTCAGTCAGAGAATCTGCTTCTCACGATCCAAACAATCCCAGCATTACATTCGGACTCCTCCATACATCAAATTTAATTCCATTTCTGTTGTACTTATAATGTAGCTTTTCTTCTATTTTGTAACTATTTTCTTTTCTCAAAATTGGGACAGTTTTGGTGAGCTACCACGTTTTTTCACATATATTATATTTATAAAATATATTTTATCTTTGTATTATTTATTTACTTCAGTTTGAAAACAAGTATTTTCCCACTTTTTATTTCCTTTGTGAGTGGATTATGAATTTTAGTGTCTGTTTGAAGGGGAACATAATGTTGTAAGAACAAACAAATGAAATATTTAAGATTAAATTTAGTGACTGAGAGTTTTGTTTATTTTGTGGTAAACCTAAAAACCCAAAAGTTACTTATAAGATTGTCCCTTGAACAAACAAATGGGTGGTCTTTGATTTTTCACAGTTCTTCACCTTTAATTAACCTCACATAATTCCACTGTATAAAACAAGTCTGTTTGTGTTTGTTTCCAGCGGGCTCTAGGGTGCGGGGTCCAGATTCTACTCTCTGTGGGGAGGCCAGGGCAGCGGAAGAGGGATGAAAGCAAACGCATGGGAAAAAACACGGCGTGAGTCCTGTTCAAAGGCACACAGCACTCCTCACTGGATTAACATTTATTGAGCGTCTAAGCTGGCTTTTCTCGCTCCAGGACAAAGATACAAACTTAATTGCTGTGACTGTTCCACCAACTGATCACCAGTGTGCCCACCAAAGCTCGGCTAATAGACACTCCATTACGGATTAGAAAGTCTCTATTACCAAACAAATTAAGCATGCTCTGATCTTAACCTATAGGTCGAACGGTATTACAGCAAAGTTTAAGCTGTTAGAAGGCTGAGAAACGTATTACACGCTGGCGCTGAGGTTGCAGTTTGGTATTGATTTTACGATAGCCTGATATGATGATTTATGGAGTGCTGGTGTCAGTATAACAAGCTGAAGGACACACAATATCATCTTCAACATCATTAAAATTCAGACGCTTCTCCGACCCACTCATCAACTGCTGCTCACTAGCAGAGATTTTTGCGGGGAGAGAGATACACACACACTGACACACACTTAAACACATGTATACTGCTTTAAAGCTGCTAAAGTTTGTTTTGTTTTGTTTTTTCAGAAAAAATACAGGAATATTTTGTGTACAAGAATAGAAAGAAATTTGTATTAGCGTTCTTTGATAGCCTGTTCCTCCTGCTGCCATTGCTAAGGCCATTTGTATGAGATTCCTTATAAAATAACTGACCTTTTTAAGAAGAAATCATTATTATTGTATAATTAGTAGTATTAATTATTATTATTATTATTATTATTATTATTACTATTACGGAATGTCTTGCACGTACTCTGTGTATTTGCTGCTTGTTTTGATGTGAATGTAGTAGCTGCTTAAAGGGTCTCACCACTGAAAGCAGCTGTGAGGACAGCTTCAGGCTGGAGGTCTATAGATCTGACTGGGGGCAGAATCTGTAGTACACTAGAGCCCCCTGTGGGCACTGAGAGGTTTTGCAAATTTACAGCAGATGATGCTAGAGGACTGCTTAAAGGAAACCATTGCGGACAGCAAATATTTATTTATAAACCCTTTAAAACAGTATAGAAATTACCTACACATGGCATCCAATATGTTTAAAGTGACAGCTACTGCTTTGATGCCACCATCTGCATTTACAGTGTATTTACAGAAGCAGGTTCACTTCCGATGACATGCTGTGGATTCTTTGTGTATGTATATGCTCAGAAAATGACTTGTAGTTGTCTTGTTGTCTGGTTTTGGATGAAATTCACTGGTTTATTTGAATCCTTTTCAAATGCTGTTTTTGTTTCTGGAGCGTTTTTATTATTAAAAAGGAGCCAAAGTGTCAACATTAAAAAAATGTGTTAAAAAATGTAAAATCGGAAAATATGTAATGAAAATCTCTGAAATCTCAAATTAACTCACACTTCCAAGAATTAGTTCCTGTTCCTATGGCGTGTCTTTAGGGTGAGATCGCATGCAAATGAATAACATGATGACAAAACACCTCCACTTAACTAGCTATTAATTTACTGTCATGTCATCATTATTAATCGCATTACTACACACACACACACACACACACACACACACGGCATCACTTCCAATAATAAAATGGAGTGGAACAGTGATAATATGCTCGGAATGGAAGAGCAGTATTACAGACTGCTTTTTAAATAATTCAAACTTATCACGTCTTAGTTTTCCTCTAATAATATCCCACTCTCTGTTATTTAGAACAAATCTTCTGTCTGTGTCTCTGTTTTTTTTCTCCTCTCTGTGTTGGAATCTTCTGGATCACAGATTCTGTCCATCGTGTGGCCGTCAGCAGGGTCAGAGCGGCAGGGCAGGGTGTGAGTTCAGCATGCTGAGGTCCATCAGCCTCCTCCATCGGAGAGAGAGTGGGAGAGGGCGAGAGAGGAGATGTTAATGCAGGATCTTCAGCTGTGACTTGGCGCACCCCACTGGACAGCTGGAGACTCTGGGAGCAAAGAGGCTGCCAAAGCCTGTCTATGAAGAGTGTGTGTGTGTTGGGGGGAGTGTGGGGGGCGAGAGAGAGGAGAGAGAGAGAGAGAGGAGGTGGGGTTCTGTTACCTGCAGCTGGTCACCACCATCATGATCTGTAATTATGTACATCTACCTACTCCTGTTTTTCAAGCTTCTGCCATAATGCACACACACACACACACACATAGGTATGCACATGTGTACAACACACAAATATGTCTGATTTTTTAAATAAATCCTTTGCTATAAAACCTATAAACTTTAAACTACTTCACTATAGCACATAAACCAACCTGTTTGTTGCGATGCAAAGTAAACAAGCCCAAGTGTTAAACCGGAGATGGAGTATTCCTCATACGCTGTGAGTTTTCCTCTGCTTGATTTGGTGACTTAGCACAAAACAGCCTCACTTCGAACGAGAACAGAACTGTCAAATTTCCATTCGTGTATAATCTGCTCCGTTTACAGCGTCTGACAGATAAGGCTAAATATACAGAGAATTTTTATTTTCTTCTTTTTCTGATGGATTTTCAAATCAGTTCCGCAATAAACATTCCCCTTAACAGCGGCCCATCTTTCTCTGAACTGTGTGAATTATGATTACAGCATATGAGATTGTTGATAAAATGGGTTAGTGGAAGTGTGGAAGTGGCTTAAAAGCAAATGCTAAAATACATTGAAATTATCATATAAATTATGCATAAGCTCCTCAGATGGAGCAAAATTGTTTACCTCAATGAATTATTCATTGTTTGTGTGTGTTTCATTATCATATTTCCTTTTCAGCTGCCTGGAAAACTTTTAGAGAAAAGAGCGAGGAACTTGATGATATTTTACCAGCATGGTAAGATTTAACCCCCCCTCTCTCCAATTTGTATTAAAATGTTAAGCTTCTTTTGAAAACTGTTACATCTAGGTCAAGTTCTTCACATCAAATCAAAGCAAAAAATAAAAGTAATAATAATAATGGGCCCTTGTAACTCATTCTGCATAATGCAGAGCTGGAAATACTGCTCCCATGACTATAGCCATTTGGTCTGTCCACTGATTTCTATGCCTCCTATTCACTCATTAGACATAATGCCAAATGTGTGTTATGAATATTAGATCAGATGTGTGATTGCTGATTCTGCCCTGGTACACCCCCCCCCCCCCCCCCCCTCACCACCACCACCACCTATTGCTTAATCGGGATCTAATCTGGGTTCATCAGCTCCCCAGCCCTATCTCGCAGCCTGCTGACAGTCTGCCTACTCTCTGATAAATGATCTTAGCTGAAGCCAGATTTAACATGAGAGGCTCAAGTGCCAATTATGGGCGTCTGAGCTGGTTAATAAGCAGATGTAGTTAAATATCTGAACCGGACGCCATTTGTCAGGCAGATTGTGTGCTTCCCTGTGAGACGAGGTTCTGTGGAACATGTAAAACCTGCATCTTTCCTTCCCTAATCACCTTTTATTAGGGAGCTGACATCATGATTAAACTAACCCAAAAACATGGACATGCACAGAGAGACACACATGTTGGAGAATGCCTTCCAGTCCCAATTTTCCTGTCACATGATGGGTGTGAAAAGCATAAAGATTTATTTATATTTTTTAGGCCGGGGATGGGGTGTTGCGGCTAAAATATGAGGGCAACAATCAGTATAATTCAACTTTATGCTAAATGCACTGAGCTCATTAAGTGATCATTTGCACACTGCCGCTAATATGAGGGCTATTTAGGCAATGTAAGAATATTTATTTATTTATATACAGCAGAAATCTCTTGCGGCTTTTCTGGTCTCAGCTTAATAAACACTCTGTCTCTGTGTGCGTGTGTGTGTGTGTGTGTGTGTGTGTATTTTCCAGGCAGGGGCTTCATTCGGCTGTGGAAGCGTGAAGTTTATCACTGTTCATGAAGTCGAGCCCTGATTCGTCTTCACCACACAGATGCACAGGTGATATTGTGCTTTAAAATAATCTCTGTGCTGTGAGTTATTGTGTATGTTGCTTGCTCACAGAATATTATTCATATACAGAATGAACTGGAGATTATGACTTATTTTCTGTGTGCAAGGATCATTAATAATAATAATGGATTCTCCAGCTATAGCAGTGCACATGATTTCAATAGGCTGCAGTGACTGGATAAAAAAAAGAAAAGAAAAATAACTCAACCACTTAATAAGAGTTACCAGCATTTGTCACTGAAGGTCATGCTACCTTTTCTTGAGCTGCTTTTTTTAAAATGGACAGCGGTAAACCACTTTTTGTCAAAGTTGTAATAACTGTATGAAAATTGAACGCTTTCCCAAAGATTATGATCATACAGCAATAAAGACTGTGCTTTTCCAGAGTCAGTGCTGTTTATAACCTCTCCATCTTTATTTTGATCCATAGTGGTTAGTTAATACATACACACTAATTAATGCAGATGAATAAACACACACACACACATTGGTGTGTTTGCATGGTGAATGTACATATCAGAGAATGAATGGGGGTTGGGAGCATCTGTTGGCAGGAATAAAAGCTTTTTCATGCTCATGTTGGGAGGATCATTAGCATAATATCCTTTTCTGTAAGGTGAAAACAGAATAATAATTGGCTTGGCCTTTTCTCTCTGTGTGTTGTAAAACAGTTAGGCATTAATTTGAGGATAACTGTGCAATTACTTTGAAATGCTACCGATCGCCAGACTGGTCAGGAGAAAAAGAAAGGAGAGGAGTGGGGGAAAGAGGAGAGGAGAGGAGAGGTCGTACAGGAGAGGAGGACATTAAAAAGGCAGCATGGATGCAGAAGAGTGTAGAAAAGTTAAATAGGCCATCCCATTAGTTCACAGCCTGATATGAAATGGACCTGTGCATGTCGTAGCTTTGATTACCAACCAGTTAGAAAGGCATACTTATATGGTAATCATTGTAATTGTCTACGGGCTTAAAATATAACCAAAACACTGAGCTGAGTCAGAGAGAGAGAGAGAGAGAGAGATACGCTGGGTTCTATGCTTATGTAAGTCTCTGTATCCCTCTGTATATTATACGGGCTTTAAGAAACTGCTGGCTTTTTGTAAAAATGTCTCAAAATGTAAAAAAATGGTAATTATTGGCAGGAAAATATCTAAGGGGATATTTTTTAAAGATTGTAAAGCAACATTTTTTCTACAATTTTTAAAAATAATTGATGTGATTATATTTTTCTGCCAAGGTGCCCCCAATACTTTAGACCTTTTTCTGAAGATGATGTTTTTCCTAAGGTCACATGGTCCTATATGATTTGTCACAATTGACTGTGTCTCTCACACTTTATCTGTACAGAAGTTGACTGTGTGGGTAACTCTGGTTTAATTACATTCAGCGGACATTTTCTGCTGATGCAGAAATGCCTCAGGTGGCATTGACAGAACCGACATGCTTCTGTAAAAGTTATACATATATGAGCTAGAGAATCCTTTGACGAATGTTGTCCTAAATATTGCTTATTGTTCATATATTTATTAAAATTTTTGACTGTTGTCTCTGTGAAGATAGTGTGAGAGGGAGGGGTAGCTGTGGGCTCCTGTCTGACAGTGCCTTTGTGTGTGTGTGTGTGTGTGTGTTTAAGAGTGGGAGAGGCAGGGGTGATGGTCTGATGGGAGCCATACTGTGTGCTCTGAATGAATTGAGCGTAAACTCGTTCCTGGATAATAACCCAATTTTGACATATGTAGTATCAGGAGATTCTTAAGAACCTGAACTTTAATAATTATCAAAAATAAGTTGAACCTTCAGTACTGCGTGACTTCCAGACTAAAAACAGCTGTGAAGCCTGCCTTCCAAGGATCACACATAGATATGCATGCTTATTTGAAGAGGAAGGTACATGTTACGTCATGGATGTGTAATCAGAGAACAGCGGTGGTACAGTCACCCACTGAAAATGTGTTAGAAACCCCAGAATACAACAGTCACTTAGAACTGTGCATTGGAAGATTTGTAAAACAGAAGACTGCCAGTAAGTTGAGCATTCAAATCTGGTTCATTTGTTGTGACCAAAGGCTTCTTAAAGGTTGTTAAAAAAAGAAACATGACGTTACACAGTGGTTATCATAGTCCTGGCCCAATTTTATTATGAATCAAACATCTTAGTCTTTACACTGCTTTGTGTATTTTTCTATTAGTATTTCATACACTAGCCCTGTGTTTGGGAATTGAGGTTGGTTTACCCTAAGCTTGTGTAAACGAGTAAATACTTTAGATGCCGTCGGCTCAGTTCATCAACTCTTGTCTTTTTTATTTGTTTTGATCTTTATGTTCATTACAGATGCATTCATTCCAGCAACTCACTTGGACAGGAAGCAGACACAGTCAGGCTTGTGTGGAGAGTCATGTGATAGTTAATGAGGTCATCATTTACTGGCCTTTACATCCTGCTGCTTCCTTCACAGGGAAAGACAATGCTTACTACAGAGTGAAGTCGTCTCTCTCTCTCACGATCGCGCATTCACAAAATCCTATTCTCACAATTACAACCTAAGCAGCAGACAGGAAGAGAACAATAAAAGCAGTTATTTGTGTGTTGTTGAGAGTGGCTGCTTCCTGGCTGTATGAGAGTGTGTGTCACCAGAGAGGAAACCCTGCTGTATTTCTACTCATATGAATCCTGCCTTAAGAGGTCTGTGCTATCCTCTTCCCACACATCCTCTGCCTCTGTCCCACTCTCTCAATTCTCCACCCTCCTCTGGTCTAAAAACATCGACAGTTTATTGGTGATATCTGTTTACTAGCAAGATGGTTCAGGGCGTATCTGCACTGTTTGCTTTGGGGTGTGTGGCAGGGTGCAATTATGACTTTAGGCAAAAACTCATCTGGGACACCGTAAATTGCTCAACGGGATCGTATAGAACACAATGTAGATTTGTGCGAATGCTTGGGTGAACAGCAGCTGAAGTGCTTTGTTTGGGCCATTATAGGCTATGGTAGCAATGTTGGGCTATTATAGGTTCATCTAACAGCCTAGTAAAATGTAAAAATAACAAAACATGCTGAGAATGTTTGTTCCTAATGTCTGAAAATATCACACATTAATATATTACATATTACTCATGCACAACTATTTGACGCATAAGAATCATGAAAATTCAAAGCCTGTTTTCAGGAAAATACTTAAATTATAAAGGACACAAGCTTGCCATTTCATTTGTTTCTTTGGCATATCAATGTATTTCGATCTACATACTCAGAAAAATGTTATTGAACTGACACTATTGTGGTACCCCCTAGTGGTATGTCTTCAGTTCATGTTTAATAAGGAAATATACTTGTAACATATCCCATTGTCATTTTGTTTCTTTAATTTACATTCATTCTGTTCACTCTGTTTCAGCTCCAGACTCTTTTTTTATGTTTAATAGTGTTATGAAAAGTTGCTCATTTGCCTTGCTATAAGGCTTTTGTTGTACCAGGGAAGATACATTTACTGTGTTTGTATCTTAATGAACAAACATTAGTATCATGTACCTAAACAGCCTTATTTTGTGATAGTGGACTACCCCTGGGGGAAAAAAATGGGATCAATTCACTTAGAGTATGTTTCCCCGGCTTTTAAATATACAATTTGTCACATGTCCATGTTTTTACATCTCTGCACTAACTGTGGAAGTAATGACTGCTATCTTTCTTTAGGCAGTTGTCTTTGTTTAATAATGGTGAAACCAGAGTAAATTTCCAGCATCATCTCCATCTCCTTGGCCATTACAAATGAATAACAATAGAAGTGTCAGTGGTGATTATCATTTGGCTTTTTTTATTTGTGAATTACATTCCATTCAATCAGTTTCTTGCTGCTCTGTCACAAAAGTCGTCTCTTGTTTCTGACCAAAGTGTAAAGCTTGCAGAATGCTGATTGGCAAAAGAGAAATGTAACTCTACACGACAAAATGCAGACATCCAGCAAAAAACTACAGTAGTGGTCACATTTGTTTTTATCCGACTCACAACGGCAGCTCGTAAAATCACACTGTGGTTTTTTAAGGGGTTCAAGCTCTTCTTGGTTTAGTGGCAAATGAAAAATCCAGCAAGCACACGATCATTCTACAAGGAAAGAAAAGAACTATTCTGATCTCTCTGCAAACAAAACAAAACGTGCGAATACACAATGAATAAACAGAGCTTAACATATTCTCATTTTATAGCCAGCTGTTTCCATTAGTGTTGGTGATTAGACTTGCTGACTTTGGATCAAGCTCGTATGAAGTTCTAACCACAAACAAACCGCTCCAGAGTTTGTGACCGGACCGAGGCAAACGTTCTCTTAAGGGTCTCGCTACTGTTGTTTTGGTCTGCAACCAAGTGTTGTTTCTGTATTAACTCCTGCCCAAACAAATCACAACAATGGTGAAAACCAAAAAGAGCCTTATTTAACCAGAATAAACAGTGCAGGAAAATGCCTTTATACACAGCTGACCACACACTGTGTTAAACTTCCTTCTTAAATGAGTTTTATAATACTTTCCATTGTTTCAAATGACAGCTCTCTTGCTGGGGCAGTATCCAGCAGCTTCCTAATGTATGTAAGCACTCTCTGTTCAAGTAAATTGCACTTATTTGGATCTATGGTGGTATTTGTTTTAGAAATGAAAGAGATGATTGATTAAATATTTATTCTTTCAAATAACTGAGTTTGGTTAAGGTATGTTTCATGAACAAAAGATGTTTTGTGTCATATCTGTGATTTGCTACAAAAGAAAAATAAATCTAGGTTAACGTCTCTTAGATTGGTGATTCCATAATTCTTTTCAGGAGTAGTAATACCTCATGGTACAGCTGTGTTGGCAGATGGCTGAGAGCACAGAGGAACCAATCAAAAAACAAAAGTCCAGATCCTCAGTCATGTCTTTATGCATGTTAACATTCCTGTTAAAATGTAGAGTCTATCTCTCTCTCTCTCTCTCTCTCTCTCTCTCTCTCTCTCTCTCTCGCCCCCCAGGATCCCTCCACCCAGCTCTGTTTTAATCAATGCTAGCTTGCCTCACCCGCAGAGATCAATGTGTCAGGGTTTCGGTTCTGTATGTGTGGAGGCGAGGGGACTTAGCCCGAGGTTTCGAGTTTGTGTGTTTGTATGGTGGATCACAGGGTGTCTGTAGGTGTGTGTCTGTGTGTGCTTATAAAGTGTGTGTGTTGGGATATAGGCCTGGGGCGTGCGTCTGAAGGTGTACTTGTGTTTTTGCTGTGTGTGTTTATAGTGGATCAGAGGCTGGTCTTGTCTGTGGCTTACCCATAATCCCACTCTGATCTAAGTGTTTGATCAGCCGATTGCTCCAGCGGCAGTGTGATCAGCAGAAGCTGTGTAATTTAGAGCTGATGTAGTGACGGTGATCCCTCTCCCTCCGCTCAGAGCAGCAGCAGCCATGATGAAGTCTGCTTACAGACAATCCTCAACCTGAGAGCCCGCTTTTCACACACTTCCACAGTCACCCACTGAGACTCATACACTCCAGACACACTTTTTGGGCTTAGGTCTACTGTATTACAGGATCACACTGACAAAGTTGTTGTCATCTTGTGAGCTTCGGTTGGATCACTCTAGGTGTTGCCACAGAATTTTGTGTTTTGACTGTATTATGGCTTTGATGTTATAGATTGTTTGTACAGTAGTGTGCAAATGTCAGAGACCACCCTTCATTTATTAAAAGTTAAATTACACAAAGTCTTCAGCAGTTAAATCAAAGCTCCTTTTGTGCTCACTTTTCCTTTATATGATCTGTTGTTTTCAGGAAATACATTTTCACATATGTCTTCAGGAATATTTTTCCACACCACAGTTTAATTTTAATTTAAGAGGGTAATCACACCAACAATATTCATTCATTCATTATCTGTAACCCTTATCCAGTTCAGGGTCGTGGTGGGTCCAGAGCCTACCTGGAATCATTGGGCGCAAGGCGGGAACACACCCTGGAGGGGGCGCCAGTCCTTCACAGGGCAACACACACACATTCACACCTACGGACACTTTTGAGTCACCAATCCACCTACCAACGTGTGTTTTTGGACTGTGGGAGGAAACCGGAGCACCCGGAGGAAACCCACACAGACACAGGGAGAACACACCAACTCCTCACAAACAGTCACCCGGAGCGGGAATCGAACCCACAAACTCCAGGCCCCTGGAGTTGTGTGACTGCGACACTACCTGCTGCACCACCGTGCTGCCTACACTTTAATAAATTTTGAAAAATTAGTTTTATTAAAAGTTGAAATACATAGTTATGGAATAAAAAAATATACAAGGTGTGCTTAAATTTTGAACAAATATTTCTAAATTACATTTTTATTGTGGTCAATTCTGCTTCTGCAGCGCCCCTCAAGTTCAGTTTGGTGTCGATGTGGATTTGGCAAATCAGTCAACCAATGTTCCCACCCCCTGAAGATGCCCACACTCATAAATATAAGAAGCACACAAGAGCAAGTGAGTATTTTGGCACCATTGTGGATTGTATTGCCTACATATCATCCCTGTCATTTTTTGAGCACTTTTCAAAGTTGAAGTAGGGGTGGAGTAGCTCTTTAAAGTTAGGATATGGGCACTGAAAATAGAGTAATTCCTTTTTAATAGAGTAATGCTGTGATTTAGCGTAAGTAAATTTCACTCGGATGTGGACATGAACAATACATGTACTTTACGTAAGAAATACTTACGTTTTTCCTAGATTTTCCCTCAATATCCGCGATATAGCGGCCATGAGCCCCCTTGAAAAAACCCGCGAAAGATGAACCGCGAAGTAGCGAGGGATTACTGTATCCATTTCAGGGCGACACACAGCAGGTAGTGTCACAGTCACACAACTCCTGGAGGACCTGGAGGTTGTGGGTTCAAATCCCACTCTGGGTTCAAATGCTTTTCAGCATTCAGTCATTGTCTTTGACCTCTTATCCAATTCAAGGTCGTGGTGGGTGGAATCATTTGGCGCAAGGAACACACCCTGGAGGGGGCGCCAGACCTTCACAGGGCAACACACACTCACACTTTCACTCACACCTATGGACACTTTTCCTTCACGGGGCGACACACACTCACACATTCACTCACACCTAGGGACTCCATCTCAGCAGTAAATGTGTATTTGATATTAAAAACCACCATGTTACCACCCTACCGATTCCACATCTTCAATGAACAGCATGGCCAGTCCAAAGCATTAATGTCATACTTCTTTTATTGGGTAGAACAACTTGTGTATTTAGGGTCCCTGTCTTGTTGCCTGTCCCACTTTCTCAGATTCAGACATTTTCAAATAATAAGAATATTTGATTTATACAGTTTAAGGTTTGCTTCCTGATTTGTGTATACTCTGTGTATAAATAAATATATCAGCACCTGGTTTGATCAAGGATTGATTAGATGAACTGGGCATTAGAAAGACTTATGAACACATTCACCTACATAATAACTTTGTATTATTTCACCCATTGGTTTAATTTAATGTATTCCAGTGTTGTACAAATGAATGACTGTGTTTTAATTTACAAATAACTGCAAAACATGACCCAGACCACAACGTTTGAAAAGTACTACAGGCCTGGATTATTTTGTATGTAAGTATGTGAATAGGTGCGCGAATCTGTGTGTTTGTGTGTGTGCGTGTGGGTAGGGGGTAAAGTAACAGACCAGTGGGAGCCACTATCAGTATCATATCCTGAAGATGTGAAATGTGTGATAGGACTAACACTCCAGGGTACACTAAATCCTCACTCCCATTACAATCTCCAACTTCTTACACTAAAACTTTCAACAGGGCACCATTCCACCAACAGTGTGTGACATTGCTGTAAATTTGATCGCCTAGGTCAGTGAACCCTCTATTGCTCAGGGTGAAATGTCAAGAATTGATTCCTATTGTGGAAGCAGTGCGTATTGATGGAGCCTGGACCATTTACGTTTGTTGCCATATAACCTCCTGCCCTTCTTGGTGGACTGGGATATAATCGTTACATTATAAAACTGCACAAGGTCTTATCTTTGCTTCGGATTAACAAAGAGATGTTCTCTCTCAGTTGTTCCTTTTCTCTTGCGCTTTCTCTCTCTCTCTCTCTATGTGTGTGTGAAATGCATACTGTTTTTAGGCTGCGATAAAGTGTTGTATGTGCTTCTGCAGGTCTGTAGATATATGACAGATTCACTCTGTGGTCAAGGTTAGAGTTTTTCTCTGTTTAATGACTCTCTCTGTGAACCCAAGGTTAGAGAGAAACATGCTCTACTGCTTGTGAGAGCACCTTTTGATAGCCCCAGATTCAAGCTAAGAATTATGTGTCTTTAGGGACCACTGTTACAATCTATGTTCGTATGTACATAAACAATGCGTCTTGATTTCCACTGACTGCTGTGTTGTGCGCATATCCACTTGTTAAGTATGCCACTGGCCCACTTATAACTTAAATGACTAGTTTAGTTAACCTCTCAGCTCAAGTCCAGTGTATCGTTATGGCAACAACAGAGCACTGCATAATTTCACTGGCATTAACATCCGTCATCTTCCCCCTCCTGCTATAAATACAACTGACAGCAGAAGTCTACACGCACACTTTGCACACACACATTTCACTGGAAGAGAGTGAGTCGGGTTTCAGAGGTGAGGCACTCTGATAGTCCAGCAGATGAAATATTTGCTGACTTCTCTCACCTAAGGGACTGCTGTTCTGATGGAGGCACTTATATGTGGCCCCATTAGTCTCTGAGGATTTTCTCTAGCCCACTTTTCACCCGATCCGTGCCAATTAAGCAGCCGAATTATGTATAATAGTGGGAGTGACTCGCGTTTGCCAGAGCAGGAACGAATAGGGCTGCGTGACAGAGGGAGACTGTTGAATAATTAGAGTGAATTTTCAGAGCCCTGGAAGCTCAATCATTTTCTGCCATATGCTAACTATTTTTAACCTAATATCTCTCTCGTTCTCTCTCTCTCCCCCACCCCCTCTTTTCTCTGCATATACAGTTCTAAGACAATTCAAAAGACATTATGAACCTACAAGAATTAAATAAATACAGCACTGAGTGCTTTAACTCTGCTGTTAATGATGTGCTTGCAGAAAGTAACGCTGAAATCTCATAATTAAAATTTGCATGTGTTGTGGGTTTTTTTAATTCACCGGAAATCCAGATTATGACAAAGTACTATGATGGTGCCAGGCCAAAGAAAACTTGTGGTAACTCATTCATTCATTCATTCATTCATTATCTGTAACCCTTATCCAGTTCAGGGTTGCGGTGGGTCCAGAGCCTACCTGGAATCATTGGGCGCAATCATTGGGCGAGAATACACCCTGGAGGGGGCGCCAGTCCTTCACGGCAACACAGACACACACACATTCACTCACACCTACGGACACTTTAGAGTCGCCAATCCACCTACCAACATGTGTTTTTGGACTGTGGGAGGAAACCGAAGCACCCGGAGGAAACCCACGCGAACACAGGGAGAACACACCAACTCCTCACAGACGTTCACCCGGAGCGGAAATCGAACCCACAACCTCCAGGCCCCTGGAGCTGTGTGACTGCGACGCTACCTGCTGCACCACCGTGCCGCCCCCTTGTGGTAACTGATTGCAGAATTCTGAAAAATTCCTGCCTCCTTTTGTTATTGCTAAAACATTAACTCTTAAACATTGAGTACATTCTACTTAGTAACATCACCATGCTTCCACCACGCTTCCACCCATCAAAAACTCACTGGCCAGCCATCTAAACAATGTATATGTTTGGTTGGATATGAAAAGATATTTACAAAAAGACATCCTTCTATGTCTAGAATTGGTTGAAAGATCGTAAATGTTCTGAATAAATGACTACTGTCTTGGGCTAAATTTGGACCTACGGACCAGACAGTACCCAAGTTTTAGCGTCTGTTCTCGGGCTACATAAAGGCCATGACCTGATCGACTAGATTTAACCCAAAAAACTATGTTCATATGACGCCTGGTGTCTGGGCTATTACGTACATTTAGATTATTATTGTCAGTTTGCTGTGCACCATAAAGCCAGAACAAGTCTGCCAGTTAATAGTTTTAACATTAAGCTGTGCACTAAGAGCTAAGCTTCTTTCTAACGTTAAGGACTAATTATTTCAACTTCAGTGTTTGCCACCCTTCATGAACGAACTCCATCCCAGTATTTCGTAGCCTAATAATTTATTTTTATTTATTGTTCTCAATGGCAGGTTCATTCATGGCAGGAGTGAATTTGTCTTTGCTTGATGGAGGAGGGAATGTTTACCAATTGGCTGAGATGTATGTAAATTAAAATTTTCAAACAGCCAATTATTCATGAAAGCTGCATTTGATTGACTCATGTCACTCTGACGTCAATGCAACATGAGGCTATTTGGTCCCACATATTTCTAATTACACATTAGAACCCTCTAGGCCTTCAATATAATGGAGATATTTATGGCTAGATTGATTATATATTTTTAATAAATAAAAATAAGCTCTAGTTGACATATGGAGTCAGACTGCAGCAGGAGGAGCTCCAATTCTGTAGCAGTGTAGTTTTCTACTCAAAAATAGCAGAGCAGACTGTGCAGCTTTAGAGTATTCCTTCCTTAACATATGCCCATAACATCCATACTGTATCAGACATCACACTCTGCCAAAATCCAAAACAATTAAATTGCTTTACTAACTTACAACTGATTGAACCATCTGTGAGTAAAATAAATAAAGTTGAGTATTGCTAGAGGAGAGAGAGAGAGAGAGAGAGTCCCTAGGCCCCAACTCCTTCTGATAAGCCTCTCGTCAGTTCTCTCGCTGCCCTCCACCGTCTCAGGCTTTAATAATTCATGCTGTGCTGATGCCGGGTGTTTATTTTTAGTGATGAGAAGATTGATGAGCCGTTCATATCACTCTTAACCACCAGCTAATGAACTAATTAGCAGGTCTAAATGAAGCCGCACACTGGATAACGCAGCGGCACCAGCAGCAGTAGTGTGTATCTGTGCTGGTTCTGTACACATCTCTCTCTAACACAAGCCAGAACACAAACACCTCTGACCTCTCAAGTGTCAGACTCTTAGTGTTGCTTTCTGTCTTACACAGATTAAGCAGAAGCTTGCACTAAATTGCAGTGCCAATAGTGAACCACCATTGGCGATGATCATTGGACTAAACTAAGGCTATGAAGGTCAAATATTTAAAGGTCATTTAAAAATTATTGATAAACCAATTTAATTTTAAATACATGTTTTAATATTTAATGTAGGTTGTATATAATTTTACAGTTTATTTCCAAAGGTATCATTCACTCCGCAGCTCATGTCACACATTAAATTGCGCTACATTAAATTTAAATATATATAAAATCACCTATTATATATGTTTTATCTGATTGGCCCAATTTATTAAAATTATACATTATGGATATAATAAATAGAAAGACCTAAAAATGGGTGGCACAGTGGCGCAGCAGGTAGTGTCGCAGTCACACAGCTCTAGGGGCCTGGAGGTTGTGGGTTCGATTCCCGCTCCGGGTGACTGAGGAGTGTGGTGTGTTCTCCCTGTGTCTGCGTGGGTTTCTTCCGGGTGCTCCAGGTTTCCTCCCACAGTCCAAAAACACACGTTGCAGGTGGATTGGTGACTCAAAAAATGTCCGTGAGTGTGTGTGTCTCTGTGTTGCCCTGTGAAGGACTGGCGCCCCCTCCAGGGTGTATTCCTGCCTTGCGCCCAATGATTCCAGGTAAGCTCTGGACCCACCACGACCCTGAATTGGATAAGTGGTTACAGATAATGAATGAATGTATATTTTGCCTTGGGAGTTAAAAGCCACACACATGAATTTTGAAACGGCGCTTTGTGGGTGTACCTTGTTTGTCTGAAATTATCCATAATTAACATTTAGGGAAATGACCACAGTGGGATGATTGCATGTTTTCTGTTAGGAGTAAACCTGATGAGGACAAGGGGTGGAGGGACAGCGTGTCAAATTGAAGACAGATTGATTACAGGACGAATGAGAACAGGTGAGTGAACTCCCGTGTCGTCTCTTGCTCTGAACATGTGCACACCATGAAACAGAACATACATCATCCTACTATCTCCTCCTTGTTTCTTCTCCTCAACCAGACAGAACCCATATTTCTCATTGTTTTAAATGCTCCAGAACGAGTGGCCTTCCAACAGACCTCTGCCTTTGACTGACTTTGACCTGCTGCTCTGCTGAGTGAAAGGTCACATGTCCTTGTTTCAGAGACCTGATTGGGCCATGTTCTAATTACTGGTTTATCATTGACATAACACCTTGCTCTTTCCTTTTCCTCCCTCTCATGAACAGCACTCATATTGGTAGCCTTGCACACATCATTTTGCCTTCCCCCTTTCACTGATTGCCTGTAGAGGCTGTAGTAACGAGATGTCAGCCCACTGTGAATTCTAATTTAGCGCTGGCCAGTCCTTGCTAGGTATTTGTACATCCTACAGGGTCTTCAGCCCAGGAGAGGGGCCTTACAGCAGCTTCACCACAGCGCCTCTGCTGATTATGACTGAATTACCGTGTTTTTTCCTCACTCCGGCTGTTTTTAGCACTCTGACACCAACATTAGAAGGCAGAATCCCACATGGCCACTGCAACCTAAAAGTTAATAATCCTTTTAATTAATGGTTAAAGCCAATATTGAGCACAAAGTATGAAGGATTACAGCCTAAATGAGCAGCATCAATTAGGCTACACTTTAAGTGTTGATTTGAGAACCTCTGCACGGTGATGACTCATAAAAAGCAGAGAGCTTTTAGCGGAGGTTGTTGAACTGATAGTTTGTGTATTAACTGCAGTGCTGTGTGTGAATCAGTGTTAGCTATGAAATGTGTGTTCCCCCTGGAGTCAGCCTCTCCAGCTGGTCCTGCTCAAACCTGGTGCTGTGTGCGATCACTCCATGAGTGCTATCTGCATTCATCCAGCAGCCTTATCAATAAACACACCCTCAACAATTAGCCAGCTCTGAGGGGGAACAAAACCGCGGGCCAAGGAATAAATGCCAGACGTACACTTTAATCACCAGCACCGTTAATCAATGAAATGCCTTCATATCTTTTAATTAAAGTTTTATTAGAGGAAATGTGTTGGGATATTCGTTTGATGCTGATTTTCCATTAATGGCAACTTGAGGGTTCAGGGAATGGCAGTGGCAGATGCTGCTGGTCAGTCACGCTGGGCCTCCTCATGTCTGTAATTGCATTTTCTCACCTACAGAGGGTGGTGGAGGAACCCCCGTTAAAGACGAGTCTCAGCCTAACAATTATTGTCGAGCAAATTACCAGGTAGGCAATATATAAGCTGTCAGGAGAGGTTAGCGAGAAAAAGTGTAAGGAAATGGACCATTCAGCCATTCATCATGGCTGTACTTGCTTGGTCCAAATTGAAAAAATGTCATTCTATCTGCCAGAATTAGAGGATGTTACAGCTTAACTCATCACAGTGGGCTGAAAATGAGGGAAAAACAGTGTAATGAATACTCTTTTTCCTCCTCTCAGTACCAATCTGTCAAAGGTCAAATTACATCTAAATCTCTGCCGTCTTGTTTGTCACAACTATGTACACAGATCAGCCATAATATTAATCTGACCTCCTTGTTGTCCATTTTACCAGCTCCACATAAACATATAGGCATTATTTAGTTGCATGCATTGCTAGCCCCTTTTCACCACAGAGTTTGAGTGGTGGTGGTGTTTTGATGTGTTTCGCTCTGGTATGAGTGGATCAGACACATCGTTGCTGCTGGAGTGTTTATAACATGTGCCCAATCACTGTCCGGTATGTTACACAGACCTACATTGTTATTGCTTATTATATTGTTATTTTCTAGTAAATTTTCCACTAGCCCTGTGTTAGTTGAGGCGGTTGCCTGGATAATATTGGTTCATGTACTATTTTCAGTACAACTGTTTTAGTCAGTTCAGTTTTTAATATCTCCACTAATAGCAAACACACACCACCACCACATACTTTCACTATGGTACTGAGGATAACCCCCCACCCAAATTATACCTGCTCTGTGTTGGTCCAATGGCGGTCCTGATCGTTGAAGAACAAGGTGAAAAATAGGTTAACAAAGTAACAGGTGAACTAAAGTCTGTAATTGTAGAATTTACTAAATGCACCTCTATGGAGAGTGGAACTGATAAAATGGACAGTGCATGTAGAACATTTGAATGTTTTGGCTGATCTGTGAAAATATGTGTGTGTGTGTGTGTGTGTGTGTGTGCATGCACCATGCACAGAACCAAGCAGATGGTAGAGTACAGTTCTCAAGTGAATACAAAACTGTTTCCATTGATACACTGGGATACCACTGAGGGTTTCCTCAACAGGAAATATAAAATAAATATATTTCATATAATCAGCATAGAAATATACAATAAATAAATCCTGTTGAGGAAACCCTCAGTGGTATCCCAGTGTATCAATGGAAAGTTTTGTATTCACTTGAGAACTGTACTCTACCATCTGTTTGGTTCTGTACATGGTGCAAACACACACACACACACACACACACTGACACTCAGTGAAATTTTCATATGACGTACATGCATGCTTAAATACAGGGGTAGCACACAGACACATAAACAAAAATACACAGATCTTGAATTATGTTCCTACTAATCAATCAAATGACTGAAATTATTAGAAACAAAAATGTTGATGCATAAAGGCAGTGAAGCAATTAAAAGCTTGTAGGAGAAATGAAAAGCTTCATCAGACTGACTCAGTCGCCTGACACACTGAAATCACTGGCATTGCTTATAGATTTTAGACATCTGTAAAAATAATCATAAAAAAGCTTTGCCAATAAAGTTCCTTTTTATTTTAGAAGCATATTTTCATTCCAAGAGTTAACTTTACACTTTCCCATGAATAAGAAAGTTTCACTGATTTCAGATCAGTGTTGCTATGTTGTTAAATTAAGAACCTTGTGTATGTCCTTGGTCAAGATTGTCTTGTTTGTAACCGTGTAATAATTTCAGTACAGTTGATATTTCCTTTAATTTAATATTACATTTTAAACATGTCTTCTTCTGCAGGTAAAAGGCTTCAACATTAAATAAGAGACCTGAATTGATTACAAATTTGTACCTTATGTTGTTTTTATATTGAAGTGAACTTGTGGGGACCCTGTTGTTGTCAGTAGCACATATCACTTTAATGCTCTTGGTTATTATTTTATGATCCTCTCCAAAAATTGCACAAACTACACTGTGACTTGCTGGATGTACTTATCTGTACTTGTCTGTAGACAGCGCTAGTGGGTTTTGTCTTTGATAGTCAAAATATGTTTCGGGCTACTCCCCCCACTTTCAGAAACATTGGCTTTGGTTTGAGTCCGTTCAGCTGGCTGTACGCTCCGAGCAGGTGTTTTAACCCCTGTACTGTTCTAGCTTTTAGGAATTCTGTCACAAAAGTCTGTTTTATTACTGTTTTCTCTGGAATCGCCCCATTTTGTCGTTTAATGGCGGCGTGGAGTGCCGGTGCTGAAATGGCGCCCGGGGGAATGGCACACGAGCGGCTGAATCTGCCCACCTATTAAGCAGGCTCCATTCAATTAGAATGCATGGAAACTTGACGTACCATAACTCACAGCCCTCCACGCCTACATAAAGCATGTCTGTGGCACAGGCAGTGCACTAAAAACGCTGAGCCAATCTGACGACCACTTTTATTGGAAGCTAATTACATTCTTGATGGCTTTTTAGGTTTCCGAAAACCAAAGCGGGATTAGTGGTTCCCTATGATGGGAGAGGGTAGAAATGCTGTAGCCTGTATGGCTCTGGTCATCACAGTAAATGTGGATGGATGCGGAGTGTGAAAGAGCATGGAGGAGATTATTTTCAGCGTGTAGCCACTGCAGAATCTCTCTCTCTCTCTCTCTCTCTCTCTCTCTCTCTCTCAGCTGCCATCAATTAGGCCGCGTCTCAGGCCAGCACTTCCATATTTCCATGTCTAATAAATTATGCTGCATATCAGAAATGGCGCGGATACCTATTTAAAAAACAGGATTGTGTCGAGGCGGGCCATAAATATGAAATATGAAAGGCAACAAATTGAGACAGTCAATAAAGTGTGAGATTTGTTATAGGGCTAAATGCTACGTGGGGAAAGGTGAGGCTTACTATCAGGAATTATGATGATAGAAATGGACTTTGATTGGTGTTTAATTTTTCGCTCTTGTACAGGCTAGAAAACAGCAGGCAGGTTCTATTTACTGTATGATTAATAACAGGCCTCCTGCGCTCCGGCGAAATGAAGACATTACTTCTAATTTGACTTTTATTGTAAAAATCACCTTTTTCCTACACTGAGATTGGATTCATTTATTTCATATTATTGCTTAAATGCTCCCTCCTGGTTTTAATTTAAAATGGAAAAAATGTATCCTCACCTTTTTCCTCCATTTTTTATCAGAGACAAGCAGTGTGCCTGTGAAAGGCTTTCTTTTTTGTTCAGAATCATCTCGGAATCACCTCATTAATTTCCCACAGTCTTTTAGTTTGTATCATTATTGCTTGCTCAGGGTTTTTTTGAAGCTGTGTAATATCTCTGCCTCTTTCTTTGCTTTGACCTCCCAATGGTTTCCAACCTCCCACATTTTTAATTGCTCATTACATAAATCTGTCCTAAAAGCCTGGAATAAAGGCTTTTATTGGCCACTCACAAGTCCATGAAAGGCTTGTACACTGACGCTGACACAATCCAGACCGGGTCCATTTGTTTAGAATTAGTTTGACTGTTCCTCGGTCCGCACGAATGTGTGTGTGACTCACAGAACAGGTAGTCTATCACAGAGTGTGGGATTTCTCCGCCGGTGGCCGATCACAAGGCCTTTAACAGGTGAGGCCTACCGCGGCGAACAGCAAAGCGTCATCAGGGCTTCTCACACACAGGGGTCATGAGGGGTCACCAGCTCTGCAGGCCCTGACACCATGACAGATTAAGGGGATGGAGCTCAGCTGATGTGTGTGCGCATGCGGTGGAGGACACATAGTCTGTCTTAGTTCACTCTGCATTAGCTCACACTCGTACCTGGGACGGAGTGTGTGTGACAGACTCATAAAGCTCCATGATGGATTCAGACTGAGGTGCGCCAGATTGGCCCAGAGTGTGGGAGGAGTGGGTCCAGATCAAGCAGGTTTCCGTAGCAACCGCTGACATGGCCCCCATTTTGCACAGAGGTGCTCTGACAAGACAGGCCTGCACCTTTCCACTTAGCGCCTTGGCTTGATTATGTGTGTGTGTGTGTGTGTGCTGATGTTTGTGGGTGGCCCACAAGGCATGGATGAAAGTTTATGTTTTATGTTGCTCAGTCTTTTCTCTGTCACTGCCTGCTATCACATTAGGACATTTACTTTTGTTGTTTGGAAAATTATTCGTTTTTCCTCTTTGCTTTTTCAGACCTTCTCCATTTATTAGATTTTCCCCTCTAGGATGTTTAATTCCATGCGTGTTTCATGTGTGTGCCGGCTCCCAGGCTCCGTGCCCTCAAGGTCAGCCTTTATAGAAGGCCTGTGTTCCTCATAATTTGTTTATGAGCCTGTCAAAGTCAACACTCACTTCATTTTCAGGATAATAGCATTTGGATGAGTGGTAGCTAAATGACTTTTTTACCGGTCTCCAGACTGGGTCATTCTGATTGCTTTCATTAGTGCTTTATAATGGTCCCTCCACCACACACACACACACACACACACAGTTAATTGTTTTGAAACCACACTGTCAACAAATAGCTCTGCTCCACACTTTCATTTGCAGGGTTATTTTCTTTGAGACATTTGAGTTGTTTTGAGTGAGTTATCCAGAATCTTTTTGTCGCTTCTGATTTTTTAGGATTGCTCATGTGTTAATTCATGGCTAAGAGGAGCCGGCTTTTTACTTTATTCTTGCAGAGCCACCCGGAGCAGTCTGGCTGCATTTGGCTTGGCTCATATCTAGGGAGAGAAAATTAATGCGTATTAATGGAGCCTATAAAAGCGACTAATTGAGCATTCCGGAACTCGCTGAGTTGGGCATCTGCTACTGACATTCTACAGCACTGGGCCTGCAGCTCTCTCTCTCTCTCTCTCTCTCTCTCTCTCTCTCTCTCTCTCTCTCTTTCTCTCTTACACACACAGACACATACACATACACACTTTCTTTGCACTCTCTCTCTCACACACACACACACACACACAGACACATACACATTTTCTTTGCTCTCTCTCTCTCTCTCTCTCTCTCTCTCTCTCTCTCTCTCTCTCTCTCTCTCTCTCTCTGACACATGGTCAGGCCGTTAAAATCAGGAGGGGCAGGAGGGGTCATTACTGAGACAGCCATGTTAATGACACCTGATCTTTCAAACGAGCCCTCCGAGCCAGCAGTGAGTGATCTTCACTCTGTGAGGCTGCAGAGCCATTTAAGTGGACAAGAATCGCATCTCAGAAAGGATGAGGGTGTACTCGGCACCATATGTGTAATCATATCAGACGTGTTCTGTTTGAATAAACCCGCATCTTTGAGAGGCTTCACTGTAATTCAAAGACAGACAGTCTGCATGCTAGCATGTGCAGTGCAGCTTTGCTGAACATTCCTATTACACATCCTGCTTGTCTGTCTCCCGCATCTCCCCAGATGTCTTCTGGAAACACGTCTGAGTGTGTATGGGGTGTGATCTGTGTGTGTGTGTGTGTGGTTTTGCACGCATGAGCCATTGGCCGCTACTGTATTCACTGCAAAGAAGCCCAGAAAGGCCATGCGTCTTCCATTATAGAAGTGTTTTTATCAGCCTGCACTGGCGCAGATTAAACAGCTATAAGCACTCCGAGTGTAAATCCAGCTGACCTTGGGGACACGAGAGGAGCCGCACATCTGTACACCAATCATCGCTCGACTACCCCTGTCATCCACGCTCCTGCACCCATACACTGCTTCCTTCAGTCTCACACACACATATACACACTCTGCCACAAAACTGCCACACTCCTGACACAGAGCAGAGGAAATGCAGAAACAAAGGGGTGGACAGCAGCTCTTAGATTTTATGAGAATCTCGCCCTGGTCTGCATTTCGTTTTTCACCCTGCAGCCCATTTGATTGCAATCACACCTAATGGAGGAAACATGTAAGGCCGTGAATTTCTCAGCAAATGATGTCAGCTGCTTCCATACACACAGACGCTTGCCATGTGACGGCTAAACGTTCTGGCTTATTTGCGCTTTTCGCCCATCCAGGCTGGAATATAATGAATTTATCACATCGATTGGCTTGATGATTCACTTGGTGATATTGCTATTATTATGCCTGAGTATTTCTAGTTTGCAGTTAAAGACACATTTTATAGCTCCTGAGGGGCTGTTTTATGTCGATATGTGAGAATAGGCTCCCACCGCACCCTCCTCCCAGACCCAAGCCTGAAGACTCATTTAGCGAATGAGTGAAGTGTCTGATACAGAGAATCCACTTTACACAGGTAGGATCATTCTGATTTATAATAGTTTGCATTATGGAAAACCATAAATACATTAATGTGCAAGCAGCCAGTGGGAGGATTTGTAGCAGAGCTGCAAATAGTTCTATTCATTACTCATTGGGAATTATGCCAGTATTGAAGGTGGATGAAGATGTAGAAAGCATTTTACAGCTCATTTTATCTCATGGTTGAATTTATGTGGAGTGCATCCAAGCGCAATATGTGAACATGACCTTTTGGCCTTTTTTTATTTTTTTGTCATAAACATACGTCAGGAGGACTGTGTATCTCATTGCTGTACTGGCACTGTGGTGTAGTTTTACAGCTTTTCCATTCTTCCTCTGACTTACCAAGGCCAGATCACTAGAGGGCTGCAGAGACGTGAGAAAATGCCTAATGATCTGCCATTAACAGCACATGAATTGGTCGAAGCGCATCATTTTTAGCTATTAAAAGCCTCTGAATTAGCCCGCAGATGTTAGGGTTCTTTCTGATATGAACGCCTACATCGAAAAACAGCAGATTTTCATTTGAAGTAATACACACCAGTGCCGAAGAATACTTAAATCACCCAAATTCATCTTCGGTAAAGAAGCAAGCGGAAATCAAATTGCAAATTCTGTTCCATTTTTTTTAATCCACCCTGCAGGTTTTATACAATAGAGAACTCAATAATGTTCACAGAGGGACCTCTCAGATTGTCGGACGCGTCTGTATACATTTGGTTCTCAGATGCCTGTCTGAGAAAGAGTGGAGGGAGAACAATATAATTCTACCCATCTCAGCATTCTCAGCATTTCTCCTGTCTCTCGCTCTCTCTGGCAGAGAGCACAGATCAGTGCTCTTATAGATCGCCCTGCAAAATCAATGCTGTGAATACTAATGACCTTTAAATCTCCGAATGCCCACAAACAAAGCAGGAACATGTCCATTATGTCTAACAGCTAGAGAGCAGAGCCGGCTGCTTTCTATAGAAGTTGGTCTGACGCACACTAATGCAACCCAGCTGGCCAATCCGACGTGTAATCCTAGCCATTATGAGGGAAACTGTAAAACTGTCCCTGTCTAACATGGTTTTTATGTCATGGTGTAATATAACTATTTCCTGATGTATCTAAGAATTTGTCCGTATAGGGGTTAGTAACTAAAAATAAAGAGTGTTGATGTTTAATTAATGAGGCAGTTTATTGTAGGTTTAAGTGTGTGTATTTTGTGCTGCATATGGGGACGACCGTGTTTCTATAGCGTTTGCTTCCATGTGCTGTCAGAATGCAAAACGCCTATTCACAGCTTGTCAGTGCTGTTGGGCAGAGCCTGTAAAAACCTTTTTACTCTTTCCCTAACAACTGCACAGCACACATCAACACACACGCACACACAGTTTTTCACTGTCTTGCACACACACACACTCACACACACACACAGCGCCGTAGGTGCCCACTCTTCTGACAGGATGTGGTGCTGGCACAAATTGTAATTCAAAAAGGTTAAGGGGGTCAATGCCTTTTATTACCAGTCTGAGTGCATGCAGCTTGACGGCGGCCGCATGCAAATTCAGTGTCTCAAGATGTTCACTCAACAGCAGAGAGAGAGAGAGAGAGAGAGAGAGAGAGAGAGAGAGAGAGAAAGAGAGAGAGAGAGAGAGAGAGAGAGAGAGTGTTGAGGTATACGGTTGAGGTATGCAGATATAAACAGTGAAAGCAAGGTTCTAGCTGCTTATGGTTTTCTAGACTTTTTATTTGGTCTCCAACAATGAATGAGACACAACTGGCCCAACACAGATATTTAACAAACTGGCATCTTGAGTTATTGTGTGTAATCTATGTAGCCTAAGGTAACAGAAAACATAGCAGCATGTGCAGATAAAGAGATTTATATTTTATGATATTTTTTTAGACCTCTTTCTTTTACCAGTCTCTGTAGAGCCCCTCTGTTCTCTGACAGAAGGACCAATGACCCCTCACTACTTTAGAGACTTGATGAAGTGTCCACATTAGACTCTTTGACCCCCTCTGGTGGTCATGGAACACATGGATCGTCTCTCACTTTAATTAAAATGTTGATGCATGTTCAAAAAAAGAAACCACATGTTATGCTTTAGTTGCATCAAGAGTATGGAGGATCAGACCTCCAAAAATTAAAAATTAATTAATGATTTAATAAATGTGGAATTGAAAAAGAAACAAGGACTAAATAAATGAGTTAATATGGGACATAAAAC
Organism: Hoplias malabaricus; assembly: GCF_029633855.1. Taxonomy (NCBI): domain Eukaryota; kingdom Metazoa; phylum Chordata; class Actinopteri; order Characiformes; family Erythrinidae; genus Hoplias; species Hoplias malabaricus. Next base: position 32,443,798 of record NC_089811.1, on the reverse strand, counting down.
CAATAAATAATTAAATGTATATTTATACATATTTTTTGTATTTAGTGCACTTATTTATTACTCTCTCTCTCTCTCTCTATATATATATATATATATGTACTATTTTTATTAATGCCTATATTTTTTTTTCTGTATTTCCTCCTCAATATATGCTAATGAAGGGGGGTGGTTCAGGCATAGCAGTCACATCCAGAATAGAGCAGTTGATTCTAATAGAAATGTTACAGAAAACACAAATGTGGGGGGAAGGTTGGAGTCAGATCTGTCACACAGCTCCAGGGGCCTGGAGGTTGTGGGTTCAATTCCCGCTCCGGGTGACTGTCTGTGAGGAGTTTGGTGTGATCTCCCTGTGTCTGTGTGGGTTTCCTCTGGGTGACTGTCTGTGAGGAGTTGGTGTGTTCTCCCTGTGTCCATGTGGGTTTCCTCTGGGTGCTCCGGTTTCCTCCCACAGTCCAAAAACACACGTTGGTAGGTGGATTGGTGACTCAAAAGTGTGAGTGTGTGTGTGTCTGTGTTGGCCTCTGAAGGACTGGTGCCCCCTCCAGGGTGTATTCCTGCCTTGCACCCAATGATTCCAGGTAGGCTCTGGACCCACCGCGACCCTGAACTGGATAAGGGTTACAGATGAAATTAATTATATATATATATATATATATATATAATTTACTATTTTTATTAATGCCTATATATTTTTTTTTTCTGTATTTCCTCCTCAATATATGCTAATGAAGGGGGGTGGTTCAGGCATAGCAGTCAAGTCCAGAATAGAGCAGTTGATTCTAATAGAAATGTTATAGAAAGCACAAATGTGGGGGGAAGGTTGGTGTCAGATCTGTTCTGAAAAGCAGCTGCTTGCCTCAATGAAATGGAGAAATGTATGTATCCGCTTGTTAAGTGTGATGCCACACCATTTCACAGGTCCAAATGCACCTTCGGTCTAGTGTCATACATTCACATACATGTATTTACCGTAAAGCTGAATGCCTTAATCAATTATGTGATGTCAGTGCAGGAGTTCAGAAAAATGTATAAATTCATGTGAAAGAAAGCAAATGTGTCTTTAGCAGCACTTTTTGCACATTCGCAGCTCGGGCGGACTGACTGTGCTGCACCGTCTCTAGGAGCAGAGATGCGGCGCCGAGGGAGCTGTGTCTCCTGCTGCTCCGTCCCTGCAAGCACATGGTCCGCGTAGGGAGAGCAGTGTCTCCCACAGCTACATCCCTGGAGCAGAGGGCCTGTACAGAGAGAGACGTGTCTCCCGCAGCTCCATTTCTGGGAGCAGAATAACCGAGGGGAGAGAGCTGTCTCTCCCACAGACGGTTAATCCCGTCCCGGTTTTCCATCTAGTTGTGCTATGGGTATAGCCACCATTACTATAACAGCAAATACTGCTGATGGAGCAAGACATGTACAGCTGATCTACAGCATCGGGCATCGATCGACCAATAAGAATGTTTTGACTCTGTGATTTGATTGATGGACAGCCCCCTTATTATCATATAAGAGCAAGGAACAACAGAAAAAATGGGAAATAAATTAATGAAAAAATTAAATAGTTATAGAAATAAATGAAAAAAATATAAAAACAATGCTTAAAAATGAAAAAAAATAATAAAAAGTATTATTTTTTTAAATATATTTAAAAATAATAATTAGCCAGGAGAGAAAGTAAATTAAATACATATATAGGTAAACAGACATTTTCATTTATATAAGGTTTTATTTATTATTTTCTCTGTTTTTTAATATTTATTTTCATTATTATGGAGGAAATACATTTTTTGGGTCGTTTATTTGTTTATAAATTTATTTTTAATTTTGGCATGTTTGGTCCTTCATAAATGATGCACAAGTACAAACATAAAGCATGAATAGAATAAGATAGAGTTACCAAGCTCGTGAAATATACTAAGATACTATTTTATTTCTGAAATACCCCTAGAAAATCATGTTTGATTTCATCAAACTACTCCAAGTCAGTGAAATCAGTGGATAGTGAATCCTCTAAAGATTGGTGTTCCATAACCAATTCATGTGAATAAGAGTGCAGGGCTATACTATGCATATCTGTGTTAACCTGTACAGATGAACACACCTGAGGAAGCAGCAGGGGTATTCTACCACTGAAGGCACCAGCAGGGTCCAGTGAGGCTCACAGCACTCATTAGCTTTACCTTCACATGGTCCATAGCACTGGCAAGCCATTCATCACCCTCAACTGAACAAATAGTGCTGCTGAAATAGTGCAGTTTATAACAGAGAGAAAGACACAGTCTGAAGTCTATAGACAGGCACTGGGGGAGCACATTGCTAAAGGCACATCTTCACATATGGAATACTGAAAAAAGAGAAATGCAGAATGTTCTGATGTGGACTGATAAACATAAAGGCCAGGAATAACTGGAAAAGACATATGAGGAATCTCTGGTGAGGTGTCAGTTCATTAATGAGATTATGTTCATTCATTCTTTCATTCACTGTCTGTAACCGTTTATCCAGTTCAGGGTCGTGGTACTGAAAACCTGTAATCACTGGGCGCAAGGCAGGAACACACACTGGATGGGGTGCCAGGTCTTCACAGGGTGACACACACTCACACATTCACACCTATGTACACTTTTCAGTAGCCAATCCTCCTACCAATGTGTGTTTTGTGACTGTGAGAGGAAACCCACACAGACACAGAGAGAACACACCAAACTCCTCACAGACAGTCACCCGGAGCGGGACTTGAACCCAAAAACTCCAGGTCCCTGGAGCTGTGTGACTGTGACTCTACCTGCTGCATACTTTCTATGAGTGTCCACTCACTGTCCACTCTGTTAGACACACCTACGTCATTTGTCCATCTTGAAGATGTAAAATTAGAGACAGTGGCTCATCTGTTGCAGCAGTTTGTGATGGTAGTCCTCTAGTCCTCCCTCAGTGGACACGTGACACTATCCACAGGATGCTTTTGGCTGTATGTTAATGGTTGGTGAACTATTCTCAGTCCAGCAGTGACACTGAGGGCTTTAAAAACTCCAGCAACCTGGATGCTGACGTCTGATACATATAAACTTCATTACAAACATAAACACTGGTTAATTGTTTCATATTTCAGAAACGGGCGGCACGGTGGTGCATCAGGTAGCATCGCAGTCACACAACCTCCAGGTCCTGGAGGTTTTGGGTTCGAGTCCTGCTCCGGGTGACTGTCTGTGAGGAGTGTGGTGTGTTCTCCCTGTGTCCGCATGGGTTTCCTCCCACAGTCCAAAAACATACATTGGTAGGTGGACTGGCGACTCAAAGTGTCCGTAGGTGTGTGTGTGTATTACCCTGTGAAGTACTGGCACCCCCTCCAGGGTGTATTTCGCCCAATGATTCCAGGTAGGCTCGTGACCCACCGCGACCCTGAACTAGATAAGCAGTTACAGATAATGAATGAATGAATATTTCAGAAGCTCCTGCTTTAGTTCTGAAAACAATCCACTAGAGAATTCTAGTGAAAGGATGTATAGCTTTCAAGGTGTTTCTGAGAAAAAGAAGATAATCAAACAAAATCCAACTATATTTTTCAAGCTCCATAAACCTTCTCATAACCCATTAACACAGAATACTTGATTTTAATGCAACAGGCATCTTCGATTGAACAAAGGAGATTGTAGACAAATACTGAACATTTTATTATATTTAGACTAATAGTTTACGCTTCTGTACGTGTGTATTGTTCTTGAAAAAAGCTTGTTTGCCTGTATATAAAATGAAATAAATTGACATTCAAGGTCCATTCAAGATTATATGTGGAACATATCAGTTTATTTCTTGCAATACTTTTATTATTATTATTATTATTCCCCTTCCTACTAGCTGCTAAATTTATGTTAACAAGGTAAAAATTGTCACCGAAGGATGAATTTAAACTAAAATGATTTCCTTGCAGAGAAGATAAAGAAGTCTAACTGAAAGGCTAAAACAAAACCATAGTGTATTTTCTCACAGAACGAAGAGCTGGAGTAAATGTGTGATGTTTCTGGTGAGTCTGAAGGGACTCGCGTTCTGTTTCAATAAAGCTTCAATTCAACGACCTTGTCATGACGTCAGGGGCTCATCCGGGACACTGTGCAGGGACTTGGCGCAGGCGCAGTTTGTCCAACCGCTTCGACCTCGGGCTGTGGTGAGTGAAAGAGGTACGAGTTTTAGCGTTTAGCTTTCATCCGGTTTCATCCTTTATTTACAGCCATCTCTCATCAGAGATACCACCGCTAAAATCTTAAGTGTCGGTGTTCGTCAGCTAAAGTGGGTTTACTTCTGAGCTTATGTGTAACATTTGCAATTGACCTTAGCTTTGTCTTGTCTTTCCATACAGACCCCGGTAACTGCTGCTAAACTCCCCAGAACCGGTTAAAACACAGCATAATCCACAATGTACGCCTGTGCAAAGTTCGTCTCTACGCCCACCCTGGTGAGTCAAAATGGAGCGTTTTCAGTGGCCCTGAGTGATTAGTCTATGAATGAGCGGTGTTCGGGGCCTTCTGAACTTGAAGCTGGAAGCTACTCTGCTAGTGTTGCTGCTAGGAGTCCATTCATTCAGTTTTTCTTTGAGTTGTTCCTATTTCCACTGTCAAGCAGCTTTGCCACACTGATACTTGTCTTACCGATGCTGTTTCCGAGGATATTCAGTTTCGTCTGTGATGAAAGAACTGAATTGGGAGGTTATTAATAAGCCGTAGGTTTAAGGTCAGGATCTAGCTTGTATGTGAGCTGCCTAGCAGCTTATCTCACCTGCACAGGTCTTGGCTTGGGCTTCTTGCAGGTTTATGTCATGATCACTTTACTGTAAGAGGCCTGCAGTTATCAGCTAACAAAATACAGCCATCCCGTTAATTGCTGTTTAGTTGGCTTTGATTGATCATACATGCATGTTTTTCTCTTCTCTGAAGCTAGTTACCTCTGTTTTAGCCATTGTTCTTGCACATTCAGAAACTCCCCATGACAACTGTGCCTCTACATTTTTATTCATCTCTAACGTGAAACTCTTAGAAACATTAATTGAAATGTACTTTTTGCAGTACATCATGTACATGCCCTTTTTAAAGGCTTTAAAACAACTTCTGTTGGACTGTGATATGTTCTTCCACACTTATTATCATGTGCCTCTTGCTTTAATGTAAAATGAATGACATTTATTAATGTTTCAGGTTCGTTCTGGATCTCGGGCTCTGTACAGACCAGTGTCTGCTGCTGTACTGTCTAGGCCAGAGGTCAAAACAGAGGTGAGTGTTTAGACAACTGAGAAGCTGAACCCCACCACCACAAACAGAAGACCCTCTTTTTAGTGTAGCATTGTTTATTTGAAGTTTTGTGCAGTTAAAGGAAACCTGTTGGAAAACCTTTTACAATTGTGTTTTGAAAGCTTTCTCTGCATTGTTTTGAATACTGATTTCAGTAATTGGATCAGATCAGTAATTGCTTTAGGGAGTTTTCTAGTTCATTTGGAGACATTCTTTTTCAACATATGGTGACTGATCAAATTATTAAATGTTTATAAATATGCACATTTACTTGGATATTCTCATTACAAAGTAGTGAGACTTAAATTTCTGTTAGGTGCCTCTGGTTTCAAGCTGTATAGTTGAACATGTCAGATTACTTTGTGTGCTGCTACTGTTATATTTTCCATGGCAGTTAATAAACAAAAGCTGCAAATATTACCGCTATATTTGGTTCTGATATTTCACTTGTTCTCAAGATGGTGCATATTTCTTCACAGATTTTTGGAGGTTTAGAAGTATTCTTGAAGGGCTTCATCTGTAAATATGTCTCTTAATATTGAGCAATGCCTGTAACATAGTGTTTGTGGACAGGCTACATTTCGTGATGAGCTCAGTTTATCTTAAAAGGAGACGGGCTTGAGCTCTGAGAACTTGGCGTGCAGTTATTTATATTTATAAAAAATACTTTCAACCCCAATATCAATTCTTTTAGATAAATGTACCAACCCATACTTCTACCTTCCTCTAAAATTTTGTCGTCTTCATTTACTCAAACAATGAAATAGATGACATGCTTAAGTATTCAAATTTTTTTTCTCTTTCTATTTTTTGTTTTATTATGAGGGGTAATGGTATCTTGAACACCATAAGCTTTTGTTAAGAAAAACACAGAAACCTGTTATCCTAATTTAAAAAAAAAAAAAAAAAGAAATCACTGAACTGCACCATACTCGTGATTATATGCATGCTCTGATCACTTCCGCGGTTGATCAGAACAATCTGACAGTTTGGCAGATTTCTTCACTCGCACTACATTATTATCCACAGTTAGTAAACCTCCAGCCTAGCAAATTAAGATTAAAATTAGGCTTGATCAACTTCATCACTAATTACCAAACAATTACCTCATCAACGCATTACATTTTCTTGCTGCTAAAAGTGCACATGTATGAACTTTAGACTGCAATGAAGAGCCTATATTGATTAAAATTAGAGACATTTATCCTACTGCCCTGTGCTAAATTACTAAGTATTTTCTGTAATATGCTTTAAAATTTAAAAACGGAATGTCGCTAAAAATGCATTATTCACCCTTTCTCTAGACCACAGCTGCCCTCCTGCCCCAGTCTCCCCTCACCCAAATGTGTCTGCGAGGTTTCCAGACCAGTGCAGTGAGCCGAGACATTGATACTGCTGCAAAGTTCATTGGCGCTGGAGCTGCCACTGTTGGAGTGGCTGGATCCGGTGCTGGAATTGGAACAGTGTTCGGCAGTCTCATCATTGGCTATGCTAGGTGAGAAATAAGGTTATCACTGGAAATAATGTAATACTCCTTGAGGTTGTTTTAGCTATGATATTTTACAGTAAATTTAAAAGATTTAGTATTTAAGCATATTGTTGTAAATCTATGAATTTTGTCTTTTATAGGAACCCATCTCTGAAACAGCAGCTCTTCTCGTATGCTATTCTGGGATTCGCTCTGTCTGAAGCCATGGGGCTCTTTTGTTTGATGGTTGCTTTCCTGATCCTGTTTGCCATGTAAAAATGCTATACTTCTTACAGTGGAAACATGCTGTACTCAATTGTGACTTCACCATTGCTACCAAAAGTGTCTGCTCTTAATGTCCATGTAAAAAATATGTGCATTTTGAAGTCCACTCTGTCAAAATGATGTATTATACAAATGTAAGCAATTACAAAATTAAAACATATATTTGAACTAAAGGACAACTCTAATTTTTGTACTTGAGCAAACATGCCTCCCCTCTTTTTAATGACAATATTGTCAGATCCAGTGAGGCTCAGCAGAATGTCAACCTTATTATTCCTAGTGAAATGTAGAGCCTGACAGCACTTTCTGTATTTCACAACTGGGGGAAGTGTGTTTGTTTTGGGTCCACTCATTTTTAGGGGTTGAACTATTGGTGAATAGTGAAAATGTAAGTAGGATGCAACTGGTTAAAGTCAATCAACCTTTTGTTTTTGTAAATTGCATTAAATAAATATAGATTTGTGTTTACTGGACTAATAGCTTGTCAGACTTTTTTTCTTTTTTATAAATAATGCTTTTTCTGCACACACCCATAGCTGGTGGGGATGTGATTAGACTCAGGGTTAACCTAATACCATCCTCTTCACCAAGTAAGGTAATGTAATTCTATATAACGTTTAAAAATGTACCATTCCTGTTTTATGGTTGGTAGTGGTTGTTTTAAAGTTTGTATGAAGTGTAGTGGTGTAATGTTTTATACAAATTTTTTTATTCTTTTTTTTTTAACACTGATCAGCCATAACTAAAGGTTTTTAAATTAATCAGATATGCTTAGACTCTGCAGTCATTCCAGTGCAGAAATTAGGCCACTGCCCACTTATAGTCCATGATTGCTGGTGCACTTTTAGAATGTAAATTCAGAAACAGGAGCTTGTATACTACTGCATAGAGTTTGTTAATCGTTAAGTCCATTAATTGGTTAGGTGTTTTTTGCTGGTTGACTATTCACAGTTCAGCAGTGACATTGAGGTTTCCAGAAAACTAGCATCACACAGTCTAATCCTGTCTCACCAGCACAGCACACACCATCATACCACCACTTTATTCACCAGAATGAAGAGGGATATGATTATACAGCACAACAGCAGGGTTGTAATTGTAAAACAAACCTTCTATGGTAAGTGGAGAGGATAAAATGGACAATGATTGTAGAAACAATGAGATGGTATGAATATTATCATCGCTGATCAGTGTTATGTATAAATTGTGTACTCTGCTCACCACAAAAAATGCATTATAACACTGCCCAAACCCTGCTAAAAGCAGGGAGAGCACCAAAGGTCCATGACCTGGGTTAGGAAATGCTGCCCCATGCCCAAACCTTGTTTGAACAACCTCTGTTGAAGCTTAACCTCTGATAAGTACGTTATAGTTCAGTCAGGTATAAAGCAGTAATAATACCGAGTAAAGGATTCAGTACAACTGTGGTTGTGAGTTACAGTAAAGCTAAGGCTAGTGTTATGTGCACGTAACACTAGACAGTGACTGATTGGGTCTTTGTCCTTCAGCCATTGCGTCATTGGTTAATGTATAAACACGACATTATGGAGTTTTCATAATGAATGTTGTGCCACTTGTGACTGAAGCCCACTTCCATCGTCAGTGTTAAGGGGTTACAGTGTGACTGAGTGAACCCTCGCGAGAGCAGCGTGGGCTGTGGCAGCAGGGTCGAGCCCGCGGTAAGTGACAGACACCGTTGAATCTCTCAGTAAATAAACAGCCTTGTGTACAGTAGGGAGAACGGGGCGTGAGTCCAGTTATAAACACTAGTTTAACTGCGTAATTGACGCGGAAATCTTTCCAGTACAAGCTTTAATACTAAAATGGCGATTGCTACAAAGCATGCTAAGTAAGCTTAGCGTTAGCCTAGCTCAGTTCCACCTCCCCTGTTAAAGAATGGTTGCAAGCGTAAACGTTATAGCTCCAAAGCGCAAGTTTCCTTGGGTGTACTCCAGTCTGTTACTATCGTTTTCCATCTTAAATGCCACAGACAACCGCAGCGGCATTTAAGGTGGAACGGAGAACTCGAGCGAGAAGCTGTTGACAGCTAGCTGCCTGGAGCTTGACAGTGTAAAGCAGCCTGGCCTGTATTGTTATTCTCAGCTCCTGCAGCATCACACATTACACCAATTTCCTCATCACGTATATATTTTCTTGTTCTGCAGCCTATTTACTGGGATTCAGTTTTACACAAAAACAGATTTAGTAAGCAGTTTAAGTAGGATTATTTCTTATATTGACAATAGAATTAGTTTGCTATGCTGCTAGCTAGCCTGCTGACTAGATAAAGCAGTAGTAATGAGCTGTCATATCAAAAGGTTTTGCTCATTTTAAATAGTTTTACAAACGTGGGGTTTTATGTTTTATTAGCTGACAATTTAAAGTTTCTTTCATAATGAAAATAACACTTCTTACAATTGAAACATACTGTACTCAATTGTGACTTCAACATTGCTATCAAAAGTGTCTGCTCTTAATGTCCATGTAAAAAAATGCATTTTGAAGTCCACTCTGTCAAAATGATGTATTATACAAATGTAAGCAATTACAAAATTAAAACATATATTTGAACTAAAGGACAACTCTAATTTTTGTACTTGAGCAAACATGCCTCCCCCCTTTTTAATGACAATATTGTCAGATCCAGTGAGGCTCAGCAGAATGTCAACCTTATTATTCCTAGTGAAATGTAGAGCCTGACAGCACTTTCTGTATTTCACAACTGGGGGAAGTGTGTTTGTTTTGGGTCCACTCATTTTTAGGGGTTGAACTATTGGTGAATAGTGAAAATGTAAGTAGGATGCAACTGGTTAGAAGCCAATCAACCTTTTGTTTTTGTAAATTGCATTAAATAAATATAGATTTGTGTTTACTGGACTAATAGCTTGTCTTTAATAGAATAATAGACTAATAGAATTGCCTTTAGTAATGTCCAAGGACATAAGGCCATTCATTCATTCATTATCTGTAACCCTTATCCAGTTCAGGGTCGCGGTGGGTCCAGAGCCTACCTGGAATCATTGGGCGTAAGGCGGGAATACACCCTGGAGGGGGCACCAGTCCTTCACAGGGCAACACACACACTCACACCTACGGACACTTTTGAGTCGCCAATCCACCTACCAACGTGTGTTTTTGGACTGTGGGAGGAAACCCACGCAGACACAGGGAGAACACACCAACTCCTCACAGACAGTCACCCGGAGCGTGAATCGAACACACAACCTCCAGGTCCCTGGAGCTGTGTGACTGCGACACTACCTGCTGCGCCATAAGGCCATTGAATTCATAGAAAATCTTAAGCCAACAAAAGTAACAGGATTAGCCTGTCTGACAGCTTTTCTGAATTTTCTTAATAAATTTTAGTTGCGAACATATGTGCATATGTATTTGTAAACCCATCAGTAAGTTTAATTATCTAACAAACATCTTTCTCTTAGGAGTTGGCAAATAGAAGCTCTGAATATGAGTGGCGATGATAAGCCATTCCTCTGCACTGCTCCAGGCTGTGGACAGGTATTAGAATGAACAGACATATGCATATTACGACTGATTTTTAAAAAAAATCCATATTCCACATAATCTTAAAGTCATTATCTATGATGCATATTTCCTCTGTGATATTGATTGATAAGTATGAAAGTTTTTTTGATGGCAGACAAATAAATATCTAAAAAGCTTCCCTGTCCCTCAGCGATTTACAAATGAAGACCATTTGGCAGTACATAAACACAAACATGAGATGACCCTGAGGTTTGGTCCAGCACGCAATGACAGTGTCATCATTGCTGGTGAGTGTTTTAAAACATTATGTTGTTTGACTGAGATCAGCAGTAATTTTAGTGGTTGGTCATTTTCTTTGGTTGTTGTTGCAGACCAAACTCCAACACCCACTCGATTTTTAAAGAATTGTGAGGAGGTTGGACTCTTTAATGAGTTGACCAGTCCGTTCGAGCATGACTTCAAGAAGGCCACTGAGGAGGATATTAAAAAGGTACGTGAACCTGGACTTTCAGAATTAAACAAGAAATGTACATTTTAATTGTTTTTTTGTTTTTTTTTTAAAGTTTGGTTGTCTTTTCCCAGCATCTTGAATTTAAAATGAATGTAGAACTTGACCTAATTATCGATAACCTTAAATACTTTTTCACTTCCACTTTGTATCTTAACTATTTAACTTAAATATTTGAAGAGACAATTTTTTGCTAAGTATAATGTTTGAAATATTTTAAATAATATAGGCTGAACAATAAAGGATCATTAATTGATTTATTATAATTAATAGATATTTGCACTATTTTACGACACTACAATAGGCATGGGCAATATATTGTCTACATAGTAGGCTGTCAAATAGGCTGTTAAAACAAATGTAATTTTAAAAGTAAACATAAACAGTGGCTGGCACGGTGGCACAAGAGGGTGCTCAGGTTGTGAGGTCAATCCCTGCCTTGGGTTACTGTCTGTGAGGAGTTTGGTGTGTTAACCCTGTGTCTAAAAACACATGTTGGTGGATGAATATTATAAAATTGTTACTGTTGACAGACACATTATTCATTCATTCATTCATTATCTGTAAGTGCTTATCCAGTTTAGGGTCGCGGTGGGTCCAGAGCCTACCTGGAATCATTGGGCGCAAGGCGGGAATACACCCTGGAGGGGGCGCCGGTCCTTCACAGGGCAACACAGACACACACACATTCACTCACACACTCACACCTACGGACACATTTGAGTCACCAATCCACCTACCAACGTGTTTTTGGACTGTGGGAGGAAACTGGAGCACCCGGAGGAAACCCATGCGGGCACAGGGAGAACACACCACACTCCTCACAGACAGTCACCCGGAGCGGGAATCGAACCCACAACCTCCAGGCCCCTGAAGCTGTGTGACTGCGACACTACTGCCGCCCACAGACACATTATGTTCAGCTTTAATTCAACTATTTAAGACAATTAATGGTGATCACATTTTGTAATTGTGTATTCTATTCATATTAACTGTGTGTGATTTTTGTGATTTGATGTATTTTAGTTACCCTTGGATTTGTCGCCTCTTGCTACTCCTGTTGTACGAAACAAAATTGAGGAACCTGCATCTCTTGAATCACATCGAGATAGTCCTATCCCACATCCTGAATCCACCACCTGTGATGACAAGGTGAGTCACTGAATAACAGTACCACCGGTTGAAAGTAACTTAATTACACAGTGGATCATTTAATTCTATATATTTTGAGTCACATACTAGTCTGTATGCACAGTTGGAACATGTAGTTGCCCGTCTCTTGATTTTGTATTACTATTTCTTCCAGTCTGCAGAATACAATTTTTTTAAATAGACACACATACAAATCTCTTCTCCAGTATCACTTGTCTTCTGTTGATTTCTGTGAAAAGGACAAGATACACAATTATATAGGACTTAAATGGTACTTTTCCTGAATGGTTGATGCACCTTCGGTTTCATATGATATTTTCAGGAGGTTTCTTTGCAGCCGACCTCACTGCCTACATCCACTATAGTCCGTCCTGCCTCCCTTCAAGTCCCCAATGTACTTCTGGCCAGTTCTGATGCTAGTGTTGTTATTCAGCAAGCCCTTCCATCTCCAACATCTAGCTCTGTTATAACCCAAGTCCCATCCTCTAGTAGGCCAATAGTGTAAGTAACTCTGAAATGTTACTTATTACATAAGACTTCTAACTTCAGTTTTTCATCGCATAGTTTGTATCTTAGTTCACTTACATTTTTTTCTTCTTCACCTCATCAGGAGCTTTTTATTTTTAGTTAACCGGTTGCTTATATTTTTCTTTTTTTCTTTTTTTTAAATTACATTGCTTATACTTGTGTTTGCAGTCGGCAAAATCTCATCTTTTAATTATGAGTTTCTCTGTCAACAGCACCACCAACATCTTTCTTGTCCTTTAATTTTTAAAAGGCTTAAAACAAAATGTCCTGTGTTAGATTTGTTTTTTTCACATTAATATATATAAATTATCCTGTAATATTTATAGTTTTGCTGTATATGTTTGCTTCTCTGCCCTGTCTCCAGTCCTGTGTCTGGAACATTCCCAGTGCTTCTGCAGCTGCCCAATGGACAGACTATGCCTGTTGCAATTCCAGCCACCATCGCCAGCTCGAGTGTGCACATCCCAACTGCCATACCCGTAGGTTTTTAGCTTTTTAAATTGTGTATATATTTATTTGATTTAGTATTAGTTAGGTTTGAAATAGCAGCTGTCTTTGCTCCCTTAAGGTATCACTGACATGGTGAAAAGAATTTAACTGTAATTGTAAAAGATCATTGTTAGCAACCAAGTCAAACACTTTTTGGACTGTTTTCAAACAGTTTTCCTTTAGTTTTTTTCTGTGAATTGCCAAAGCTGCTTAGTGACTGTCTTTAAATTATATCATAGAAGGCAGTCTTCAAGTTCCTTGCACCATGCCTGATTATGGAGCCAGTTTCTGTTTTTAGTTGGGTCTCAAGATAAGATGACTGCCAAATCTTGGCCTGTGGATTTTGTTGTTAATCAAGAGTTTAACTTAAAAGTCTAAATACTTACACAGTTTTTGGACTTGGGTTTTTTTTGCACAGATGTTGAACTTTACATTAAAATTACAGGCAGACCTCACTGGATTGGTTTTTGAACTTCAGGAGTTTACATGTATAAAACATTAAACACCTTTAAATATATTTTTATTGCAGTAATTATAGCGTATGGTCAAATTTTCAATGTCTTCTTGCAACTTGCTTATCGCTGTGAGAATTTCTACATTCAGAACTCAGAGAAAGGACCGTAATTCCTCTTGCTGGGCAATTAAACATTTGAAAGTCACTTCCTTTCCAAAAGAGTGGAGCAGAGTTATGACATTGGGAGTGAGATCATCTTCCTCCGCATTAGTGTCACATTGGTGTGATTTGTCAGAGGCACATTTTAGAGTGGCACTGAGGACAGGCCGGTATTTATTATTCCGACACTGCCTTTCTGGCATACAGAGGAGGAATGAGAGAACTAATGGGCCTTAGAAAAGGGCAGTTGTATGTCACGGCAGTAAAATGAGAGACGGAGGAAGAGAGAATAAGACACAGAGAGAGTGTACTCCATCCGTAATGGGCTTTTTTTTCCCCCTCCACTGTATTCCTTGAACACCACTATGACTTGTGCCCTGCTCCTGTATATGCTGCTAGTAGTTGGATCACATGAATATTCTCATTCATATTTCTGTGAACTGGCTCGATGTGATAATGTGTAGTAATGGAGTGGGTGAGAAACAAACAAGGCCTTATCCAAGCACGTGAACGATGCTTAAGTACCTGTGCATCTGTGATCCAGGATCAAGCAGTCTTTGTGAAGGATGTGCATTCATGTGTTTATACGGTCAGTATGGTACAATGAGCAGGACATGATTATGTCCCACAGGGTCGCAACTTAGCCCTCACTTTTTTTTTTGTATTTACTCTCTCTTTCTCTTTCTTTCTTGCTTTCTTTCTTGTTTTCTTTTGGGCTCCCCTGAGTATGTGCTTGCGGAGTTGGGCAGGAAGGCATGGCCACTATATCTTGTGTGTGGTTTGCCTCCTGCAAATACCAGGCAGTCAGCCTAATGAGGCTGAGCTATGGGACTAGGCTGAGTGTATGCACTTATTTTATGTGTGTGTCTGTAAGTGCTGGTGTGAAAGTGGGAAGGACAGCTAACAGGTTGGAGTCTTAGACATATCTCTTCAGAACCTAACACTGCCTTTTTTTCCCCTTATGTGTGTATCATTTGTGTTCTGTCTTAGCTTGTAAGACCAGTCACCGTAGTGCCTAATGTTCCTGGAATCCCTGGCCCCTCCTCTCCTCAACCTGTCCAGTCAGAGGCTAAGATGGTAACTGATACTTTGTTCTTACACATCATAATTTTTCATAACGTGACCTTGTATTTCTGAAATGGTTTAAAAGAGTACAGTATGTTACAACTTTACAAGAAAAGAAAGATCAAATTCACTTTCTGAGTTGGTTTGTGTGGTTCAGTTCCTGAATATTTAAATTCAAAAGGTTGTCTATTCTTAAATGACTGAATAAATGAAAAATGAAATGAAAGTGTGTGTGTCTGTGTGTGTGTCTGTGTGTGTGTCTTTGTGTGTCTGTGTGTGTGTTTTGTAATTCATTTATGCAAGCACTAGAGGGCACCACTTAAAATAATGCTTCTCTGGTAGACAAAAGAAATTCTATGTCCAATTGGCTACATTTACTTTATCCGTGTACATCTACTTTATTTATTATTCATTGCATGTATGTATTTAAGTATCAGTTTAATGAAATTGTTTAATTTTTCATTGCACAAAACAAGGATTTTACCTGTCAAACAATAAAAAATGTATTCGACAATTATTTTAAAAAAGATCATTAACATCTGTGAGTAACTGTATAATTTGACATCACATATTTTGACCTGTCGAGTTAGAATATTTCCAGAAATGTATAATTTGTGTTGTGGCGTGGTGGTGGCACTCTATATGGTAGGTTATGTTGTATATGGAGGCCCATGGTGTAGTGATGGAGTGTTGATCAGTCTGCTGTAAATGTTCACAGCATGCTCCTCCTCTGGACATTAGCAGGGAAACTTGCTCTTGGAGATGGAGGTAGGGGGGGGCAGGTGTAAAAAGCAAGCGATGCCTGTCAGAGGTTGTGTGTTAGAGATGACAAACGCACATACAGCGCTGTGCTCAGCGGGCTGTCATCGGGGGCAACCAGAGTGGGTAGGGCAGTTGGCACATGCTCAGAAAAGCACATTAAATCAGCCTCACCCTGCATGAAACCTTTTGTTCAGCAGAATCCACCCTGACCTCGTGTATATACACACACACACACACACACATACACACACTTACTCCACACCATTCATCCGATCAGATATACAAGCTAGGGCTGAATGATAACTGATATATTGTGTTAGATCATATTTGATCTATTTATTTGATCTAGTACTGTGCAAAAAGAATGAATTATAAAACAAAACAACAGTTGCAGTGTTATCAAACACGGTATTATTACCAATGATATCTTAATAATCTTAATAAGAAAAATCTTTGAGTTTTCGCCAGAGGAAGTTTACTCTAATAATATTGATCTTGTGAGTTGTGTGCAGATGGGTCATAAGCAACAAAACATGCTCTGTGTTCTTAACTTCACCTCTACAGCTGGCAGCCTGTGGCACTGTTCAGCATTTAAGCCTCACCCCAGCAATAATTTGTGTTGTTTTACACCCCTCCCAATGTAAGGCCTAGATGTAGCTTGCAGCCGCATTCACACTATTACTAAAGAGAAAAATGCATTTGAATTATTTTAACAAACTGCTCAGGTGTATTATAAGCACAGGCACACACACACACACACACACGAGACAGAACCAACAAGCACTTATTCTTCTGTTGACACTCACGCATTGACTCACACACACATACCCACTCATGCCCCCCACCCACCTTGCACACACACACTTCAGCACAACTCTTCAGAAAACACCTAATGAGCCCACATCAGGGAAACATCACTCTGCTCCTCTTCTTCTGCATCCATCCCTCCATCCTTCCCTCCCTTTATTCTGCTCTTTTTCTCCTGTCCTCCCCAGACACACAGACAAGGCACTTTACAAGGACTGATGATGCTGCAAAGACCACAATAATGATAATTAACTTGCTGAATTTAGAAGATTATGCTGTTAATTAGTTGCAAAATAAAGATAAGTAATATAGTAGCAGATGGTTGGATAACACCCCAGAGATGGAGGGTTATTGCACTGATGAGGTTTCTGTGGCAGATATGAAATATGAATCTGTTCTCTCTCTCTCTCTCTCTCTCTCTCTCTCTCTCTCGCTCTTGCTCTCTCTCTCTCCCCCCCTCTCTCTTTCGTGCGCTCTTTACATGAATCGTTCTAGTAGAATAATGTTTCTCAGGCAGGGAGGGAGTTCTGGAGGTTGTTATACTATAAACTAATTTGCTAGATAGATTGGTCTGGCAAAGGTAGCTGTTAAAAGAATGTTCTCCTCTTGTTTTTCCATGTAAATGAGTCTCTCTTCTCTCTCTTCACCCTCAGTTGCCTTGTTCACCTGCTGTGGATGCATTTGTTACCTGACACCTTTGACTTTTTTTTTTTTTTTTTGGCACCATTGTTGCTTATTCCTTCTTGTCTCCTTGTCCGTTTACATAGGGTGATGCTTTAGATCTATGAAATATGTTGCACGTTGGCAGCAAATGGCCATAAGAGAACAGTCGTGCCTCAGTATATCTTTTGCAGTTTGTGCGTGTGTGGTGTCACTCAGCGTGTGAGTGTTGACATTATTGTTAGGCAGCTGTGGGGAGTGTGTGACAGGCTCAGTGGGAGGCAGAGTTAGGAAAGGGGTGCTTAGCGCTGAGGTCGCTATGCTATGTGCGCTACGGCTTGCCCGGGAGAGAGAGATTTCCCTGACAGGAGAGAATCACAGCTGCCTCAAGGGAATAGGAAATTAGCTACGACAGCTATTACTCCTCTGGAACAGGATGCAGGGAAGCATCTGTTTTTAGAGGTGATGAATATGTTGTTTTAATCCTTGCCTCCTGCTTTGTCTGGAAGTTAATTATTCTAATCTCCTATACCTGCCTCTCTCTAATGTGGTTTACCCCCCTGAATTATGAGAGAGGCCATTACAGCAGCAGTTTTGTTAAAATAGAGAGAAAGCATTTATAGACAACAGACAAACAAACATTGTTTTGCTGTTATATGACTTGTAGGACTCGGAGAGACAGTAAATGGCTGAACACCCCACATAGTTACAAATTAGCTTGCTTGCTTGCTTATTTAAAGAAACTGTGATAGTAATATTTGCACAGTAAGTCAACTACAACTTCAAAACATAGTGAAGTTAATGTAGTGAAAATGGGAGAAAACTTTGCAGAGAACATTTTATAAAGTGCATGGTCATCAGTAACTTATAACAGGTATATTGTTGAAAATCTGTGTTGATCCTATGTGTAAATTAATGTTAATTAATTGACCATTAATTTGAAATTTGAATCTTTATGATCACAAAATGTAAAAAAAAAATGATTTAAAACTTAATTTAAATGTTACATGTTTAGTAGTTTATATTGCTGAAAATGTGTGTGTGTGTGTGTGTGTGTGTGTGTGTGTGTGTGTGGGGCATACTTGACATGGTTTACCTGACCTGTACATGACCTTTTTTAAATTGTAGAAGCTGAAGGCAGCCCTCAGTCAGCAGCTCCCTCAGGTAACCAACGGAGATACAGGGGACGTCCAGAGCAGAGCTGCCAGTGAGACCCCACCCCCTGCCCCACCTCCAGCAGAAGAGACACTCCCACAATCACTACAACAGCCAGCCACGTCAACCACAGAAACACCCGTGTGTATTATAGCTTTGTATGAGCAGTACAGTGCACAAGTCTTATGCACCAAGACAAGCCTTGCACATTATTATGTTTTTGTGTATAAAAACGTGGTGTAACATGAGTACAGTATAAACATCCAAACATGGCTTTGTTAAATTTTATCATAAGCACTCTTGATTTAATTTAATGGAGTTCTGATGTTGTTACTGCTATTAGCAAATTTAATCTTATGCCCAATTAAATAAGGTTTTTTTTTTTAGAAATATTATATTTCAGGTAATATTTTTGCACAGTAAGGTACATGTGTATCTTGCTACACTTCCACTGTTATTAGCCTTACTAAAGTATTGCTTTAATGCCAGATCATTTAAAAAAATCAATGAATTGTATATTGCTCAGGTACATAGATTTGAATTTTAAGTTTGGCATGTGTCTGCTTGTATGTTTTTGCAGGCGTCCCCAGCCCCTACTGCTCAGCACACACCCAGCACAGGTGGACGCAGGCGACGGTCGACCAATGAAGACCCTGATGAAAAGAGACGGAAGTTTCTGGAAAGAAACAGAGCAGCAGCATCACGCTGTAGACAGAAGAGGAAAGTGTGGGTACAGAGTCTGGAGAAGAAAGCTGAAGACCTGAGCTCTATGAACGGACAGCTACAGGTACACACAAACACAATCATGCCATGGTTAGTGATGCAGAGCAATGTTTAATAACATATTTCATAATAATTAACCACTCAGGGAACAAAAATAAAAAACAAGCTGAAATAATATGAGTATT
This sequence comes from Hoplias malabaricus, assembly GCF_029633855.1. Classification (NCBI taxonomy): domain Eukaryota; kingdom Metazoa; phylum Chordata; class Actinopteri; order Characiformes; family Erythrinidae; genus Hoplias; species Hoplias malabaricus. The sequence goes on along the minus strand of NC_089811.1, from coordinate 32,424,621 downwards.
AAAAGCATTAAGATAACTTGAAGTGTAACTATTGATACTCTTATTTTTGCAACATTTATTTAAGCACATTTTTATCATTTAGACACTTTACAGTTTTCTTATGAAAGATTTCTTATGAAAATTGGGGCGGCACGGTGGTGCAGCAGGTATTGTCGGGGTCACACAGCTTCAGGGACCTGGAGTTTGTGGGTTCGATTCCCGCTCCGTGTGACTGTCTGTGAGGAGTTTGGTCTGTTCTCCCTGTGTCTGCATGGGTTTCCTCCGGGTGACTGTCTGTGAAGAGTTTGGTCTGTTCTCCCTGTGTCTGCGTGGGTTTCCTCCGGGTGCTCCGGTTTCCTCTCACAGTCCAAATATTTTAAGTGAAAATATAATCAGGATTATATGACATCAAAGAATTAAGAACATTAAACAAGCTAGTGTACAAACACCTTCTAATTCTGCTGCAGTAAGCAGGCTTTAACCACTTAAATGAGCAGTCATTTTACCACCCGGCTAGTGTTTTTTTTAGACAACGATTGTAAATAGGTGCCACTCTGACATTCATAGATGTTTGTAGAGGCCTTTTCTGTGCTGGTGATAAGAAGCTGATCATTAAAATTACAGAAGTGAGTTAAATTAGTTTTTATTACAAAGCTCCGCCTTTGTTTATGATAAAAGCAGGTAACAGATTTATTATGCATCACATTTTTGATATATATCCTTTAGTGTGAACAGCCTTATGAATTTGTTTTCGTTTGGACTAAAACGTGACTATCCTGATTAAATCAAATGTTACATAAAATAAAGAATTTTGCCTGTTCACCTTTTAATGCTAGTGCTGTAATATCAGCCTCTTTTCTATAATGCTATGGAACCTAGACTAATAGTCACATTTTTTAATTACAACAACAATTACATTAAAATGGGAATCTAGACCAGATAATACAGCTTTGATTTAGTTTTTTGTAAAGTAAATGTGAAAACTACACCTTTCTGTTTCCATGCGCTTTGTTTATATGTTTTACTCTTGTGTGGACTCACATCTCTGACATAGTGACAAAATCATTAATGGTGATTAAGAAGTGTTTGGTTATGACAGCCATGGCGTGTGTGCGTGAGTAAAAGCCTCTTGCATTGATACATTCCTGTCAATAAAGATATTTCCTCCAGATGTCATCGGCACACAAGCGTGTCGTCTCTTCTGTCTGCGTGTTTAAGCACTGGCCCTGGAACTCTCCCAGGGAAACCCGTCTCTTTGAACCGCCATTTTGCAGCAGGCAATTAGGATCCGCTACTGACAAGTTCGAAACAGTTCACGTAACTGTTGTCTCTGCTGATAGGGACAAGCTAGGCTATGAGGCGACGCGTTCCAGACAATTTAATGAGATGTGCCGCTGTTTATTTGCGTGCTGTCTGTCCTGTTTGTCCGTTAAGAGGTGGGGGCTGCAAGGGAGGAGGAGGAGGAGGACTGATTAATTTGTGATGGAGAGACAGGCGTGGGGTGCTGATGAGATTGTGGTAACACTGCTTAGGGTTAAATGAACGAAGGAATGAACACAGGCAGATGAAGTTGGGGAGGGAGAGAGAGACATAGAAGGAAAGAGGGGTATTAACAGTGACTGTTAACTGTGCCAAACAGAAGAGAACGCAGTCTTAACACTGAAAGCAGACCATTAGAGTGTGTTTTTATATGCAGTACGTTAATCATTGCCATCAGGGTGTTGTAATGGTTCCTCTCTGTCCCATTGGTTCTGCTGATCGGTGCACAGAGCTCTAATGATGTGCGATTACTTCAACATCATCCTTAACGGGCTCTTTAACGAGGTGTCAGGGCCAGTCTGCCCACATGCTCCACGATTCCAGCTTCCATACTAGAGCTGCGTCTAACACCAGCACTGTGGCAGAATACAAGTTTATCTCAGCAGAACAAATGGTCCATTGAGCTGTTTTTTTTTTTTTAAATGATATATAAAGTGCTCCAATCTTTATACTAAGATAGATATTATTCAAAGTTAAACATAGACCAGGGAAATTGTCTGCTGGTTAATTTAGACCCTGTTTACACCTGATCTTTTCAGGATAAGATTTTAAAGAGCTGTATGTGCAATTGTTTGTCAAAAGCATCACTGGTCTACTGGGCATTGTGATGGTCTACTGTATTGGGCAGGAGTTTGGTTTTCAAATGGAGCTTGGAAAGACAGATGCATTGACACATCCATAACACCTGGCTAAAATGTATCTCAGATCACCTCCTGAAGTGGTTTGACTGAATGTTTAAAATGAACCTTGGGTGTGTTTACATCTGTATTTTTATGTGAATAATCTCTATGTGGACACTCAAACATCCACAAAACGACCAGGTGTAAATGAGGCCCACAGTTCAACTGTTGCTGTGTAGAAACTGTATAGTTCTCTGTGGAATTCCTCCACTTTACTCTGATAATAATGTGCTTTCTGACAGAGGCCTGTGCACCTATATTTAGTCAGTAATTATATTTCTGATGCCTAGCTGAGCTTAGGTGCACCCCTATTGAAGGTATAACTGTACTGTTTGATGGGTTACAGGGATTCATCACTGTTTTATGGGCAGCACCTCTAAGAGGAAGAAGGGATGAATAGTGTAGAAGGGAGGGAGAGGTGAAACGAGTGGGCTACCGTGCGGGTGTGAAAGCCGGACTGCTGGTCGTAATGGGACGTGGCAATCCGCATGGTGAGGAGTTCCACGGCTCCACCAGCTGTGTTTAAATCTGTTCCTCTACTGCCTCGTTGTGCCAGCACTGCCAAACCCTAACAGATGGAATCAAATAAATTGGCTGCTTTTTAGATGAATAGATTAAAGCGCCGGCCATGTTTTAGATGAGAGGAGAAAATGCTTAAATCTGCCATGCAGTGTCCTGCCCCTCTCTTCTGCTAGCGTTCCTCTAAATCCCCTTAAAGTCACCTTCACTGTTAAACGGGCCCATCTTTAACACACGCACAACAGCATCTCATGGGAGCAGTAAGAGGGAGTAAATCTTGGCAGAATGGGGTGTGGAGTTTTGCTGACGGAGGGAATAACTCTCCTCTGTTTCTCCCTCCTTTTTCCGTCTCTTCTTTTTGGTAGTACTATTACAGGGTGAGTTGCTTAACAAGCTTTTATTTCCTATGAGAATGATTTGCAGTGTCTTCAATGTAGTTTTCAGTGCAATATTTTGTGCTTGTTTTGGTGAGATTGGGTCATGAAGACCTGTCTTCTTGCCTTCTAAAATTGTCACAGAGGAGCTTCACATCACATAACATCTTTACTCATGTTCTGACTAGACATGCTCTGTGTATGTAGTAGGCATCTGACAACATGGTGACAGCAGGGCACATTTAAACATGTAGGTAATGTGATGTCTTGCAGCCATGTTTGTTGTTTCTTTTGGAACTTTAAGATGTACAATATCCTATGCCAATCCATTACAGCTTCACACAGGGCCCACCCCACTCTCTTCCTTACTGCAGTCACACAATTTCTGTTATCAGCCATTGTTTAAATCCTGCACCTAACCACTAAGGTTGCTGTGGCTGTTGATGATTCAGTCAGCAACCAGCTTTCCTTTACAAATAAGTAACCTCTAGCCGTTTGCTGTCCAACAAACACCCTAAAACCCTTAGCTCCTGATTGGGGTAAACACTTTTGAGTTTGCCACTCATCTACCAACGTGTGATTTTCGGACCATGGGAGGTAATCAGAGCAAACGGAGGAAACCCATGCAGACACAGGGAGAACACAGCAAACTCCTCACAGTCAGTCTCCTAAAATGGGGCTTGAACCCACAACCCCAGGACCCTGAAGCAGTGTGACATTGACACTACATGTAGTGTTACTGTGCCGCATCCGTTATTATTTTGTTTGTAAATATGAAAAAATTTATATTTTGATGCCTTCAAATGTCAGAAAAGTTAGGATAGAGACATGTTTACCATTGTGTTATGTCAACTTTCCTTTTAATTAAAATTTAAAATTTTTTGGGAACAAAGGACCTGTTGCAGTTTTTCAAGTGGGATTTTTGCCCATTCTTGCTTGATAAATGTCTCCAACTGCTCAACAGTTAGTGGTTGCTCTTTTCTGATTGTCCTCTTGATGATGGGCAATAGCAGACAGATATGGACTGCAGACAGGCCAGTCAAGCAAACACATTCTTTATTAAGGCCTGGCATTGTTTGCTGAAATAACCATGGACATCCCAACAACATTCACTTGAAGGCAGCATATGTCTGTCTAAAATCCCAGTATATGCCTCCTCATCAATGGTACCTTCACACATACGCAAGTCACCCATGCTTCTGACACTAATGCACCCCCTGTTCCATCGCAGATGTTGGCTTTTGCAACTTCTCAACAGTCTGGATGGACACTTTAATCATTTAATTTTTGCCCAGAAACAAGTTAAACATAGACTTTGACCACAGCAAACATTATTATTGTCTATTGGACCAACTGAGATGATGCATAAAATTGATCTATCACTTTCTTGCATGATAGGGTTACATGTTGCATTTCTTTAAGCAGTGGCAGACCATGACAAGTGACAGCAGTTTTCCAAAGTGCTCCCAAGCCTATGTGACTATTTTTATCATACTAGCATGACAGTTTCTCATTCAAATACCATCTGAGGGCTCAAAGATTGACCAGTGGTGTCCAGTCTTGCCCTAAACAAACTGAGAATTCACCAGATTTCCTGAATCGTTTTACAATATTATGTACGGTTAAAGGTGAAATACCTATAAAAGGTACCACTATGTCTCAAGCAGGCTATTTTGATTAGGATTGGTAGATATATATTCATCAGCAGACATGCAGATAAAGGGATTTAATTAAGAGAGATGTGGTTCTGTGCTCATTAAAAAAATAACCATAATGAGATGTGACAATCTCTGTGAAAGTAAACTTAGAATTTATATAAAAATCAGTGTTCTTATATTGTGACAGCATTTGTTCTATCCAAGGACATATACATTGAGGTACATAAGTATATTTATCATTTACTCTGTATCATGGGGAAACTTTTACATTAAATCTTGTTTTGGAATATTTGTGTGTTAAAAAATATTGCATGAAGATGGTCTCAGAGATGTTCCTCTCTTTCTCTTCCAATAATTTTTTTCAGAGTGAAGTGACTTTATTGCGGAATGAGGTGGCCCAATTGAAGCAGCTTCTGCTGGCTCATAAGGACTGTCCAGTGACACTCATGCAGAAGAAATCTGGCTACCAGTGTGAGTAATCATTGTTTAGTAATGATTCTTTGCACTCCTGGCAGGAGAAATCAGGAAAAGAAAAATTGAGATTTACACCTCTTCATTAGAATGGGCAAGGTGAAGTGTCTTTTTGCTGAAATGGGAATGGTTGGTGATATTAACTTCCTGTTTGTGGCACATTAGTATATGGGAATGGTTAAACTTTTCAAGATGGGTGGTGACCATGGTGGCCATTTTGGATCCAAGGTAAATGTCTAAGTGGGTCAGATCGGGAGACCCTGGGGGCCATTCAACTGGCCCACGATGACCAATCCACTTTCCAAGAAACTGTTCATCTAGCAATGCCAACCATTCCCTTTTTATTAAGGTGTATCCATATAAATGGCCCACCCTGTATATATATATATTTATTGTGGGTTTGAGTCCTGCTCTGGTGACTGAGTTTGGTGTGTTCTCCCTGTGTCCTCCGGGTGCTCTGGTTTCCTCCCACGGTCCAAAAACACACGTTGGTAGGTGGATTGGCAACTTAAAAGTGTCCATAGGAGAGTGTGTGTGTGTGTGTTGCCCTGTAAAGGACTGGCGCCCCCTCCAGGGTGTGTTCCTGCCTTGTGCCCAATGATTCCAGGTAGGCTCTGAACCCACCGCCACCCTGAACTGGATAAGCGCTTACAGATAATGAATGAATGAATAATTTAAGGAGTCTGGTTAGTGTCTAAAATATTACACTGTGTGTGAATATTAAACTGGCAATCTGATGTACAGTTGGATCTGGAAGAATTTGAACAGTGACACATCTTTCATAATTTAGGCTTAGTACCCCACCACAGCGGATTTGAAACCAAGAAATCAAGATGAGAAATGATTCAGATTTAATATAACATATTTAACACAAATAATGTATTAACCATTTAGGAATTACAGCCATTTTGAATGGCCCCTTAATCATCGTTACAGACTCAAACGTAATTGGACCATCTAACATAATTATAGATATACATTTTATTGTTAATACTTTGATAAATAACCTTTGTAGTCAACAAATGCTGAGTGTCCTCCCATGAAATGCTTTGCCCGGCCTTTAGTGCAGCTTCCTGATAGTTTGTGGGTCTTTCTGGATTTAGCTTTGTCTTCAGTGAATAAAAGACATGCTCTGTTGGGCTGAGGTGAGGTAAATGACTCAGCCATATACTAATATCCCTATCCCTTTTTAATAAGCTCTTGGGCTGCATTGCTTCTCTGTTTTGTGTCATTATCCAGCTGAGAAGCACCATCCTGTTAGGTTTGCAGCAGTTCATTGAATCTTAGCAAAAATTACCCTTAAGAATTCATCTTGGTAATTCGGTCAGCACTCATATAATCAGTAATGTCCAGTTACCCAGTTCTGAAAATGCCCATACCATAGCACTACCTCAACCATGCTTGACAGATGACATGGTACGCTTCTGATCGTGAGCACTTGCATTTCATTTCCATACTTTTCCCTTCCTATCATAACAAGATAGCTAACAAGATAGCTTTGGTGTCATCTTTTCACTTAAATCTCATTTTAAGACTATGCAGGCTTTCCTATATACGTTTTTTTTTATCCAAGTCTAATCTGGTCTTTCTTTCCTTGAGTGTTATCAGTGTATCATGTCTTTAAGTAAACTGTATCTCACTGTATCCCCTCTATATTTACATTTATTAAGAGTCTCTTGATTGTAGACATTGACACTGATGTACATTCTTCTTTGAGATACTTAGCTAGAATTTCTGAAGAGGGTTTTCTTTACTAAGTAAAGAATCCTGCGATCATCAACCTTTTTTTTTATGTGTTATTCCAGACCTGTTGTGGTAGCTGACCTCCCAATTGCATTCCGTCTCTTTAAGAATGTCCCAAACTGTTGAGCTGGCCACTTCTAATGTTTCAACTATGCCTCGGATAGGTTGAATTTTGTTTTTGTTTTTTTTTCTCTTTTTTCAGCCTGATGATGACCTCCACTTGCATTGACACATCTTTGGACCACATAATGCAATTTGCCATGAACAGACACAAAATGGCAATTCTACTACTTGAAATCAACTCCAGACCATTTATCTCCTTAATTTGTTGCTGACCTTGAAACTGGATGTCTGTCAAATAACCAATTACGTTTGAGCACATAAAAATTGAGTGATTATGTATAATGATATTGATTTGTAACCGATTTATGCAGTATTGTGGTTAAAACCCCCCCAATTAAGGCTAAAGTCTACACTTTTATCACATCTTGATTACTTGATTTCAGATTTTTTTTACTGGTGATTTCTCTTCTTAGAGCCTCCAGGATTCATTCACTTCATCTCTTTCTAACCGAGACTATATGGAATGGCACCATTTGATATGAAATTTGAGTGTATATGGTTTGAAATAATTGGTAGCTTTTCCTTTCTACAAACTCCTGTTTTGTCTTTTTTCTTTAAAGGGGCTCATAACTGAGCCAGTCTGAGATGGAAGGGCATACGTGATTCAGGCACATCTTTGGCCGTTATGCTTTAATGACATTTTATGAAATGAGCAAATCTGCAGCTTGTCTGCCATATGTAGCCACTTTATATCAATTTACTGTTGTCAGTTCAATGAAGGAGTAGTTCTGCGAAGCTGTTCTAGCATAAGATCCTAAGGCTCCCTACAAGTACAAAAATGTTATGGCTGCTATTACTAACTACCATTGTGTAAGCATTTTCTGTAGAGAAATCAAATACAATTCTGTAATTTTCTTCAGCATTTTGAGAATGATGTCTAGCCCTGTGATTGCATTGTTTGTGTAAGTGTGTGTGTGTGTGTAAATAACATCTCAATTCTCGGTCACATCTTTCCTTCATTCATACACACACGGGCACGAACGAATGAATGAATGAAAGAAAGATAGTGTGATTGAGAATCAGCTTTCCTCAGCTGTGTCCTTAATTCAGTAAGCAGAAATGGAAGTTGAGTGTAGAGAGAGCTGTGTAGATGCGTGTGTGCGGCTGGCTCTGCAGCCCAATGGTGACTTGTATTGACAATGATTGCTTCCAAAATGAGTCCATTATAGTGGCTAGCCTGTCAGTGCCAGTGTCCTGCAGCAGACATACAACCTTGTAGTCGTGCCGTTCATTATGCAACACCATTGTTAAAGCAGCACAACTGACATGTCTCATGCATATTATTGGAGTGATGGGTGCCGGATGGGATTGGGTTGTCAGGGAGTGGACTCATTTGTGGGTGTCTAGTTGGTGTAGTTGGGGAAATCTGAGGCTGTGGTAATGGATGAGGCCATCCTTCACTCCTGTTTGTGGTGCCTCTGTTAGAGAACAGTGTGAGGGGTCATATATTAGCAGCCTGTTGAAATAAGACGGGATAAGATGCATCACTCTGTCTTTTCATTTTAGTAAACAACTTGATGAGATTTTGCAACATTTATTGTATCTAAACAGCAGATGGTCATTTCTTCTGTCAGAAAGTTCTTTATGTTAAAAGACTGCAGACAGTCTGTGTTCGCAGACTACTTTCATACATATACATTTTTAGAGATCTGTCTCTGTATTAAGTGAACTGAATTATGTATAAATCCAACAAGTAGGCCAGGTCCTCTCTTGGTGCATAGTGGGCCAGTGTTTGTAGCTGAGCCCCTGAGGTGCTTTGGCCCTTGCATCTCTGTCTGTTGGCACTTTTAATCACGCACCCACAGCACTTCAATGGCAGGTGGGGGAAATTATCCAACCTGCCCTGCAAACACCGTAGGCCGTGCCTCCGCTTGGCAGTGTATTCAGCCCATCTGCTCACGGTGGTTAGAAGATCAGAAACGAATAAGAGCGAGAGGAGGGAAGCCTCAGGAGCCAGCAGTGCTGCATATGATAATATATCTTGCCCTGTGCTCTTCTGCTTAATGCCATTAGGAGTAATTACAGGAGCCTGAACATGGAGTGAAAAGAGAGAGGAGAAATGCTTATGTGATTTACATGGAGTCCGACCTTATTTACTTTGCACTCGCGCAAGTATTTACACCCTTATGGCATACACATTCTCTAAATCATCTAATCAGAACCCCATCAATAAAGATGCTTCTAGTCTCACGCCATACGCAGGCATTTTAAACACACAGCCTTTTACGAGGGCTGGAATCAGAAGTGCACACACAATATAACAAATCCCTATGTTAATTACCAAGTGCCATTTCAGCGGACTCTTTCATCATTAGCTGTATTAATTATCATAGTAGTCTGCATTTCTTTATGAGTCAGAAGGAGAATTTTTTTCTTTTCTTTTCTCCCTCATCAGGAGCCAATTAATTCATTGCAATTGTAGAGCAGCTGGTGGCATTTGGACTGCGAATCTCTGCTTCTCTCCAGTGTGAGCATCATTAAAATCAGGTGCTGTAATCATCTGTCGCTGCAGTAGTTGGCAAGGTAGCAAGAAACAAATGAGAACGTTGGGAGGGGTGCGAGGGCCCAGCCACACGCCACTGCCTGTAATGCACCCTTATGATGTTGGTTTAAAATGACATTGTAACTTTAATTAAAGGTTACAAAGCAAGTGCTGGGAATAATAAAATTCAAAGCACAGATCAGGCTTGGAAACTATGTTTAGAAGTGATTACGCATTGAAGAGAATAGACCGATTAGAAGCTTGGTTGTTTATGTGTGATGTGTTCACAGGGTTAAAACTGTGGCTTTGCAGACTTATTTGTATCAAAGCCTTAACCAGGAATAGCTGAACCAATACAATGGCCTCCGCATTAAGTCTAAACATACAAGCACACAGCTTATAAGCACGTATATTTTGTTTTTTACAGGGTGTGATGTGATAATAGAAAGGCTCTTACAAGTGTGCCAGACACTAGGTTGCAATCCTTCCTGGGGTTTGAGTATGGGAGGTTTATGTTCAGTTGATGTTGCTGAGCTCTGAAGAAATTATTATTTTATGGAATTGTCTGGAACCTTTGCCATTTAAGTCACTGTATTAGATCTTTTACTTTTTACAACAAGTCAGATCACTCTGGTAGGGCGAATACCAGTTCCCTTCTTCTCTAATATGAATGAAAGAGCCACAGACACTTCAACATGCTTGGACATATACACCACTACAGTTTTTCATGCAAATGTGCGCGCTCCTGTCTTGCTACCTCATCATATTACAATACTGGAGAACCTGCCATCCCTACCTTCCAAGGACGACATTGCTAACTGGGTGCTTTGGGACACCGTGAACACACTAGCTGAGTCACTGCTGAAACACAGCTGTGGTATGCTTCTTTACGTTGCCAATCAGTGCTAATTCTCTGCGATGGCACAACGGTGATGACGTTGGTTTCATTTAGTATGTGGACTAACCAGGAATATATCTTCCAAGTATCTGAGGTTACATATATTCCATATCTGTGTGCTATGTACTTTTATAAATCCTTGTAGCTTAGGCTTATTTTTCATCCTGTCCTTGTGGAATGTGTGTGTGTTTTGTATAGTTTTTTTAATCCAGCTTTAACATTAGGCTCAGTGTCTGAACACAAATTTAAGGAATATTTTGGCTAAAATTCCAAGGTCGTAATTTCCTGTGGCTTCAAATAGACCTGCTCGTGTAGTTTGCGGTGTAGTTACATATACTTAATATTTTTTAATAGTAATTGAATTTCTGTAATAATTGCTGCATAAGAATTTATTTACTGGGCAAAATAACTTTGGAATACTACTAAAAGTGTGCGTCAGTTCTTTTTTTTTATTTTTTTATTTTTATGCACAAATAGTCTCAGCCACAGACGCTCTGCCCACAAGTTCACAGGGAGTCTGATACTTTCAGTGCACTAACCTGGCCTCACTGTCAGGATTCTGCCAGTTGCATTGGAATTGGCTGTCTGTACATCCGCTTAAAGACTGCCTCCATCTACACATCTTGCCAAAATAGCAGACTTGTGATTGGTCCTTTTGTGTGTCAGTCAAATGTCTTTTCCTGCAGTAGTAGGAGGTCCTTAGCCACGTTAAGTAGTGAAAAGCACCCTAGAGAGTCTGGCAATGTGAGCGCTACAAACTACAAAGCCCCTTTGCAGAAAAGTTGGGAGGCTATGCCAAATGTAAATAAAAAACTAAATGCAGTGACGTGCAAGTCATTTAAACCTTATATTTATTTAAGAATAGTACAAAAACAACATTTTAAATGTTGAAATTGGATTTTTTTCCCCATTTCGGAAAAGCAACATGTTCTGAAAAAAGTTGGTACAAGGGCATGTTTACCATTGCTGCAGCACTTCTTCTTTTAACAACACTCTGTATGCATTTGGGAAATGAGGACAGTGTGGAGAGTGAAAGGTTATCCCATTTGTGTTTGTTGAAAGATTTCACCTCCTCAATGGATCAACAGCATGTCTCTGTTATAGGTTTCAGGTCTGAATTAGTTTAGAACCTGGAATTATTTACTGAAGAGCCATGCTGTTGAAATCCATGCACAATGTGGACCGGCCTTGTCTTACTGAAATAGCAAGGCCTTCCCAGCAAAAGATGGATGGCAACATTTTACCAGCTAAGGGTGGGCGATATGGCCCTAAAATAACATCACAATATTTCAGGGTATTTAGGTGATAATGATATTCTTGGCGATATGACAAAACACTGAAAATAATTTTAATCCTTTCAAGAACACACCATTGCAACAAAATAAATTTTATATTAATATTAATCATTTTAAATTTCTTGTTTATTACATTTTAGTACAAATTTAACCATTTCAAACATTCAGAAGAAACAACAAATACATGTTTAAACATTTGCTTATTTTGTAAACAACCGTAACTCGTTCTTTAGAGGAAATATTTGAACGCAGAGCAAATTTCCACTGCACCTGTCGTCATGCCTAAATGACTAACGTAATGAATGTACGCCATATTACGTGCATGACATCATTATATAAACAAGTCAGAATATCACGATATTGATTTTTATTTATTGTTTAAAAACATTGTGTTGTTATTGCACATGATATGATATGGCACAGCCCTATTGCCAACCCATTATATACCCTTCAGCATTAACTGTGCCTTATTGTTGTAGCCTCAACAGGCCTTCAAATCAAGCAGTAGTACACAAGTTAGTTTAACTATTGTTTTGACAGGAGAAGTGAAATAACAATATATCTAACAATACTTTTTTTAAATTTCACTGGTGTTGCTCTTTAAATGGTGCAGCACTGGGGGGCCAGAATGTAACTTTTGGACCATGTAAGGAGACATCTATGATTCTATTAAGAAATAATCAAAATAATATATTCAGAACCTAATATCACAACTGAATTACTGCTTTTATTTATATAAACGTTAAAGACGGGGATTTCTGCTGCTTTTGCCTTAATAACATACTGTGCTGAGTCATTACCACGGAGATAGAGGTGGCCCTGCTTTAAACCGAATTCCCATTGGCTGACCAGGCTGTGGCTGAAAAGAGGTGGCTTAAATAATCACTTTTTTCATAGTTTCTTTAAAACAGTTTTATGCTATTTTTCCCTTTTGAAATGTTTGATATCTGAGCAGAAACAGCATCTTTCACACATGACCAAAAATTGAGTAATAAGTCAATTTCAATAATTGTGATAGCATTATTTAATTTGAAGATAATAAGAAAATACATTTCTTTTAAAAGACATTTACTTCCAGGTCTAGGAGCGGAAATGGATGTGCTGCTAATAACTGCAAATACTTTTTAAACTTTGAACTGTGCAACTATCTCTGTCCTTTGTTAATGATAATAATAACAAGCTATGTCAGATTATGCAATTAAAAAGACAATTCTTAACAAATTTTGGTTTTGAGGCAAGGTTTGGGTTCGCATATTGAACTGCGGTAATGAATGAACATGCCTGGTGATTATATAAGCCTCAGTATATCAGCAAATTTAAAAATGTTGTTAGCTGTTGACAAATTTTTGAGCTTTTTTCCCCCCAAAATTAAGCCTGATTCAGTACAAGAAAGTTTATGTTCAATGAACAATCACAAGTAATGTGTTGGAGGAAACCATATCAACCATAAAACACTAACCTAAATTTTTTACATGACTCTTGAGCTGACTCTGCGCTGCTTCTCTTTCAGTGCTTGACAAAGAGGACAGCTGTGAGGAGATGTCCGTCCCAGGCAGCCCCCACAGTGAGGCAATCCAGCACAGTTCCGTCAGCACGTCCAATGGCGTGAGCTCCTCAACAGCACCAGCAGCTGCTCTCGCCCCCGGCCCGGCAGCTGGACCAACTGAAGACCAGAGCACAGAGGGGGAGGAGTCGAACGGAGGCGGGACCCCAGCCCCTCAGACCCAGCCCTCTGGTAGCTGATCAGGCTTCCCAGATGTTACTTTTATTCCTGGCAGCCATGTTTATGTGAGGATGAAAACGTTCCCCTCACTTTTCTTCAGTCTGGAGAATGTGTATTTAGTTTGTTTCTTTTTTTCAGACTTAATTTTACATCAGTTGCATTTTATCAGAAAAGTTTGTAAAGATGCTAGTGTTGGCACTTTTACAAACTGCAGAATTGTACTGACTCTAATTCTCTAGCGCACTCACTTTTGCGTCCATGTTTACTCTGTTTAATATAATACGGTTAAAAACAACGTGCATCATCATGATTTAGGAATCAGAAGTAGTGACCGACTCAGTATGTTTTATATGAATCGTATACGCCAAAGTGTATCATGGCTCGTTGTAGTGGAGAACTGATTTTCTTAGGCACTGCTGTAGGCTGACAGAAAAAAGGGACGGTCGATATTGTTTCTTCGCCTTTTCTATTTTGCACATGAGGAGTTATGATATTTGTTTTCATGTAGTGTTTGATTGTTGACATTACCACTTCTGGCAGCTCTTAGGAGTAGATTTGAATACACGCATTGTTACAAATCTTCAATGATTGAGCACAGTTCGGACCGATCATACACACTTATTTGTGAGTGAGGGCTTGGCTGCTTCCATGAGTGGCGTGATGTTTGAATGTTAACTGACTATTCTTTTGCCTGTAAAAATGAGTCTTAACGAGGATCTTTGGCTAGTCTTTAGGAGCAATGCTTTGATCAACATTCCATGAGTAGTTTGTTGCAAAGGCAGTAATCATAGGAGTATAGTACGTTTTTCACCATACAAACATCCGTTTGATGTTTACTTAACTACGTGCCATTATTTTGTATTTATTATTGTCAGAGATTGGTTTGTAACTGAGGAATATGGCCTGTGTCTGAATGAAGTAGATTGAGATCTCATATCACAGAGGTTTCATGTAAATAATTTCTTCGAGTGTATGACATTTTCTTCAGTACCTTTTGCGATTTGCTGATAACATGACTGACTCTGACTCTATGGTGTTACTTTTTCAAAACACTAAAGAGAATAAGGATATGGCTGTTTTTCATTCACCTCAGTTGACTTTGAAGATATTGCATTTTAGGAAGCATTGTAAATTCCATTATTGATGATAGCATTGTATGTGATACCTGCAGGAATATGTGCATTGTTAGTAGATACATTTCATTCTTTAGAATAAGAAAAAAAAAAGGAGTTTCTCAAACCTACATATGGATTACTTCCAGTTTATGCCCTCAACAAAAACAAACAAATAAACCAATAATAATATTTTCTAAAAGTTTAATATTAGAACCAGGAAGTGCTTTCCAAAATGAGGAAATTTAGTAAGCTTTATATTTACGTTAAATGATTTGCTGCAGTTAATCTTAGTGACAATAACAGAGTGAGTAACTCTTAGCATCATCGGTTTGGATCAATTTGCCTTTTCTCTTAAAATGTATTGGCTTACTACTGTGTAGTTTTATTGCTGCTTTTAATTTTTTGCTTTTATTTAAGTATCATGTATTTAAGAATCATTTTGTTTAACAGGTAAATTTGTACGGTCTTTGTTATGTGCTTACTTGCATGAATGAACAATTCTCTGAGAGAATTAGACCAATGTTTTAATCATGTCTCAGTTGAATTATTGCAGTTGAACATGTTTCACTTTGATTCTCAGCCAGGAGGCAGCGGGTTTATGTTTCTGGTGTTTGTTAAACTCTGGCCCACTGCGGAAAAAGGATGTGATTATTATTGTGTTGGCAGTAAACTTGTACCTTGGTGAAAGTTATGTATAAAATAGCATAAATTAATAAGATGTTGTAATAAATCTTTTAATATGTCTTTAAATCTATTTCAGGATTGCAGAACTTTTTTTCCTCTTTTGTTATTAGTAGATGTTTTTTATCACTCGTCTACGTCCGGTTTAATGCAAACAATTTGATTGGGTGTAGTCTGCCATCTAGTGGAGAAGATAAATATAGAGTCAGTCGTGCTGGTGTTTTCCCCAAGTCTTATGGTGGAATTTACTTATACATATTCAACCCTCATAGCCAAAAGGTTTACTGATATAGTATACAGTATGAATCAAGTGACATTAGTTTATGCATTCCTGCAGAGTTAAGTCGCGATGCAGTGAACATTCTTTACATTAAAACAAGTTTGATTATTATACAAAGCTTTTTGTTACAGAGGACAGTTTCTTAATATCATGACTGTGACAGTGATGAAAACATAATGCTCTGTGGAGGTGCCAGGATACAGAACTATAATACTGCATCTATAAATCATTGCTACACAGCAAATTCACCCGTGTTACACCAACACCAACACTGTCAGTGTTGTTTAATTTAATTTAACACTGGTGAATTTTCCATGTAGGTCCAGCCTGACCTATATATAATAAATGAATACATACTACAGTTTTCCTGAAATGTTCAGTGGGGTTTTTAACATTGAAATTCAGTTGGTCAAATCCAGACTAGTAGACTTGCAAGCTGGTTTTGCCTCAGCAGATACATTAAGGGTTAAAGGCCAGAGTCAAGATCATGGCTTTGGTGGTGGTGGTGGTGTTTTCTTTTTTCTTTTCTTTTCTTCTCCCCCCTGTCTTTCTATCAATGTAAAATCTCCATTCTGAATCCTGTGTGGTCCCATCTTGTGTTTAATCTGAGAATTATATAACAATGATTTGTGGATTTATCCTCTTCCTCAAACATTTAGCTGGAGATGAATGCTAACACATTTGCGTATGGTGTGTGTGTTACAGCATTAGTAAAAAGTCTGTTGTAGGCAAGTCAAAGCTAAGTACGGAATTGGGAACTCGGAGGAGTGTGTCTTGTGTCCAGTTCAGAGCAAGAGAAGGGAAAGATTCCCACTTTGTTGCTGAGGATTATGCATGCAAGTTAAACCTGACCCTCAATCAGGTCACTTTTCTATTTAATGTGCAGCCATCATGTCTATGGCATCAATGGCATCACTTTGTTGATAGGTTCCTGTTTGGGAGCTTGTGGTGTTCATTCCAGAATTCCGATCTGACAGTGGTATTCCGGCACACATGGCACAGGAGATGCTCTTATCCCGGGAATACAGCAAACTCAAGGCATCTGCCTGCAGCTTCTTCCTCAGTACACAGCCCATATGAGCAAACAGGACCAAAATGGCCATTACAGCAAGAGCATTAATCCCACTGAAGTATAAGATAATAGTTTGAGGCTCAGGGCTGGACATATCCTCAGGCTTCGTGATGACACCTAAACAAAGGTCACGAGAAGCCACATGGCATACTCTGTCATCCACTACACTCTCCACACAGATGAGGTATGGAGTGGAGGGTCGTAGGTCACACACGTTACACGCTGTCCCCTGTTTAACGTTAACAAAGCGGCTGAAGCGGGCTTGTGTGTTAAAGTAGTCGTACATGACTCTGAAGTAGACGTTCGGGATGTCGTTTTTGGCCAGAACCCACTTTATGAGAGCAGAGCTGGAAGTGACTGTCACAGCAGAGATGTTGAGAATGACCATCTGGTTGTAAGAACACGCGTCCCAGGCTGTGTCCTCAGGAGTGTTTTCTCTGGTTGAGTTAGGGTTTCTAGCGTGTCGTGCAGTTCTCTCTTTCTGAGGGGGTAGGTCTCCCCCTGTTGAGGCGTCGGGGTATTGCTTTGATTCTAGCTTGTTTCCCTTTTCTCCAGGCTTGATCATAAGTTGTGGGGCAGTCCTGCCCACTCTTCTGTGAACATGGTATCTGTCACTATCATGACAGGTTTGTCTGGTCACCCGTGAGCTGCTGCCTGAGTAAGTGGTCTTTGATTGAACACAAGCATGTGCTCTGCTGTATGGGCCACCAGCGCTGTGGATCAGCGCTCTGCTGATAGTGTGGAGGTACTGACCTTTAACACTTTCCGGAACAGAGCACTTCACAGTGACGAGGACATTTCTGCCTGACTCCAGCCAGCTCTTCAGACTCAGTAATCTACAGTCACACTTCCACACATTCCCCGTCAAGTCCAGCCACTGTAACCGACTGCCGGGTCCAAACACCTGCGGATTTAGGCAAAAGATCCTGTTGTTGTTTAGCCTCAGAGACCTCAGTCGGGATAAACCGCTGAAAGTGAAATCCTCCAGTGTGGAAATGGCATTGTCACCGAGGTCGATGTCCCTGAGGTTCGGGCAGTATCGAAACGTTGGTCTCTTTATCTCAGAAATTCGATTTCCATTCAGTTTTAGGACTTCCAATTTGTACAGCTTCCTGAAGGCAGAAGGATGTATCCGAGAGAGCCTGTTACGACTTATAGACAACACTTTCACTTTTCCCAAGTCCTTCAGATCAGTTTTCTTCATTTCAGACAAGAGATTATCATCGAGCTTGAGTTCAGAGAGAGACCAAAACAGGGTGAAAATGGTCTCAGGGAAATCTGTTAACTTGTTGCCTGAAAGATTGAGCGTCCGTAGTCTCCGCAGTCCTGTAAATGTGTTGTTCATCAATGTTCTGATGAACTGGACTCTCGTGTTTTCTGAAAGTACAATCTCCAGTGATTTCAGAGCTGTTGATTTTTTGGTGAGTTTCAGAATGTTGCTACTGAAATGTAATTTTCCATTCTGTTTGATTGTGGAAGGCACTTCTTGTGGCATGACGGCCAGTTCAGAGGAGAGATTACAGTCCTCTGCTGAGTCATGGTTGTGACTTAAATGAAGTTTGATGAGGTTTCTGAGGTGATAAAAAGTTCCATAATCGATTACCTTGATCGAATTGGATCGAAAATCCCAAACACTCACATTCGTGTGCAGCTGGAAACCAGATGGATGAATACACTCTGCAATGTCACCACTCAGGCTGAGGTGTCTTGAAGAATGAAGCTGAAGCATGTGAGGTAATCCCATATTTATGCAAAATAGCTCCCCATTCTTGCATTCACAAAGCAGCGGACATGTGCCCACAAATTTACAAAAAATGCTAATGTAAAAAATACCAAAAATGTATATCCTCATTTTTATAGCCTGGGAGCAGTAGCTTGTTGATCCCATTGGACGGCTGAAACCTAAACTGAACTGGTACAATCAGGAAAGGCTTGTGTACAAAGCATTTCCTTTCTGGAATGGTGTTTTCTAGATTTTATCCTTGATCCCAGAAACAAACAAGGAATTGACCATCCTGTACACGAGGGAAGAAAATGGTTGTTGTCATTGTAAGTAGTTTAGATTGATGTAATGAGACACATTCATGTGTTTCCTGGGTTTCTCAGAGTATAAGCTCAGTTTTTTTTTTTACCTAGGAATTACACTTTACACTGTATTTACTATGACAACTTTTTATTTACCTCCTTTCATCAAAAGAGTATAAAGAGAATATATTGAACTACAGACTGGGGGCGTCTTGCCAAATTTATGAAGAACCATGAAACCAATACATACCATAATGTGTACAAATGACATCATAAGCATTTCATGGAAAGCTTTCACTGGCCTTTCTGGCCTCTTGCACTGTTTTGTTAAACAGAGGGAAATGGCTGTTCAACAACAAAGTGTTGTATTAAGACGCACGTCTCTGGTCCAAATGCACACTGACCGTTGGTCTGCCATTGTCTGAGCTTCCTGTTAGTGTGGCCACTTAAGCTTCTGTCAACGCAGGACCACCATCTGGAGAAAACAAAACAGAGAGTTCAACAGGGGGAATTATCACCATTTAACTGAATAGGTATATACTGAAATACGAATGTATTTGATGCTATAGTTAGTATTTTTGCAATAATACTTGTAAAAGAATACATTTAGTGACATTTCAAAGCTTCAACTCATGGAATGTCTAAGGGAATATAGGTAAGTGTAGTGGGTTCTCGGTCCTTGTGATTGCACGCTATGCACAACACCCCTCATCAAACTCAGTTATTAAACGTGCTACGTGCTGGGTCAGATTAGAGCAAGCAAAATACAAAACTATGCAGAGTTTGGGGGCCTCGGGTCTGATTTTATTGGCCACTATGTTAAGCTACAATATAGCATTGAAGTCCTTACAATCTACGACTGATTTAAGTAATAAGGAATAAAAATATATATATTTTTTGGGGTTATGGGAGAGTGTATTAGATAGGGATTACTTTTACATGATAGTGTGGGGCAGCCCTCTTAAACATAGATAACAAAGCCATTCTTTAATTAATTTTTACAATAAACATTTTATTTAATTACGTAATTAATTCATTATTTATGGATTACTGAGGCCCATTGTGTAAAATGTCATACTGGGATAAAGCAGGATATAAGATTTAGCTTCAAATTGTGGGGTGTGCCCCACTAGGAATTGCAGGGGGGTGCAGGTGAGAGGAGAAATCATGCATTCATTCATTGTCTGTAACTGCTTATCCAGTTCAGGGTCGCGGTGGATCCGGAGCCTACACAGAATCACTGTGCGTAAGGCAGGAACACACCCTGGAGAAGGCACCTGTTTTTCAAAGGGTGACACACACTCACACCTAGGGATACTTCTGAGTCAGCAATCCACCTACCAAAGTATGTTTTTTTAACTGTGGGACAAACCCGGAGCACCCTGAAGAAACCCATGTGGACACGGGGAGAACACACCAAACTCCTCACAGACAGTCACCCGGAGCAGAACTTGAACCCACAACCCCATGTCCCTGGAGCTAAGTGACTGCCACTCTATCTGCTGTGCCATTGGGCCGCCTGAGGAGAAATCAAAAATACAAAAAAACTTGGGGGGCTCCAAGTTCTCCAAAAAGTGCCAAGGGTGGCTCAGGAAGAAAAAGTGACTCTGAGCTAGGGCGGCACGGTGGCGCAGCAGGTAGTGTCGCAGTCACACAGCTCCAGGGGCCTGGAGGTTGTGGGTTCGATTCCCGCTCCGGGTGACTGTCTGTGAGGAGTTAGTGTGTTCTCCCCGTGTCCGCGTGGGTTTCCTCTGGGTGCTCCGGTTTCCTCCCACAGTCCAAAAACACACGTTGCAGGTGGATTGGCGACTTGAAAGTGTCCGTAGGTGTGAATGTGTGTGTGTGTGTGTGTGTGTGTGTGTGTGGTGCCCTGTGAAGGACTGGCGTCCCCTCCAGGGTGTATTCCCGCCTTGCGCCCGATGATTCCAGGTAGGCTCTGGACCCCCCGCGACCCTAAATTGGATAAGCGGTTACAGATAATGGATGGATGGACTCTGAGCTAGAGATTTATGAGTCGGGTGGCACAGTGCCACTACACGTAGTGTCGCTGTCACAAAGCGCCAGGGTCTTGGGATCGTGGGTTTGAGCCCTTGCTTCAGGTGACTTTGGGTAAGGAGTTTGATGTGTCCTTAATGTGTGTTTTACTGTATTGTTGTTGTCTGTTTGTTTTGGGTGCTTTGTTTATTTGCATTTATCAACAGTGCCTCCACACAGCTCCAGGGACCTGGAAGTTGCGGGTTCAATTCCCGCTCCAGGTGACTGTCTGTGAGGAGTTGGTGTGTTCTCCCTGTGTCTGCGTGGGTTTCCTCCAGGTGCTCCGGTTTCCTCCCACAGTCCAAAAACACACGTTGGTAGGTGGACTGGTGACTCAAAAGTGTCTGTAGTGTCCGAATGTGTGAGTGTGTGTTGCCCTGTGAAGGACTGGCGCCCCCTCCAGGGTGTATTCCCGCCTTGCGCCCAATGATTCCAGGTAGGCTCTGGACACACTGTGACCCTGAACTGGATAAGGTTTACAGATAATGAATGAATGAATGAAAAAAACAAAAAAAACAATGAGCATCTATGGTATTACATTGTATTTTTGTAATGGTGCATTATTAATAAATGTTATTTAGCTTACTGTTTTTTTCTCTCTGACAAACAGTGCACAAAAAAACTAAATAAATAATTTTTTTTTAAATCCATATTTTTCCTTTGGTTGTATGACTGTATCTGATGTAAATATGATTGTATTTTTTTTCGAAGTGTTGACTGTGAAATGATGTTTCACCAGTCCACAAAAAAACTAAATATTATGAGGCGTATAGTGAAAATGTAGTCAAGTATTTGATGTAATATTTTTGCCAAATCGCCTATCCCAACCACGACATCCCACAAATCCAGAGTCCACCACGTCTCGTCGTTGAAACCCATGTCTCAGTATCAGTCACATCTGAAAAGTCGGTTTATACGTCAGATGCTATTACAGGCAGCATCGTGTTCGAGGGGGGCGCGCCGCCGTCTCTATGGTAACGCGCCATGAAGAGGCTGCAGTCCCCGAGGAGAAGAGGAGCGGAGCCCGCGGTCATGTGCTCTCACAAGATGGCGACTTCAATACAGGGATACAGAGTGAGTCGGAGCTTTACAGCTGCACATCGCTAACACTTTCTGTAGATTTACCTCGTTGTCGTTTATGAGTACAGTCCTGATGGTGTCTGAGGCGGGTTCAGAGTGGGTCAGACGACACACCAACTTTAATATCTGCGGGTAATCTGTGTGGTCAGCGAGGCTGAAATGGATGAGTCTGGGTCTGGATGGACTGACTCAGTGGGGTTCGAAGTTTAGCTTCAACAGACCGTGCAGCCACAATTCGGGCGGAGGAGTTGCCTCATAACATTAAACAGACAAAGAGAGCCTTGGTCTTCAACTGATAAGCGTGTTTGTTTTTATACAGGCTGCTTGGTGATTGTCTCCTTCATGGATTATCCCTGTGAATGAGAGAGAGAGAGAGAGAGAGAGGGAGAACTTGCAGCTGCAGAGCTTTGTCCATTGGAATTACAGCACTAACATGGCTATCCATGTCTTTGGTAAGTTTTTCAATGCACAGTTTCTCTTAGTTAGCTGCCTCTGCAAAGCATACACTGTCTAGCATTTTCTAAATGGAACACGTTTCGCAAGAAATCAACAGCACCGTGTACACCAAAAGTAAATTGGCTTCTCATTCGTCAGCTTCGTTACCGAATATTCAGTTCCACCTTAAACCGTGCAGTAGGTACACTCTGACGCCCCGTTCTATTTAAGGTGGAACCGCAAATTGTAAGGAAAGCCGAAATGAGCTTGGTTCCCCCCAGGGCGTGTTTTCTGTTGAAGCGTTTTCTATTCGTCGTCTCGGGAATCAACAAAAGAGTGGGAAATTGATCTGACCGTGCAGCGCAGACAACAGGTTAAAGCTTAGACACGTCGCTTTTAACACGGACAGCTAACCTGACCATCATTGTTAGAGGTGATTACATCTCGTTTGGCCCCAAGGCGTTTCGAGACTGAGCCACAGGCTTGATGGGATGTAACTATAAGCGTGGTCAGAATGTCTTTCAAGAGCAATGACTAGAACAGCGGAAGGAAATAGTGCCGTCTAATTTCATTCTTCCCTCAAGGCATTCCACTCAGCTTCAACTGTTTTGTTCGTCAAGCGTTTCAAGTGGCAGCAGCGAAAGGGCAGGAACAATTGACGTTGTCATAGTGTGGCTACTTCAAGTGCTACTAATCACATAATTTTTTTCTCTAAGGTTACAGCACCTTACGAGTTCCAGAGGGTGGCTTGAAACCCTTTGGAAAGCTTGTATGTCTCAGACACTTGTTGGCAAAATGACTAGTCATGGAGAGGAAGTGCTCTTCCCTGGAGCTCTTATCTCTGGATGGGGAAGCAGCCATTTTCTATCAATATTTAATGCTGAATCATAGGTGGAGCACTCCAAAAACTGATGGAGGGGCAGGGAAATTATCAGGAGTGAACGATAAATGTTTACCACAACTGCCCTGGAGCCTGTTTCTTTCTTCCTCTAGTCCTGCAAATACAAGGCTTTGTACGAAAGTTTAATGTCTTTATATAGGCTTTAATATTATGGAATGGTATTGTTTAGGGGTGGTTTCGTTTGTTTTGTTTTGTCTAAAGAATACAGGTGGAAAATGCACAGACAGAGATGTAACATCATTTTGGGCTGCGTTTTCCTTTCAGTAAAGAATCTCCATTCAGAATTAGGTTGTATTCAAGGACTGGACCATCACTGTCTGAGAAACGGACACTTCATTTTATTGTTAGTTGCTTTAGTAATGGTAAGATGTGAGAAGAATTAAAAACCTTAGCAGAATTATGATAAATGTAGTGTGATCAAGTTTGCACACTTTTTGAAATTGCTGAAAAATGTTATGAATCCGAAGTATGTGGTTTTTATTATTATTATTGTAGCTTGCTATAAATAAAAAAAAGGAAAGGAAACTGTCATCAGTTCAAACTCTCAGGAACTTCCTTTCCTGTCTGTAAGGATTTGAATAGAGAGGGAGAACAAGCCTGCAGTGTTTTTAAGAAGGGCCAGGTTTTTAAGAGGGCTTGTGCCGTTTTGTCCAAAACCTCGTCTCTCTTGAGGCCTATTGTTCTGGGAGTGCTCACACTGGGACATTTCTGCAGGGTTTTCCTGCCTCTGGCCTTTCATTAAGCCAGTAGTGGCCCAGCAGGTATGAAGCCCCCTCCTTTTTTCAAATATTTATGCATATAATATAATGATATTTATATTTCAGTTGATTCCCTTAGTCTGCAGCTTTAGGATGAATCAGGATAACATACATTAGCCGTGCATACTTATGGCACACAAGTCCTAAAGCAATGCTTATTATAGGTCAGACACGCCACATTTTTGCTTCAACATCATTTGAAACACATAGAATATGTGAATTGTCTAAAGGGGTCCTTAAGCGCGTCTGATTGCATTTTATCAAGTAAAACCCTTAAAAACTAAATTTTGTATAGATTTCACTACATTTCCAATGTTTAGTACGTGAAATAATCATGGTATGTCTGTCAGGGCAAAATGTTTTAGTTTTTACACTTAAAACCTCAGGCGTTTTGATCAAACCTTTGCAAGTAATATGTAGCTTTTGTGTTTTAAACTAGCACACTGTCCTTTGCTATGTGACATTTATTAATCAGATAAAATAAACAATATGCTAACTGTTGCATACAAAAGGTTTTGCTTTCTGCAACTACACATTTCCATAGTTTTGCAGCATGTGGCATGGGTGATTTAAAAAAAATATGAGCAGCAAAAACCATTCAGTAGTCATGTGTACATACAGCTGGCTGTCTAAAATTAGATTTTTGTTGGAATTTCTACAAAGTATTTGTGCTGTTCCAGCTCCACAGAGATTGATTTTATATTTGCTTCAGATCTGAAAGAAAAAAGCACAGGAGTTTGTCTATCCTTCAACCTGCTTCTTAGATGGAACATTGATTGACATTGTATTGGAAAACTATACCAGATTTCTTTGAAAACCAGTAGAAAGTCACACAACAGCATAGCTATAAAACAAAGGTTGTCTTTTGTCTAATTTAATGTGTTTTTCTCATCTGCTTTATCCTTACAATGAATAATTATATACTGTTACGTATTGTCATTTCTGCCTGGATTTGAAATAAATATAATCTCTGACATACTGAATGATGTATCAAGGGATATGTTGGTATTCACTTAGTGGCATACTTCCCACTCCTAGTGATTTGCTTCTTATTCACTTCATCCTGTGCTGTGCCATTCATGTGGTAAAAAAGTTCTATTTGGCAAAAATTATCAAAGACTAGTTTATTATTGTTCCAATTTCCAAGCATTTTTCCTATACATTTTTGTTGCTTATGAGAGTTCCTCATTTTCTGCTTCTCTGTCAATGCATTCATTCTTTTGTCTTTTATTTTGTTTAAGATGTTTGTTTTGAAGTGGGAATTTTAACCTCGTAACTCAGATGGCGTGAGTTAGTGCTGTGAGCATGTGTGCAGTGTACATCTACACTAGGGGGCACACTTTCTTTATTAATACTATTACAGTAATTTATGGCAAACATTAACACTTTAGCTAATGAACAATGTACTGCACAAGGATTTTGTTTACTGTTGGTGTTTGTTATATGTTGATTTGAATATCACCTGAATTTGTTAATGTGTGACATGCCATTTGATCTTTTTTTTTGACAGATAATGATGAATATAGACCACCAGTATGGAAATCTTATTGTAAGTATTATCTTGACAACTATATGCATTGTGTCCGTGACGTATGCTCTTTTAATTAAAATTATACACAGTGACAAAATCCTTCACTTAATAATTGAATTTACATTGTGCCCAAACTATTGATCACAAAGCTGCCTTGCAAGCTTTTCACAGGCGTCATCAGGTAGACACCTCTTTGTAAGTGTTGCTCTGAATTAAGCCTGTGACACCTCAGGACGGCTCATCAGGGACCCACAGCCTCCAAGTTGACTTTACAGACCTGTCATTTAACCAGCCTCTAATGTAGATCCACATCTGCCTCTCTGATGACTAAGGCTGTACCTACCCTACTGGCGTGGTTAATGCATGCTCAGTGCCTGCAGTTTTTGTGAACTTTACATGATTGTATATAATCATCTGCCCTGCTACCCCTGCATTACTAGTCACTTACTGAACTTAAGCTTTAGGTACAAAACCCCCTAACTCCTACATCTATTTGCCCAATGTATGCCTTCCAACCTCACTCACTCACCTCAGTCACAAAATATGCACAACTCAAATTATTTCTTTCATAAGCTGTACCAGATTAAACTGGGGCTGTTTTTTTTTAAATAAAATAAACTGCCAATTTGCTCTTTGAGTGCAACACTAGATCTGGCTTCAGTGTCATTACTGGAATGCACAGTGGAACTGGTGCATTCCTACCTACTAATCTATCATCTTACAGTCTCGTGATTTGACACATTTCCAAGTTTTAATAACCATGGATGAGACCCCAATACACTGCCCTTCCTGTACAAACTTAATTGCCCTACTACTGATATCAGTGGGAATAGTGTTAACCTCTAAACGCTTCTTATTAACAAAACCACCCAAACGCCTGATTGTATGTTTATGTGTAGACTCCCTGAGGAAAAAAAACATCTCATGCTGACAATATATTTCAGCATCTCATTCACTGCTCATAATTAATACCTGGAGCCTTCACTTCCACACTGCTCTAGGTTTTGAGGAGTTGGGAAAACATCACAAGTATGTAGTTACTTGGCTTCCATATCAGTATATTATAGCAATGTGCTTTTCTGTGGGTGGCGTATGTTAATAAATTCAATATAATAAATTATTCATTCATTCATTATCTGTAACCCTTATCCAGTTCAGGGTCGCGGTGGGTCCAGAGCCTACCTGGAATCATTGGGTGCAAGGCGGGAATACACCCTGGAGGGGGCGCCAGTCCTTCACAGGGCAACACACACACACATTCACTCACACCTACGGACACTTTTATTTTTTGAGTCGCCAATCCACCTACCAATGTGTGTGGGTTTTTTTGGACTGTGGGAGGAAACCGGAGCACCCGGAGGAAACCCACGCGGACGCAGGGAGAACACACCACACTCCTCACAGACAGTCACCCGGAGCAGGAATCGAACCCACAACCTCCAGGTCCCTGGAGCTGTGTGACTGTGACACTACCTGCTGCACCACCATGCTGCCCTTATAATGAATTAATGGAAGTTTAAATAATTTTATGCTTGCACATAGAATTTAATTCAGTATATGATCAAAGTTATTGGTGTTCTGTTATTTATTCACACTAACTTTGTTAATTATCCAACCATGCATAAAATACCTTCAGAGCCGATAACAAGTGTACAATAGAGAAACATTTATTTATTAAATTAGTGAACATTGAACTTTCCTTTAAAACCATGATAATTTTGCAGTTGCGTTGCAATCTACTGTTGTTCTCCACATCAGGGCACAAGAAGGCTCTTGTAGACTGCATGCACAATTATGAGGCAAATAGATTTTCTCAGGGCTATTTTTAGTGCTGAACATATACAGTACTCTCACTCAATCAAATGTTGTAGAACCTCAAAACTGAAAGTTTAAGCAAGAAAAAGTGAGGTTGGTCTTTCTCAGGAAACAATATAGTGTATGCTTGTGCAGGATGATTAGGCAACTAAACTGCATATAACAACACCAAAAAAAGTGCCAACTCACTTCACAAGCTTCATATTTACAGGACATGAAACGTCAAATGACAAATAAGCTTTTTAGCCTTTCAGAAATATTCAGTCACTATAGTTTTTTTCTGAAGCAGCATCCACAGTCTCCCAGCTTTGATTCAAAGAGTTATATTTTTCCCTTTGTCTAAAGCTCACGTTTGAGAAGGGTCCACACGTTTTTAACAGGATTGAAGCTAGGTGAAGAAGTGTGCCAGGTTATAATTTGGTCATCTTTGAGGTACTTGCTGGCTAACCAAGCAGTGAAGTACTTGAATGTATAGATGGCCTGCATAAAGATCATGTTATTTGTCAATGCTGCTAACTTCTTTCTGCGTCACTGATTGAAGAAAATATCTTCCAGAAACTAGCAGCAGTAGTTGAATATCAGTCCATCTTCAACCCAGTCTTTAATGATAGCACTCATACCTCTAACCCTTCTCTAACTTGTTGGCACCTCATTGTTTCTGTGCATAACACCTTTGATAAAACTGTCTTCTGGTGTTTCTTGGCCCACACTTCTACTTCTGAATCTTATGCAGTGGTTGTCATATTTCAGCCTCTGTTACCTTGGCCATGTCTCTTAGCACTTGACACCTTATACATCTGGGCACTTCAAGTAGGTGGCAGTTCTGGCAGCAGGTCAAAATAAAGGGTTCCTTATAGCTCCAGGTTTAAATATTCGCAAATTTTTTGCATCAGAATAAAATAAAGTGTAGACTTCGAAAAACATATGGTTAGTTTGTGGAAATTTATCTTTGGCTTTTTATTGTTATCTAGGCAATGTGTATATACAAATACAAAGTACCATGCACAGGAATATACCTAAGCACATATACCATATTTTCCCAGTAGTTATGCCCCAAAGGTTTATCTCTTTCAGCAATGTTGTATCCAGGTGAAATCATTTTACACATTCTAATTATTTAATGTTAGTTAAATGGTCTTTTTTTCCCCTTCCTTTCCCCTAAGCCCCACTCTTTCCTGTTTTTATTGATGTTTGTGTGATGTTAATTAATTTAATTCCTCTTGTGTTTGTACACACAGTGTATATTATATCCAATAAGCATTCAAGTTTTATAATATTTGAATATTGAAAATAAGCAGAGTTATTATAATGTCAGAATATTCATTTGCTTTTTAAATGTGTTTGCAGTGTTTAGTCAGACATTTAAAATCTTGGACATTTGAGCTTTAGTGGTTTTTTATATCTTAAGTCATTTTATTTTATTTTAATTTAACAATGCAGTGTTGGTGTTATATTTCATCCATTGCCACACAGGCTGTACTCTTTAGCCTCTCAATTTATTTAGAGTAAATCATCATCATGGCAATGCTCCCCCGCTTATGAGGAGCAAGTTTATTGTTCAGCCTGATTAAAATGTTTTTTTTTTACCCTTCTCTTTCTTATAATCTGTTTGTTTTGCAGTAGATTAATCTGCACATCTTTTGGTTGCTCTGTTGTTGTTATAGTGTATCAGCTCCAGCAGGAGGCGCCACACCCTCGCAGGGTCACTTGCACCACTGAGGTGAGCATATGAAGTAGTACAGAATTCTCAATGGTTCAATTATGGTTTTAAGTGGCTATAATAATCTTTTATAATATTTACGTAAAATTACATAAATCATCACATTATCCCCAAAACGCTCATCATGAAAGTAATAATACACCAACCATTAACCATAACATCACCATCTCCTTGTTTCTACATTCACTGTCCGTTCTGTCAGAGCTACAGTGACACTGACATGGTGGGGGTGTGTTGTGCTGCTATGAGTGGATCATATACTACTGATCATATAGGCTTTTTAAAGCCCTCCGTGTCACTGTGACTGAGAATAGTCCACCGACCATAAATGTCTAGCCAACAGTGACCATTGGTGAAGGACCAGAAGATGACTAACACAAACTGTGCAGCAACAGATGAGCTTCTGTCTCTGGTTGCACATCAACAAGGTGAACGATGCTGCTGATCTACTCGTACGAACACAACTAACAATCACGACCACGTCAGTGTCACTGCAGCATTGAACAACATTCACTACCTAAATGATACCTGCTCTGTAGTGTCCTGTGGGGGTCTTGACCTTTGAAGAACATTGAAAGTGGGCACACATTACACAGAACAGGAGCTGGGCCACAGTCTCTTTGTAGAACTGCAAAGTGCTCCTGTATGGTCAGTGGAGCTGAAAGAATGGACAGTGAGTGTAGGTATAAGGAGGTGCATATTGCTCACATCTGGAGATGGTTTTTACTTTTTTTGAGGTTTAATTGCACATCCATATTATTGTGATTAAAAAAAAAAAAAGAAATAGGTAATTGGTTGCTGTTGACATACTGTATTAATTGGGTGAAAGCCTAGACTTTTTTTTTTAAATATCCCCTGTGTTTAGCTGCAATATAAATGTATTAGCAAGAAAATAGTGAAAGATCTCCAAAACAGAGCACACACCACCCCCCTTTTTTTCTTCTAACCAACAGAACCAGATTAGTCAGGCGGATAGAAACCTTAATTAAGGAAAACGTAAGGTGCTTTTGAATTATTCATCG
Organism: Hoplias malabaricus; assembly: GCF_029633855.1. Lineage (NCBI taxonomy): Eukaryota > Metazoa > Chordata > Actinopteri > Characiformes > Erythrinidae > Hoplias > Hoplias malabaricus. Next base: position 32,394,668 of record NC_089811.1, on the reverse strand, counting down.
GTTATCATTATTAGTGTGTGTCTGACAGTGTTGTAGGTGGGAGAATATAGCCCCATTTGGCTGTGTGTTTAGAGACAAGAAATACTCCCCTGGGAAAAAGTTAATCCTAAAGACATCTCTCTAAAAGCTTTCTCTGAGACTGAAATTACAATAAAAAATGGTAAATTGTTGAAAATACCTAATTTACATGTGAATATTATAATTTATTGTTGATTAAAGACAGTATGCACTATAGTTTGACTATATTTTAACATTTCATTATGTGAGGGAAGGAAACAAAGAGAGAGACTGATCGAATGATGGTGTTTCCTGCTGTTAGTATAATATGCCTGCTATTATACACACACACACACACACACACACACACACATGCTCACACTTGTATCTCCCCATGCTACATCTCAGCAGTCTGGATGCACATTTAATTAATGAAATATTAACACGCAGTGATATTTAGGTGAACCGTAAATGCTGGTGCATGCTGTGTGTTTGCATGTTGTTGTTTTTTTCTTCTTCCAGTGGTCATTAAAGTTTCTTTCTTTTTTTTGTCTTGCTGGAGGCCTTTTTTCCATTTTCCTGCTGGAGGACAATTTTTCATGCTGGAGTCTTGTGGATAAAAGCCTGTTATTGAAAAGCACATTTTCCCCTGGGCCGAAGGGTTGTATGGATGTGGCAGGAGATTTAACCCTGTATAATCCCCACAAACTGGGCCAAAAAACCTGATTTACATCTCATTCAGATTATGCTAATATGTCACCAGTGTCCCGAAGCAAACCCTCAACATGAGCACTCTCACTGTTTGCATTTTGCGCAAGCTCTACACATCCACTGTCTCGGGCACCTCCCTCGGATGGGTTATTATGCAAATATTGTGAGTGGTTTCTGTCTTACGTTGTATGGACTGTTCAGAAAATAGACTTCAAGGCTAGTGAAGCAGTTTATTTGAAGTGTATTTTAGAGTAATTGGCTGCAATTACAAATGCATTTATTTTCATTACTGTGCCCGAAGACTGAGCCCTATTCGTCATGCTTGATATACCCTGCGGTCCTGCATATATTTATAACAGTATTAGCCTAAGAGGCTGCAGTCTATGGAGTAAGAATTGGTTAATGCACGCGGTAATCCGTGCCCTTCCTATAAACATGGTCACAGGTTCTGTGGGGCATTTGGAAGAGAAGGTGTACAGTCAAAATGACTAGGTTTTCTACACTGCAGTGTTAGAATGACAGGTTAAATATCAAATAAGGATTCTTATAATATCAGGTTCTTTTTTTAGTAGCTGTATACACCAAGTTGTCCATTTATAGAGATGCTTCAGGCTTTGTCCTGTAGCTTGGTAATGGGGTTGTTTCCCACACACACACACCCCAAACATGGCTGTTTTCTAAAGGGATGGAGCTGATGTATTGAAATAAATGTCTGCATTAGTCATGAAATAGATCTTTTTTTTTTTGTGTACTATTGACGGTCATTTTATGAGTCCCTCTGCAGGGAGATCTATGATGTAGTATTGTTTATTGGATAATTTTTTGTTTATTTGCACAATACAGGAAGCAGAAATGCAAATAACCATTTTAAGTGCCGTAAGGATTGCATTGGACTGTTTTTTAACTGATATTACAATATTTAATACATTTAAATGTATTTTATTAATTGATATGTACTTTTGGTTCTACAGACAACCACAACATTTCAAAAAACAACAACAAAAAATGGTTTGGAAGGTTTATATGTTTATAGATGTGAACCAAAAACCTGTTTTACTATTGTTCAATATTATAAACCTTTTTTATTACTGCTAAGAGTATGAAAGTACTGGCAGCTATGAGGCATGTGGCATATCTGCTCTGTGCAGGTAAGATTAGGTTTTTACAGCAGTGAAGTGGTTTTTAAATCAATTATGCCTGGCTAGGGGCAGCTCAGGATATTAGTTTGAGTACTGTATTCGATGGCTTTTGGTACTCTCAGTCTCTGTGTCTCGCACGCGTAAACACCAGCCTGAGAGGTAGAACTGAGTCAGATAACTGACTCCTCAATAACTGAGGCCGGCTGTTAGATAACTTTATTATTTTTTTATTTATTTATTTATTTTTTTACACCTCTTTGTTGTAAGTAGAATGGGTGTTTGTGAGGGAGGCTGTGAGAAAACAAATGAGAAAAAATGAGTAATTGGGAGAAAGTGAAAAAGATTCTGCTGTCCCCTATGATCCATTTTATAGACTCCTTTAGGCTCAGACACTTTTCATACCTTCTGTGTATAGAACAGGTTTTCTTTACCTGTTCGTTCTATTCTGACTAAAGAGTACTTAATTCCCTCCCTATATCTACTATCTGTAAAGGTCAGTGAAATGTTTTCGAGTGTCTGATTACCCTTTTTTATTGTTTTAAATAAATAGGGTACCGAAGCAATATAACATTCATTCATTCATTATCTGTAACCGCTTATCCAGTTCAGGGTCATGGTGGGTCTGGAGCCTACCCAGAATCGTACACACTGGATTGGGTAGCAATAATAGTATGTTTTTCCCTATGTAGCTTCAGACATGTTCTACATGATAGTTTCTGCAGCTTGTGAAACCTGCCCCTAACGCAGTGACACCTTCTGTTTTCAACATGAAAAATTAGAGTGAATTCATTTATTCATTGTCCTGTTGTTATGGACAATTGCTTTTGCCTTTTGTCTTATGGTTTTCTGAGTAAATTCTGCAATTGAAGATGGCTAGTATACAGATAACACTTACTTACACTCTTGTGGTAGATATCAGCATTGTATTGCGTATATAACGTATAGCTCTGGTTCAATTAGGTTTTTAGATGTTGTTGTTGTTGTTGTTGTTGAAAATATGCACTTTTTTTCTTACTTATTTTTATTTAGTTATTTTTTTTAAGTCAAGATTCCCCTAGAGCAGCCTTGTAAAATAATCCAACAACCCTCAGCTTAAAACCAGGCACACACATACATCATTTCATCTACCCTCTTCCCCCCATTTATTTCCACCTCTTCTGTGGAGGAAGTGTGCATTTGTGTGTGTGTGTGTGTGTGTGTGTTGGTGGGGGATGGAAGGCTGGTGGCTGTGTTGTGAATACAGAGAAGGCAGTGCTCTGTGCATCTGCAAATGAGCCAATATCATTTTAATCTGCACTTGTTCCCTATTCATGTGCTTTGTGATGATTGCTGCCTCACAGTCAGCCCAAGGTTAAATGGCTGGGCTTGTGTTTTGGGTTATTTTATGCTAATGTGGTAATACCCCATTTATAGTGCAACCCTGCTCGGTGGAAGCCTATCATACATAATATATATCATTCTCTCGTCTCCCGTTGTTAGTGTCTGTTGCTTACACTGACACAAATACGGCCTCCTTGTAAAGCCCTTTATTTATTTATTTTTGTTTTTTTTCTTTTATTTATTTTTAAAGACTTTACTCATTTTGGTATGTTATGTAGCTTTAATCATGGGTGATTGCTGCAAGTTAAAAACCTTGTTTTTGGCTACTTTTTTTATAGTTATTTATTCTGGTGTTACTCTTTGACATTACATCTCTTCACACTAAGAACAATGTTTGTGATTTTTCTTGCTCTAACTCGATGTATAATTTTTCCTCTTAGGTTGAGAACAGGCCAAAATACTATGGACGAGAGTAAGTTCCAGCACCATTGTTCTCCTAGCCTCTTGTGTTACTACGTGACTCTATCTTAGCTTTGTGATTACCTCTGCTTTGGTCTGTACTTTAAGTGAAATTTCGATGTCTTGCTCAGGTACCATGGGATGATCTCCAGAGAGGAGGCCGATCAGCTGCTGAGTGTGGCAGAAGGAAGTTACCTCATTAGAGAGAGTCAAAGACAGCCTGGCACCTACACCTTAGCCTTACGGTCTGTGAACTTTCACTTTGAATCTTGTACCATTCTCCTGTCCGTTCATACCCTGTCACTTCTCATGACATTCACCAGACCTTTGTCCTTTCAGCCTTCTTTTTTCTTCAGTGTTTTATTTTGAGTGGCTGCCTAAATTATTTCTCTGACTTGGCTTAAAATTTAATAAAATAGTTTTCATCGTCTGACAATGTGAGATGATCAGAGGCCAAATCCGAAATGTCCCTCTACACCCTCTGTAGACCGCAGTGTAGGTCTCACAATAAATCATTTATCTGAGCATTAAGAAAAACAAAAATTAATATTAGAATAAAAGCAACTTACATTATTACAGTAAGTATAGATCTTCTGTGTTAATGTTTTGGTTTAACTTTTTCCTTATCCCTATTATTTGAGGTTTAATAAATAAATTGAATAAGTTGAATAAATACTTCATTATGTTAAGTCAAGGGTGTTGTAGCTTTAACGAATCCATACAATCAAGGGGAACGTCTGGAAACACACTGTTCTTCACACTTGCTCACAACACAGCTATTACTATTTAGAAAAAAAAGTTTTACTTTCAATAATAATATTTTTAGGCCCCTAAGTCATTTGTACAGCACTGCACATTCCCTGCAGTGTGTCCCTCCATTATTCCGCTAAAGGCATTTATTTTTGACACAGCCTCCTATGAGTTTTAGGCCATTTGACTCACTCTGTGATCTCTCTTAGAGGAATAAATACCTGTGAATTTGTTCCTGATTTGCAAGAGCTCCTTCAAATGCGTTCATTTTTTATGAAGCAAGTTACAGCAAAATTGGAGGTGCACGACCAGGCACAGTGGCAGAGCACGCAGCAAATGTGTGAAGCTCAGGCACTGTGACTGCCTCATTTTGGCGTGCGCACACTCTCACACCAGTGGCAGTGCATCAAGTATAACAGCTTAAAATTCCTGGGATGAGGCTTGGATGGTTGAGAGCTTAAAAATTCCTGTCTGTAACATTCCAGTGTGCAAGAAGCCAAGCATGGACTGCATTTGCACAGGTTCAGGAACAGTATGGGATCTTTTGAAACCTCTCAAACCTGGTTTCAAAATGTTGCACATTTTGCAAGTCAGGAACACACCCTGCAGGGGGTGGCAGTCCTTCACAGGGCAACAAACACACACGCGCGCACACACACACACATTCACACCTATGGACTTTTTTTTTTTTTTTGAGTCGCTAGTCCACCTACCAATGTGTTTTTTTGGACTGTGGAAGGAAACCGGAGCACCCGGAGGAAACCCATGCAGACACTGAGAGAACACACCAAACTCCTCACAGACAGTCACCCGAAGGAAACCCACGCGGACACAGGGAGAACACACCACACTCCTCACAGACAGTCACCCTGAGGAAACCCACGCAGACACAGGGAGAACACACCAAACTCCTCACAGACAGTCACCCTGAGGAAACCCACGCAGACACAGGGAGAACACACCACACTCCTCACAGTCACCAGGAGGAAACCCATGCATACACAGAGAGAACACACCACACTCCTCACAGACAGTTACCCGGAGGAAACACAGGCAGACACAGGGAGAACACACCAAACTCCTCACAGACAGTCACCCGGAGGAAACCCACACAGACACAGGGAGAACGCACCACACTCCTCAAAGACAATCACCTGGAGTGGGACTCAAACCCAAAAGCTGTGACTGTGACACTACATGCTGTGGCACCGTACCGCCCTATTAATATTTAATTACTTTTAAATATGTATTAAATATACTTTTTAGTAGGAAATTTAGCACCAATTTATACAATGTTCCCCTGACATCACATGTAGTCAATTAACTAAGATATTCCTAGTGACCAAGTTTCCTCCTTTAAGTTTGCTCAGATTTTAATCTGACATTGCTACCTGATAAAATGAAGGGTGGCAACTCGTAGCCCAAATGATGAAGTAACCATGTCTGATATTAAGTCTGACTTTACTATGAACCACATAGGGACCTACATCTACAAGTCTGTGTTACATTAGTGAAGACTTGGAGAAGAATTATGAGTTTGAGCCTAGAGAACTCGTTAGCAGTTCCACATAGAATTGCTGTAAGGATTTCTACTTGTGTAACAGAGTTTCGGGATACATTTCCGGTGGCAGTCTTTTAAGTAACAACAGATTTTGAGGTACTGCTTTATTTATCACTGAAGCATCACGTTTCTTATGCAGCACCATCTAAGGGTTCGAAGGTCACACTCATTTAACACTGGTGTTCAGCCTTACTCTGCATGGACTGGTATTTCTCCAGATTTACTAAATCTTTTCACATTATTAAGTAGAGTAGATGTATAATGTGATGAGCAGTAATCTCTTTTTGCTTATAAAACCTGAGCATTTGGTAAGTGCTTTTTTGATATGTTATATAGTCGTCACATGCTTATAGTGTAATGTTTCAGAACCGTGTTATTAATCTTTCACTCTAATTTTACCCCGTCTCACATTTCTTTGAGTGTGTTGCAAGCATTAAAAAAAAATCTTGTTTTATTTAAAAAAATGTCCCAATATTTCTGTAAATTGAGCTTGTATTTTGTAGGTAATGTATGTTAGTATCACACACCACTGCACCCTTGCTGGATATTTAGAAGTGCATTTAAGTGTTGCTATGTAAATGTAAATATTACTGTGTTTAAATGAGTAACTATAGTATGTTTTATCTTTTGAGCTCGAAATGTGTATCCTTTTGGTCTTAAGAGGCAAGGTTAGGCCTCATCAATATTCAGTTACCTGATCAATTTCACCTAATGAAAACACTGACTTGAATAAACTTGAATTGATATTCCCTATGACTAATTAAGGTAGACTAAAGCATCATTTATCATTATAACTAATCTATTGCTTTTCATCAATGCCAGTGGTTTGATAGGTAACCTCTTCAGTGTCTCTGTTTTTCAGAAAAGGCAATTATATAGCGTTCTTGTAAGGAAATTGCATATTATTTATCCACTTTTTACGAGCTCTCTGACTTTTGCCTGTTTGTTATAACATTACTATAGCCTTCTGTTTAAGTCCTGGAGCATATTACATGTTTCATGTAAAACCTTTTTCTTAATTATTGTTGTGGTACGTAAATACATACATTTCACATGAAGAAACCAATCAGCAAAAACTGCACCTAATCATTATTAAATGTTGTGACCCTAAGTAATTTTCTTTACGGCATTAAAAAAATTTATTTCAGGCATAAAAAAACTGCATCGCAAAATGTAAAATAAATAAATAATGCACTGTTTTGCACATCACTTAAGCCATATATTTAACTGAAAATAGTACAGACAATATTTTAAATGTTGAAAATGAGAAAGTTTACTTATTTTCCAAAAAAAAAAAAACTATTTCCACATTTTGTGTAATATGCCTGCAACATTTTCCAATCAAGTTAAGACAGGGGATGTTTGATGTAAAATTACATTTTACCATGCATTGTAAGCATTTGGGAAATGAGGAGACCAACTGCTGTATATTTAAAAGTGAAAAATTTTCTCACTTTTGCTTGTTATAAGATATTTGCTGCTAAGGGTCTCTATTATAGTGATTTTCATTTTGTAATGCACCAGGTAATTTTCAATGGGTGACAGGTCTGGACTTTAATCTAGGTTTAGCACCTAGATTAATTTCCTAAGGAGTCATACTGTTGTAATTCATGCAGAATGTGTTTGTGACCTTGTTTTACCTAAATAAGCAAAACCTTTTCCTGAAAAAGACTTCTGGATGAAAGCTTGTTTCTCAAACCCTGTGTATATTTTCCGCATTAACAATGCCTTTGCAGTTGTACAATCCCACGCCTCTCCTAAGTCAGTGATTTTGGGTAGTGTTACTAAGCACATGCACTGATTTTGAGTACAGGATCTTCTCTATTTTTAGTTAAGTGCAACCTGAGGACCCAAAGATCTTAGCAAGCCTTGCCCCTTGCATTTACAGATAAATATAACTTCTTAATTAAGGAATGTAAAATGAAAATCTAAAGTTTTTACATGTAAATTACATGATTTTTTTTTACAGTTTTCATAATTATGCCCCAATGAAATTCATTTGTGCTACGCATACACCGTAGTTGAAAAAGAAGGGGGTGGGGGGCAGCATTCCTCTGCTTTTTTTCCCGGGAGGGAACACGATGCTGCAGTTTTTTGAGAAATCTGTGTAAAGAGCCCAGTTTCAGCTGCTTACTGGACATAAGCAAATGCTAAAGACAGATGGCTGTGGGAAAACATGGCCGCTCTTCGCATCATTACAGCCCTAAAACAAGGTTTAACACAGGGCGGCCCCTTCTTCACCTACTGCAAATTTCAAGTAAATAAAATGCACCAAAATCATGCAATAATTCAAGCAAGATTTTGCCTTACGTCCCCGGTACAGAGGAAGAACCAGGGACGCACATGTTTCTGTGGTAAAAATCATAGACGGTCTTGGTTTGCAAGCCCCTCCTCCAGCGAACTTTGAACTTTTCATTTAAAAACGATTTATATAATTATTTATAAAATTAGTAAGTAAACGACTACAATGACACTAATACATGTTTTATTCAAGACAAAATCAGCTGCCAAAATTAACACTGCTGGCTAGAGATGGGCGGTATCCATGTTTTTTCATACCGTCTCAAAATTTTAACACAGTATGTGGCATGACTGTTGCATGGGGGTGCACTGTTGGCCTGTTTGAGCCTCCTATCTATGAGTGTGGGTCAAGTGAAGGGTTTTCAGCGCTGTACAGTACAGTTCAGCACAGCCAAACACTGCACACCGACACATGTTGATGAAAAAAAAAAATTCAGTGACTGTTGTAGTTCTACATTGTTCAGAAGCATAGCTGGCCAGCTAGCAGGCACTTGTGGTTTAGCACACCACACCAATTTTCGAGCAAACTGAGTTCAGTTCATATATGTTTAGAAGTAAAGGCCTCATACCTGTGAGCATAAAGATGAGTAAAGTGTCTTCTGAGTATTTTGTTTGTTTTCAGCTTCCTTCCTCTCTAATTTAACCCAATCTCAGCGCTAAACTCACAACTACAGTGGGCTACTGGGATTGTGCTCCCCTAGTTCGTTTTCAGAGTGTGACATCAGCAGTCAGTGAGTTCTCATAGCGCCCCCTCCCTGTGGCTCTCTTAAATGCGCATGACCAAAAGCTTTGGCCTTGTACTTAAAGACACAGAACAGAAGTTTGACACAACAAACACGTCATCATTTTGAGATACTGTCAACATTTTTAAATATTGCAGAACACAGTGTTATCGTTATACTGCCCAACCCTACTGCTGACCTGTTGACTGTTGCTACCTTAGTGTATATGTATATTAACTTTGAGAGGGTGCTTTGAGGTTCAGTGGATGGTCGTTTTTCAAGTGATCATTCATTACTTGTTCTCTTCTTTCCTCACTCAATTTTTCCTTATGTACTTAGTAATTGTTTTTTCTGTCTTTGCTCCCATCAGCTTTGGCAATCAAACTCGAAACTTCCGTTTATATTACGATGGAAAGCACTTTGTGGGGGAGAAACGTTTCGAGTCCATTCATGACTTGGTAACAGATGGCCTGATCACATTGTACATTGAAACAAAAGCAGCGGAGTACATAGCTAAGATGACCATCAACCCCATCTATGAGCATGTGGGCTACACCACTCTGAACCGTGAGCCTGCACTAAAGAAACCTGCACCTGTCAGCAGAGAAACACTGGATGGGAGAGAGACACACGGAGAGGACAGTGGCTTAGAGGAGAGGGTGAGTCAATTTTTTACCTTTAACTTCTGCTGTGTGTGGGTTTTGAGAGAGAGTGATGTCATGGTATGCTGTTACACTTTGCATATTTTGACTGAAGTGCTGGGTTTGTTGAGGTCTCTTAGTTAATAATGTGCCACAGTGGAGTCTTTTCTAAATTTCAAGAGGAAAAATCTTTGTTTAGCAACATTATACATGTCACTAAATGAGGCAGACTGTTAATTGCTTAATTGTGTTATGCAGAATCTGCTTGACAGCATGGGCACTTGTATCAACATTTTCTATTCATTTTACTTCAATTTACGACCATTTTTCAAAGAGAGCTTTATGAATGAGGGGAAATGCAATGGACCTAGTCATAACAGAATATTTACATATATCATATTACACATTAATTGCAGGAAATGAAGTGAGGTAGAGAAATAATCACGTAGTCATTAACGGATTGTTTTTTAGTACACAAACCCACACAAAAATATGAAATCTAGGGTATTTACAATATAAATAGGATCCAATATGCGTTCTCTATGCTTTAGTTTAATTTACAGGCTAATTGTTTCCTCCCCATGTCCTTGTAATAAAATTTTAATTCCAAATCATGACACCCCTGTGTATGTCTGTGAGAGAAATAGTGAATGTAACTGTTTATTTCACCTCAGACTGGAGACTTTAATCAGACTGAGGGGCATTAATTAGTTTGTCTTTTAAGTCTCCAGTTCAGTTGAGCTATTGATGTACAGTAATTGTGCTCATGTCCTAATCTGATGATCATATTATTATACTAATGGACTTGTGCGTTGATCTTTGTTCACTTTACGAGACAAAGAAATGTGAAATAATTCAGGGCATGCAAAGTGTGAACTAGGGCTGCACAATATATTGGTTAAACATCATTATTGTAATGTGTACATGTGCATTAGTTACATTGTTAGTGCATGTGCATTAGTTACAACAGCATTTCTATCAAATTCTGTGACATTTTCTTTGTTTAATGTCAAGAGACAGCGAAGAACTGGATTTATCAGAATTTAAATAGCATATAAAGTATTCCCCTATACAATAAATGGTGTATATTGTATGAATATTCCTTCCACGTTTTTTTTTCTTTCTTTTTTTACTTGAGGCTTGTAGCCCAGGCCGACTTGGTTGGGCTTTTTCTCTTAGGAGCCAGTGAAACAGAGAAAAGAGGTGCTGCAGCTGCCATATGCTCACACCACACACAATCAACTCAGCAGCACAATTAATCAGCCAGATAAAGAGCAAATCAGCACCGCTTTAAACATACACTAATTACACACACTCATCATTACAGCCCTTAGACTAAATTATTAGGGACGGCGCAACTGTGAATAAACATTCAGTTTATAAAAACAGTGGTTTTTTTTCAAGAGCAGAGATGTTCTAATTGCTTTTTGAAACAATAGAATTTGGATTGTTACTTTAAAATGTCCAAAGGAATTTTGCATGGATCTTTTATCTAATTCCATTGTTTCTGGTGCTTTTGATTTTTGATTTTTTTTTTCTCAGGAGCAAATTATATTTTATTAAATTTTTTTTGTGTTGGCTTATCCATTTGTTAGTGTTACAGTGTTTTTAAAATATTTCTGTAGATCTTAGTTTAAAATAATCGAGGCAGGAATGGGCATCCAAATAAGCAGGAAAATTCTTCATATCTGATTCGTTCTTTGCAAAGGAAAGTTAATAAAGGAATGATATAGATTGTGTTGACTCTGGGACATATCCCGTGCTGCTGTGTAAATTGCTTTGTGTCTCTGAAGGTTTGCTTGTAATATAAAGGTGTAGCACCACCAGGAAAATTACACGTCTTTCTTTAGAAACAGTAATATCTGTAATCTCTTGCAATTGGAATTCAAAGACAAGTTATTCCATGTCTCAGCACATGAAGCTAGTAATATTATTGCTGTTATTGGACATGTTATTGCCAAACAAAGTGCTCTGTAAACAAAGGTGTGAGATCTTATGGGATCATCCAGAATTAAACTTGTTCAACCCTTTTCTGAATGAAATGTGTAAAACCTCTGGGATAAAAGAGAATTTCGTCCCTGTAGCATAGTGCAGACCAGGCCTTTGTGATATAAAAACATAATTAACAAATTATTTTTTAAAAATGGGGATCATGATTTAATTCTTTCCCCGGGCTCATCTGAGAATACAGTGGAACCTCTACCTATGAACTTGATCCGTTCCGTGACCCGGTTCGTAAGTAGAACGAGTCAATTTTCCCCATTTAAAATAATGGAAAAGCAATTAATGCGTTCCAGCCCCCACCCTGAAAATCACCCTTTTTGTACTGATATATGTTTACAACACTCTCAAATTAGTAAAAAAATACATGTAGCGTTACTAAAAATAAAAAAGAAACAGTGGTAACAGTAATAAAAAGAAATAATAAAGTTTTAAGTGGTTACACATCGCTACCTTGAAGACGTGACGACTGGCTGGAGGAGTAACACAGGCACTGGCTGTATGACGGGAGGTGGGGGGTGGGTGGAATAACGGAGAGTAGTCGGGAGACGAAGCGTAGATACGGCTTATTTTAGCACGAATTTCGATGTCTGCTATTTACACTAATGCTAAATTGCTAAAGCTACAATTTGCTAATCTTAAAAGCTCACTCAAGTCTGGGCGCGCTGGGAGACTCGCCTATTGGGGTCAGTGGCCAAAGTACAGTGGAACCTCTGCTAACGAACGCCTACACTAATGAACTTTCCAAGATACGAACCGGGCATTTGAATATTTTTTGCCTCCACCAACGAACCATGACTCTAGAAATGAACCCGAGCCTCCGCGGAAAGTTCATTAGTGTAGGCGTTCGTTAGCAGAGGTTCCACTGTATTTTGATTCAGTGTAGACTTTAAACCAGGGGTCAGGGTTCAACAATAACAATTGCCTGAATGCTCAGGACCAGTAAAACATTGATGTCAGAAGAGCAGCATGAAGTTTCCATTGCCAGGATGGGTACATTCATGTTTACCCAGTCCAAACAAACCAATTCTATTATTTATTGACAAGTGACATCAGAGCAAGATGCGCAGAAAAATGTCGGTGAAGCTCAAAAATAAGATAGGAAATAGAAATGAGTATATGGAGGAGTGTATATTTGGGGCAAAACCCCTGAGCATCTGTCACAGAAAAATTTGTAGTTGTAGTTGTCACACGTGTATCAGTAAATTTGAAGACGCAGAATATCTCTTCAGGAGTTGCAAACCTGTAGATTTTTTTTCCACACAAATACAAATACACAGTTACACCTTCACAGAGTCTTCATTGCAGAAGCACAAATCCAATTGTACCTACACAAGTACGAAAAAGTCATGCGCTCAGTTTTGCTACGGTTCAGCGGTGAATATGGTGCAAAACACATTCACACACTTGTATAAAACATGCACAAAACATACACATTCGCAAACCAGTATGTGAATGTGTGCAATGCGAGTCACACACCAGTAGAAAGTCTCCTTAGAAATACTTAGTTTTTTTGGGGGGCAGGTATTTGTCAAGCACAAACACAAGTCAATGATTACACCTGCTCAAATCTGAGGTTACGAGTCTCAGATGCTGTCTTTTTCGCTCACACGTGACTACTCCCGCATGCTCTCACTTTTACACCAAATTTCTCAGTTAGTGTGGTGCAAAACTAAGTTGTGCATCTGTAGATCCAGGGGCGAACACTGTTCAGAGATCAGTGAGCCCTTCTAACCAATCAGAGGAGCTTGTTGGGCAGGTGTCAAATGCTATTGGCTGATGTCTCCTTTAAACAAACAGAAAACCTTCTCCAGCAAACAAACATGGATGACCGCATGTTTGTTCAGTTTCTGAAATGGGTGAAAAAGGGAAAACAAGGAATGACTATCACGTCTCTGATGGAAAACAAAGTGGCATTGAAATAAATCTGGGATCGTGCTCTGTGTGTTTTTGGGGTGGATTGTCTATGCAAAACTGCCCATATGTGTGAGTGTCTGAGTAAATGTTTGAGTGTGTCATGCGCTGTGATGGACTGGTGCCTCCTCCATGGTGCATTTCTGCCTTACACCTAATAAGTCCAGATACTTCACAGAGGTGCAGCCATAAATACCTGAACAGTTGGGAGCTCAGATTAAGGTTTATGTCCTGTATTGTAAAGGCTTCTTCAGTCAAGACTTACTGACTTTTTTGCAAGCCATAATTCTGTGATATTATTTGTGCATTAAAAGAACACAAAGGAGCATGCAGAGGGCAGGCATAAAAAACATCACGCAGTAAAGAAAAATGAGTGCATGCTGAAATCTCATGGCAAAGGCCAAAGTTCAGTGGGTTGTACTATTCTTAAAGGTTTCATGTAAAGATATTCTGTGTAAGATATGCCTTGCAGTGTCAGTAATGACCTTTTTCTTCAGCTGATCACAAGACGCCTGCCTTGCTGTCAGTGCAGTTTATTCTTCAGAATTCATATATCTTTTTGCCTGTACGCATGCGCTTTGGTCATCATCAGTGCTGTTGTCATCAGCCAGGACCAGCAGAGACATGCAGGCTGTCACAGAAGGCTCTGTGCTTCCTACATAATGCACTGTGCGGGTGATGAAACTATGGCTTCAGCACCAAAATAATGCACGGAATGTTAAAAAAAAGTTTTTGAGTTTGACATATTGTAAAGTACTTGGGTGTAGAAGCCATTATTTAGATAGATGGGTAGATGTACAGAGCAATGGCAATAAAGTTGAATCTATCTAAGTAAAAGACAACAAAACGCAGTTAGCGTCTACCAGAAGTGCAAATAGTAGCATAGTGCAAAAATGGCAGCATTGTCTAATAACAGATAGGGTACAAAATGGCACTGAAATGCAAGAGTAAGATATTAATAAATCAGAAGAATATTTATAACATAGGCTCTACATTCTGCAAAACACAAAATTAAGGGACCCAATCAGGATGGAGCATAAACATATCAGTGTATATTTTTAATGCCATTTCGGACAAATATTGTTTTCTTACGCTTGTACGCTTGAATGTAAAGCATATATACGTGAGATGAGCAAAAAAAACAACAACTGATTAATGAGGCTGGCTATTGTGAAAGTAGCTTTACTTTTTGTGTCACTTAGGAGTTTGATACCCTACGGTTTCAGAAGTGTTGTTTTCCTTGTTGTATTTAAACAACAGTTTAAATTGGTCATCAATGATGTGGCAAGAAGAAAGAAACAATGCTCTATTAATGAAACGGTGTCTATGTCACCTACTGTTAGATCAGAAATTTCAAATGAAATCTGAAATTAAGAGCTCCCAGTTTGGGTCCTTTATAAGTTGTAAGTTGGTCACTTTATTGGAGTGATTTTTGGTTTAAATACTTAGTTTTACTTTTAGAAGGTTTGCTGCAAATATTTTACTAGTTCAGCATTAAAATCAGTTTCTCCTATTTAACACAGCTTTGTTAAGTGAGCAGTTCATCACTCTGTTATGCTAAGGCTTAATGTTATGCTAAGGCTTAGAACACATAATATAATTTGTATTATGGAACAGGGTTATATGGGAATCTACATTTCTGAGTGGGATTGTCTGAAAAACAGACAATTGTTCGCTCCGTCCAGCTGGTGTTATAGAGGCTTTAGGGCTTCTTAACTGAAGCTAAGCAAGGCTGACATTTGTAGAGTTCAAGTGGACAGATTGTGTGTGTGCGTGTGTGTGCGCACACATGCATCATTTTCTTTAAGACAATAGCAGTTTATAGAGAGGTCTTGTTTGCGTGTAAGTTCCCTATAGAATTTTTTTATCTGCTGACTTTATATATATAATCATACATAATAAACTGCACTGTGCCATGTAAACTATGAAATAAACCATGAAAATGTGTGTATATGTATGTGTATATACAATATTTTACTCAAGTCTTTCATGGTTTAGTTCATGGTTATGGCATAGTGCAGTTTATTATGTCATTCTTGATGGTACTGCTGTTGAAGGAAGTATCTATTTAGAATAATGGAGTGTGTTTGTGAATATGCAGACGTCCAAGACGAGGCATCTTTTTGGCTGTACACACATCACTTAAAAGGGGGTAGCTGTCTGCTCGCGCTGTGTGTGCTGGGAGTTAGTGCTGATTGTGGACTGTTTAGGGGCTCTCACAACCGAACTGAGAACCACTGGGTACAAAAAGATCTCTGCATGTATTAAATTTCCATGGAGCACTTAGCGCTACTATTTAGCAGAAACAACAGAGAAGGTGTTTGTAATAGTTTTTAACCTAGGAGGGAGCAGCCAGTGATTCTGTGCTACAAAATGAATTTCTCTTATGGAATTTGCTTCTGCACTACCCTCTTATGAAATATTCTTCTGAAAGCAATATCTTTTCTTGTAGGGTAACTTAATTTTACACATGCCCCCCAAAGCTAACTCAAACCAAACTTTGATATAGCAATCTACAATGCTGCATGTTTGTATTTTATATTATAGAATAGTGTTAGACGTTCATTCATTCATTGTCTGTAACTGCTTATCCAGACCAGGGTCATGGTGGGGCTGGAGCCTACATGGAATCACTGGGCACATGTTAGACTTCATACTAAAGTTAATTATTTAAATGTGACTCATGTATTTGACCCAGTTCTTCTCCCACCATAAATGAACGTGCATCATAGACTTCTTTGAGATATATGATGTAGGAGGTTTGAGTGGGAGTCTTCTTTAAAGGCTTAGGAGTGTTTAATTTTGCTGGGTATGTGTATAAAATCTGTGTAGGTGTAAGACAAACAAGTTGAATAATTGAAGAAGCTACTAGGGTTTTTTAAGTATGCGGTTTTCTCCAATGTCGCCTTCTCCTTAGACCACTGAGTCTGTTTCAGCAAACTGGATAATCACATCTCCTACTCACCGGAAATACACGTAAGCGCCGTTCCTATGGGAACAGAGCTCTTTACAGAAGATGGTGTTACACCCACACAATTTTGACACACGAGTGTACCCAGTATTGATGTTCTTCGTCATGTTTAATCCAGAACAACCATCAGCTATGAGTCATTATTGAACTTTAGATTTTTGAGCCCTTTGGAATGTGTGAATTTTCACAGTTACAACTTCAGTCCTTATACAACAAGCATCAAATAAATTGAATGAATGCTGTGCAGTTTAATCTACACGTTAATTCAAGCAGCTAATTTCACAAAAACATAAGCATTGCAGTTCTAGAGCTCTTCATTTCTTAATGTTCTTAAACAGGTGGTCATCCAGCTTCGCACTGCCAGCAGTTTTCACCATCTTAAATTTCACACACCTCATTTAACTAATCACAGACATCTGAAGGCAATATTGCTATGATAATATGCACTATTGGGTTTATCAGGGTTAGAAAGTGCAGCTGGATTTTGAGGAACATGGTTCTAACAGTACTGTTAGTAATGTAATGTTGTATCCAATCTTAACCAGTTGTATAGGGCTCCTATAAAATAGATTTTGGATTGGCAATAATGATATTTAAATAATACAATGTTTGAATGATCAGTATTTAAAACCAGCTTTTTCACTTCTCTCCAGTCTAGTGTTGGTTGTTTTTTTCTGTCTGTAATTATGCAGTAGTTATAAAACTAGTTCTCTAATGCATGTTTCCTATTGTTCTATGAACATATTTCTAAATGAGTGCAGTCAATTAAATAGTAATTAAATATCAATATCTGTGTACAGCACTTATTGCCTGTAAGCTTGTTTATTCTTTGACCTCCCCTTAAGAGAGTGGATGTGTGTAGCTGTTTAGCATTCTACTCAGTATGTTGGATCAATCAAATTCACAGCACACACTTGATAAAAGTTTGGATTAATTATTTCTGATCTCTTGATCGCTGTGGTGCTGCAGCTTTACATCCTTGCTGAAAGTTTTTTTTTTCTTTTGTTAGTGCTGAGTGTGGGAAAGTTTGCTGTTTTATATATATATTTATAGTGTGTGTGTCCTTGTTCTCTCCAGTCATGCAGTGGAGAGGAGAATGCGGCTAAGTTGCGTAACACTATTGATCAGCAGTACACTGAGAGAGTGTGAGAGAGGGAGATGGAGATGGTGGAGGGCAGATAGGTGGCTCATAGTTCTGCAGTGACTTTAGGTTTAAGAACAAGGGCAGAGTGTTCATTGCTGTTTTGCCTATTCAGTCTTTTAGCACACATGCTGGAGGAATACCAACTATTCTAATTGCTCACTGCAGATTTCTTTCTAATGTGATATCTTTCTGGATATTTGAAATGTTGGCTTCTCAGTTAAATTATTCAGAATTGTGATGTGATTTTTGTGTTTTACATACCTCATTGCAGTAAATACAGACTTATTTATACTCTCCTTAACATACATACTGACAATATACATAATATATTCAGAAAACATGACGATATTATCATGATAACTGTAAAATATTGTCATAATACCTGCTATTTTTTTACTCTATTATACCAGGGGCTAGCATATTTGAAAAAGCACTTGAGTCTAAATGGAATTGATTGAAGATGTGAAAGCAAGGCAAACCGAATTCAGTATTAAGTAGTTTGGTTTGGATAGATCTGTAAATGTAAAGCTTTTCAAATTTACCAGAAGAGATACTGTTAATATAGCTCTTTTGCAGCTGCATAAATTGCTTATAGTCTATTACTATCAGTGATTGTAATACATAGTAAAATGTTGTAATGAAACATTTCACAAATCTCCCGTGTATCACTCTGGTGAAATTGCACACACACCAAACCGTTTGCTGTTGAACACAATTATGTGAAGTAATTATTTGTGTGTATTAGCTCATGTATCATGTGGACTGTGTACGTTTCTTGGTATGACCTTGGTGTGAAAGTGTTTGTATGTGTGCCCAGTATGTGATTGTCACACCTCATTTATCATTGTCCCCACCACAGACAAAGCCTGGTAATCTATTTGTCTGGTAGAAACACAGGGTTAATCTTTTTTCTAGGCTTTTTGTGCAGAATAAGCAAAAAAAAAAGTATACATTGTAGAAAAGATGGTTCAATTCTTACTCATAAAGACCTATAGAAAATCGGGGACAATAATACCAATTATTTGGGCAAATAATCTGCATGATTTTGAGAGAATACTTAACACAATGTAATACATCAGAGGATAAACTCTGTAATGCTGTGCCAATGGTAATTATGATGTATTGACTGCCCACATGTTAATCACCATTTAACTAGTTACATTGTTATATTAGTTTAATATATCATCGCTGTCTAAAGAGCAATATGTATCGCCAAAATAGCAACTTTACAGAAGGAAAAACCTTCTTGAATTCCAATGTAAGTTAATGTAAAGAAATTGAAGTCCAAGTAAATTTCATTTTCATTTCATTCAAGTAAGTTTCATTGTCTAACCCCTGTATATTCTCTTAAAAAGCTAAATCAATTTCTTTGTTTGATTCAGTAACTCACTCTGGCCAGGCCATCCACCTACCTCCCAGCTGTAGTGGTTCTGCAGCTTGATGGTCCTTTTCCCTCTCTCAAATCTTGTTGAGAATATCCTTAGAATACTGAATCATGAACTCGGTGTAATGAATCAAGATCAGGCAACAGTTAAGTTTTTGTTTCATGTTTGTGCTGCTAATTAGCTTTTGTTATATATCATATAATCAGCATATAATAATACAAATTAAAGTTTAGACTTGTATAGATGATAATCTTTGGTCTGACTTGATCTCTAAGAGCTGTGTGAATCCCAAGTTCATGTGTAGCTTGTTTTGGTTGCATTTTTCTTTTGTATTCATTGTCTGTTTAAATGTGACCTTTATAGTCACCACAAGGTTCTTTCAATGCTCTGATTTCTCTCATCGCTTCTTTGAGAGTCTTATGTATGCAGAGGCCTTCAAGCTTTGTGCTTTATAGAAAGCTTGCTGCTATAGTAACGTACTCTTTATGATCTGCCTTGTGCTTCTGCACCGGTCTTAGCCATTCATAGCACGTAATGGACCTTCAGTACTGAATTAAACTGTGACTTAGAGGACGATAGAGAAGTACTGATCAGGAGTATTGTCCTAAGTAAAGGAATGTTCTATGCAAGTCTATGGAGCATTCAGAACACATCAGGTGCTTCAGTTCCTCTCCCTCCCTTCCCCTGCTCCATGATTACGCATTGCGATTACATGTTATATAACGTTACATAACTTCCAGCCCACATTATCATCGGCCCCAAGAGAGAAGATGGTTTGTTTATGAGAAAATAAAGTATCTGTGTGTTGGTGGTGTTTTAATGGAGTCTATTGTATGCCAGTTAGTTCTTGCTGTACTTTATTTTGTACTAAAATTTATTATGACATTTTGGACTGATTTTTCTTTCCAGGTTATATAATTAGAAAGAGACAGGCCCAGAGATGTGTGGATGTTAAGAGTGCTGGGATTTCAAACAGGAAAAGAAGCTAGGCGGGCTTGATGATATTTTGTGATGATACAGGTCAGCGATATGTTTAACCTTTTACATAACACCACTCTCGTCTACTCAAGATGCACTTATCCCATGCCCCATTTCACTTTGTCTGGTCCACTTAAGTTAAGCACAGCTTTATCATTTAAGAGAGGCTTAGAGGTTCAGATTTCTGCAGTAAAAATAAAACATAAAAAATGTATAGAATTACTGTATATTTTTTGTTTCTATAGATTTTTTTTGTGAATAACATGGGTAAAGGTAATTCTCTACAGAAAATACATAAGTATGTAATCAGAAAACAGCTCAACGAAACATTACACATTATAAGAGGTGGTCAAAAGTTAAAGTTGCTGTGGTTTTATCATGAAATAATTATATATTTTTCTTACTTGGCTGTCATAAACCGACCAATCTGGTTATGAAAATGAGGCAACAGAACAACAGATGCACATATGGTTAGATCAGGTCTGTGTATGCTGGTGCAGCTAATGCCCAATTAGCTCATGTGCTGTAAAAGCAAGAAACTCCTGTTAAACCATCAGGTGTTTAATGTCGGTGGACAAATGAGTGATTATGTGGACAGATGGACACGCTCTTTCTCCCCTGTTTTCTGTGAAGACTGAAAATGGCCTTGAGTTAACAGCTCCCTGCATCAATCCATTTTACAAGTGGCGTTTGGGTCCGGGTGCATTTTGAGGAGCAGACAGATCAATCAGTGTCAATTAGCAGAGCGGCTGAAAGCGGCCCCATCCTGAGAGCCAGACGCCACAACTGCACCAAGCAGCAGGCAGCGCTGTTAAACTCCGTACAGCTCGAGTGCAAAAGGCATTAACCGAATGCTCAGCGGTGTTGCATAGCTCGCTAGGAGACTGGACGAGATGTAAATATGAAAGGCACAGGGCTGCTGTGTTGACCCACGGGGTGCAGGTATCTGCCACTAGGCCAGCGTGTCTCTGGGTGTACAGCAGCTCTTCCTGGAGCTTTGGGCTCACTGCCTTTCATCTCTGCCCCAGCAGTTTCAGTCAGCCAACCTGCACTTGGCTCATTGATCTGGAAGCCAGCAGGCAGGAAGCTCTCATCCTGGCCACCATTTGTGCTCGGAACTGGCAGGGACTGGCTTTAGTGATCTCTTATGGTATTGATTAGACAGGAACACATTGAAAGTAAGTAAGGGGGTGTGTGTAAACGAGGCCACTTTAGAAGCCAGTTTGGCTTCTTCTGACTTAGAAGATCAGGTTTGGGAATCCATAACTCTAAGATGAGAGGGAGTGTGCAGATGAAAGGAAGAAAATAAAAGAGAAAGTATGAGTTAAAATCTCAGTTTGTTTGGGCACCTCAAAGACAAGGTGAGTGGTAGAACACCTCTTGCTGTGTTCAAAGTCACAGTACGACTAAGAGGCTTTCCTTGCCATTATCTTTCTCTACTCAGTGGAGTTCACTGGATTTACTGCTTTAGGCGATGTTTGTGGTAAGATGTGTTGGCTGTATCACTCTGCAAGAGTTACTGGTATTAAAAGAACACCGTTAATGATATATATATGTACTAGGGTAAACAAATACATTGAAGCATCTTTGTAAAAGTGTATATATATTTTCTTCACAGCATTTTGCTGATGGACAGTATTACATTTATCACAGATAGCCCCATTAGGGTCCACATTGTTCCCTGTTCCTTTGTTTTAAATGTGTGTCTTAAGCTTCTTTCACATATGAGCTTGAGTAATTCTAGAGAACATTCTGAGTATCAGGAGTGGTCTTTTCACACATGCAGGGTACAGCAGGTGATTTTTCTGTGTCTGGTGCATTCTCGCAGTGGCAAATGCTGTGGGTGCTTTAGGCACGAGCATCACCTGTGCTGCTTGTGCAGGAGATACAGTGCCATTCTGTAGTCACACATGCTCACTCTTTACCTGAAGTCTCTACTTGGGCGCTAGAACAATAAATTTTGTGTAAAGTCTGGGACAAATGTTGCAGGTGTTTGCATCCATACATTTTACTGTTTTACAGTTCCTCCGGGTAAACTCCCAGGTACATTTCTGGCTTACTGTGCGTGTGTAAACGTGGCTTTAGTGGGTACAGAAGCATTTGTTTAAGCATATATCTTTGTTTAATTTAGAATTAGAAACAATTTATTGGCCACTGTGCTTGCATCTAACCCATCCGTGCAGTGAAACACACATTTACACACACTAGTGAACACTAGAAGGCAGTGAGCACACACGTGCACCCAGGGAACAGTTGGGGGTTAGGTGCCTTGCTAAAGGGCACTTCAGTCATGACCTGCCGGCTCTGGGGATCGAACTGCCAGTCTTCAAGTTACATCCCAGTCCCTAACCACCAGGCCACTGCTGCTCCTTATTATTAATAATTTAAATCTAATTTATTTATTAACCTTCTTGTAAAATCCCCGGATTTCTGATAAATGTGTTCAATTGTACACAAAAAGTATATTCAACATAGAATAACATTGACAGTAGCACAGTGTTCCAGAGTCTAGTGTAAACCCTCCTAAAAACTTGTTGTTGGTGAAAATTCCCTATTAATTCTCATTTTTGGGGTTAACAGGTTTACCATTTGTATATTTAAATTGTATTATTAGAATTAAACAGCATTTACTGTTATTCACTTTGGCAACTCATGTTTTCATTGCGTGTATTTGATTTCAGCTGAAAGTCTGATGTATTGTGTTTGAGTGTGGTCTGTGCTGGAGAAGAGCCCTTCCCCTCATTAACATAACACTTTAATTGGGTTTAGCGGTGGAAGCCAGGAAACTGTGTGACAGGCTCTGCTTTGTCTTTGAGAGGATTTAATTACATGCAGTGAGCACATGAAGCTGGACCATCTCTGGAAACTCAGTGAAGCTTTTCCACACACCCTGATACAGCAGGAAATTAGTTTAAGATTGAATCAGGTTTGCCTTCTCGTTTTAAATCAGGTTTGCCTTCACCTGCTGTGTGAAGAGGGAAACAAAACATTTTGTTGGTCTCTAAAAACAATATGACCTATGATGTTTTGAGGGACTTTTATTTTGTGTTGTTTCTTTGTTGTGCTGTTGGTGTAGTTGGGCTAGTGGTTAGCTGAAGAAGGTAATGTTAGAGCTGTTGGAAGTGGTACTGAGCTGCTATTAGCACAGTGTTAGCACTGAGCTCAGAGGTGATGGATGACTCACTCAGTGGTCATTACTGGCCCACGCTTGTTCTCAGGCTCCTCCACATTTCTGTGCTCTGCTGCTCTCCTCCCACTCTCTCCCTTACACAGTTTCTGGGGACGGGACAGGAGGGACTCGTTGGGGGAGCAAGTGCGCTGATGAAACCACTGCCAGGTCTGTTCTGATTGGTTAGTTTGAGCTGTGAGATTCAGTGTGACTGTCGCTAGATCCCTCCCCCACTGCGCTCCCTCTCTCACACACACTCTCTCTCTTGCGCTCTCTCTCTCTCTCTCTCTCTCTCTCTCTCTCTCACCCCCCCCTCTCTCTCTCTCTCTCTCTCTCTCTCTCTCTCTCTCTCTCTGAGGCTGTGTTCCAGAGAGGATATCTGCCGTTTGCAGAACGGAGAGGATTAACTCAACCACACATCTCATCTGCATATAGATGCTCAGCTAGGCAGACAGAGGGGCTATGCGCACATGCTCACACTTAAACACACAACCGCTTCTTTTCCTCATCCATCCACTTCTGGACTAACTGGTTCTGTTTGCAAGGAGTAATTATTTTTATTTTGAAATTGAAGTCTAAGGCTCTGTGAGAGGTGGCTTCTTTGACTGTGTTTTGCTTTCTGGGTCTTTAGTCCGTATCTCCCCAGCAGCTGACTGCCTCACCTATCAGTAACGCAATGCAGGACATCCTCAGTGTGAACGGGACCCTCTGACTGTCACAGGGCTTTGTTTTCCTCTAGCATCATCTGAAATACCCTTGGTCTCACCACTGAGCTCCTAGCAGCACTCTAGCACTGTAAAATCGTTTTTTGCAAGCGTGTCAGCATGCCGTCACGGGAGTCTTACACTCCCCGTAAGGGGGAGAAGACCCTGGTACACAAGGCCAAACAGGAAGGGAAAGAGCAGGAGATGTTGGCGGCCGCTCTGGGAATGAGGATGGGACCTCAGAAGCCTCCTGCCACTCTCTGGCAACCTCTAAAACTCTTTGCCTATTCACAGCTCACATCGTTGGTGAGACGAGCGACACTGAAGGAGAACGACCGCACGCCCAAGTATGAAAAAGTCCACAACTTCAAGGTAAGACTTTATGTTTTCTAATGTTTTGTCTGACTAATAACTCACATGCATGTTCAATCATGGTCATGGTTTTTATTAGTGCTATTTGTTTAAATGAACATTTATTTATGTATTAGATTTTTTTTTGTGTGTGTTTTCTTCTATTTAAGTGGGCATATTTGAAATAGTAATCATTGTCATATTTATATTTTATGTATTACATGAAGGAAGGGAGGCTTCATTACATGAAGGCTTCCTGTGAAGAGTTATAGCAGTGTGATTAACCGTTGGGAGACAGATGAACAGATTTGGTATCGGTAGAGCACTAGCATAATGGTGTGTCCCTATCTGGCTTCTGTCAACAGCAGTGGCTTACTTTTCTCTTATGTATTATTAGGGTTCCGATCACTACAGTGCAAAGAAACCTATTGTAATTGTTCAGAGATTTATTTTTAACCTGTTTTTTTCTAATCCTTTCCATGTCCGTCTTCCTTTTCTTGTTTGTTTGTGTATCCCCAGTATCCCTATAACCATTGGTTTCTCGATTTTTCATGTGATGTCTTCTCGCAAATCACTGATTAATGTAGTCATGGTCCATCACACACACTCTTCTCATGTCCTCCCTCTCTCTCTCTCTGTTGTTGTTTTAATTGACTTTTGTCTCTTATTATTCATTTCAGTGTGTTGTGGATGATTACCTGGGGTATAGAGGCAACGATGCCTCAGAGGCTGTAATATTGCTGACTCCACAAATGGCTTCTATTTAGTTTTTCATTCTCACCATTCTTTATCCATTTACCGCCCCCCTGTATCGTTTATATTATTAAGGGCTGCTTCTGTCCTTGGAGGCAAAAGCAGTCATGTAAAATTAGTTTTGAGCTGCACAAACTAATAAACCCCAAAATAAAGCAGAAATTCCTCCACTAAATGAATGAAAGATGGATGTATTATAAAAATTAAATTTTTGTGTGAAATTAGGCTAAAAGGCTGAAAGTAGGTCCAGTTGCTTCTTAGAGGTGATGCTTAGTGTCATTCACAAGGAAATTGCATTCCTTTGATTTTTTTTTTTATACTGCTGAATAAACTTGAGTTGGATTTGCTTTTATCACTTTCCCTGGTGTGCATTAAAGAAAAAGAAACACACTGCGTCTATAACACTGCCCATATTCATTGAGGCCATACTTCATTTCATTCAGTAGTCAGTGTGTTCCACAGGAGCTGCAGAGACTAGTTCCCCGCTCAGCTCCCTAGAGAGAAGCTGGGACAGTTCCTGATTGGCTGAGCTGTTACCTGGTGCAGTGGAGAAAAAGGAGCATGATAGCTATTTGCAAGAGATGGGGGGGGGGCCTTGCTGAATGGCCCATCTACACACTCCATACTCGCAACTGCATGCCTGTACTTTCGGCTGTTTTTTTACTCTTTGTGTTTTTGTTCCTTCTTTGTACACGTTCTTTCGTTTCCATACATTCAGTCTCTCGCTGCAGATACGTTTCTTGACCAGATTTAACTAATTTATATCTATCTCACCAATAATTGTCCAATCCAGGACCTTTTAGAACAACGTGGAATCCTGAAGTGTGTGTGTGTGACAGCGCGCAAGAGAGTAACTCATGGTTTGTTAACTAACCTTCTGTTTAATCTCTCTGTGGCTTTTAGGTGCACACATTCAGAGGGCCACATTGGTGCGAGTACTGTGCTAACTTCATGTGGGGGCTCATTGCTCAGGGAGTCAAATGTGCAGGTAAACACACGCACACAAACAAACAAATCAGATGCTATTTCTAAACCCAGTGTTTCCAAACTCCACCCACCATCACCATATCAAAATACTTTATTGTTTAAACCACAATTTAATGTCATATTACAGCCAGAATACAGCTTCAGTATTAATATTATATATCTGTAAAAAGGAAGAAAGCAGTATTTAAAGTGGTATTTAAAAATACCAGTGCTCAAACCTCTAATTCTGTGGCATGCCTGTAGTCTTTATGGGAAGATAAATATTTGTACTTCCTCACTCTTGTCTTGTTATTAAAGCCAATCTATGAATGGAGCTTTTTATAGAGATGAAATAGCCCCTTTTTTCTTTTTTTGGGTTATTTGTGGTTTCCTTGTCTTGATTTTTCTGCATTGATCTTCCAATCCCTTGAATCTAACTGAACATTTAGTGCCTCCATATTGTTTTTTTTTGTTTTGTTTTAAGGTATCGGTCAGTGAAAGGTGATGATTCGTCTGGAACTTGTTTTTAATGTTTTATTTATAGGACAAAGTGAGCTGCACTTAATGGTTTCAGGGACTGGTCTAATGAATAATGCATGAAACGATTTTGAAAGCAACTTGTGTTCAGAGCCGTTATTTTGAAATCCCTTTTGTTGATGCTGCCTGTTTCTTTCCCTTTCTCTCCCTCCATCCCTCCCCTTCTTTTCTCTCTCTCTCTCTCTCTCTCTCTCTCATTCTACACAACGTTTTCCCACCCATTCTGTTAGTGATGCTGCTAGAATCTAGGACAGTAAAGTCTCATTTGATTTTAAAATTTGCATTACACAATGCCCCATCTCTCTCTCTCTCTTTCGCTCTCTCTCTCTCTCTCTCAAAGCACTTGGGTACATGCCAGTGTGTCAGCCCCTGTGTTTGTACATGTTGTGCCACATTGCTTCATCAGGGTGAAGCCCCCCTTCCCCAAAGCCCATGCCATCATGGCAGAGAGCAAAACAAAGCTGGCATGTCTTTATTATAAAGCAAGGGGCTGCTAGCTCTGGGAGCCATTCACACACCATTATTGAAATTCAGTCCCCATTAGCAGAGAAGGGTTACTAAATATTACAAAGTTTTGTGTGCGGAAAAGCTTGTGAATACTATGCACTGATACCTATACCTATGTAAACCTTAGCACTGGAGGTATGGAATAAAACAATTGATTTTTTTCCTGACCAATATTGCATCCAGGCCTGTTTTCTGATGTCACATTTCACAGCTGAAAATTTAAAAACAACTGCGATCATGATTTTAATATTAAAACGATTAATCGTTCACTGCTAGTCAAGACCCCAGATGTTTTGTTGCTGCCTCCTGAGACCTGGTCATCACAACACCAGCTTTCTGAACATGGGAACCTCTGTCCTTAGAGGACAGATTGAACCTGTCAGCGTCAGCCCTTTATTACAGCTCCTGTCTCATCTTCTTAAGAGACCCCTCACTCTCTTTCGTAAAATAATTACATTTCTGCTTCAATGAATTTCAATGAAGACACAGTTGCTCAAGGGACCTTTTTTTAATCAGAGTCTTTTAGAATTGGAAACGCCAAGCTATATTCAGTAGTTTGTTTTGAGTAAATGTCTAAAACGGTCCTAATTCTAATTACAGGATCTAATGGAAAAAAGGGTTGCTCCTACTTTAGCCTTTTGAAATGAAACTGAATGAAGGAAATGAATGAAAGAGGTCAGAAATGTAGTATAATGAATTAAGACTGCGTTCTCAGCACCTGATGTTTTCCACTGTGTATTTCAGAAATAAAGCTAGCTAGGCGCCTACTGGAAATAGCAAATCTAAGAACGAAGGAACACCAATATAAAACTTTTATAAAATATAGCTGAAAAAGGCTTATATGCAAGTTAAAACATCCCTTGAAAATATGAGTCAGGCTGAGGGGAGTAGAGAGCTTTGAAGATCTGCCCCATTTAAAAGTGGAAATGAGGTCTAGTTTACCCTGCAGCTCTGAGAATGGATGTCTGCTTTACTATAGCGTGTGTAGATTTGGTGGAGAGAGAACCATTGCAGAATCTCTCTCTCTCTCTCTCTCTCTCTCTCTCTCTCTCTCTCACACACACACACACACTCTTGCTCTCTCGTTCCCTCTCTCTGCCCCTCAGTCCCTTTCTTCATCTTTCTTTCTCCTTCCTTCAGGCCACATTGTTTTCAGCGTAGCTCTAATTCCCTAATTCTCCCCAAGAGCCCTGCTCAAACAAAACAGCGGAGTCTGTGCCTCTGTCCCAGCTCCAAACATACTGCTTCGCTGGCTCTATGCTTGGTCCATTCCTGTCATTTCTATTCCCTACTTTTTCATTTTCTTTTCATCTGTAATTCTCTTTCCCTGCCTCTGTTGGCCTGTCCTCATACTAATACCTGCTCTGTAGCAGCTGGCCCAGTTATGGTGCCATGCATTATATATTAATGAACTAATTTGCTTAAATTTGCATAACTCTAGGCTCAGTCTGTTTGGGTGGGCCTGTTTCATGTTTGCAGTCCTTAGTTTGTGCTTGCCTGTTTTCTGTTTGCTCCTTTTTTTTTTCTTGAGACTTGTATAAACAGGCTGTGTTTTATAAGAATGGGCTATCAATAAACATGCAGTGAATATCCCTTTTTGAATATTGCACATCTCTGTAATCACAAGGCATTCACTGCCAGCATTAACTGGACTTAGAAATTCATTCAATGAAATACAATACTCATTGAATTTTTTTTTAATAAACATAAACTATTGATCCTGTACCTGTATGATTTTTATATTTGCACCACTGCACATTAAATGAAATCTCATTTGAATCCTCCACTTTATTCCTGTGTTTCTGTTTAAGCAGACACTAAAACGTACCCCATATTCCTATGAACCTTAAAATGACATATGTGATTTAATAGCTCAACAAAGTCTAGAGTAGCTCATGCATTTTTTAATCAGGTGCCATTTTGTAGTCCTGGCATGTTCCTCCAAGGTGACACCAACAATATGCCAACAGTATCAGCCAATCAGAAATGCATGACATCACAGATTGGAAGACACTAATACAGTTTAGACAGTTATTGATTAAAGAGACTGAAACCTCACCACACTGGATGACAAATTAAGCCAATCTTCTGTAGCCACAGGATGTGGATAATCAATAATTGTATTAGCCCCAAACTGCTGTGATCTGCAACTGGACAGTGCGGTTTTATTTATTTATATGTTTGTTTGTATGACCAAGAATTAATTATTTCAAAATTGCTGGAAGGACACTTAAGCATGTATAATATATGCTAATACATTCACTCAAGGCTAGAGTAAATTCCTTCAGAAAAGTAGAACATTTTCAGTTTGTTTATTTATTGCCTGTGGTTTATTACAGATTGCGGGTTGAATGTTCATAAGCAGTGTTCCAAAATGGTGCCCAACGACTGCAAGCCTGACCTGAAACATGTGAAGAAAGTGTACAGCTGTGATCTGACAACACTGGTCAAGGCCCATAATTCCAAACGGCCAATGGTGGTGGACATGTGCATACGAGAGATTGAATCGAGAGGTGAGGGCTCCATTCTTAAAATCAGCCATGCTTATGTTTGCAGGCAACCCAGTTTAAACAGGAGTGTTAAATGAACCCACTGAAAGATAGACCAACATTTATTTATGTCTTTTCTAGCAGCAGCTCTGTGGCACATCGTATGAATGAATTTCATGAAACCTAGGTTTATTGAATGCTTTTGTTTTACATTTCAAAAGAGCTGCTTGTTTAGAGTCACTATATTTTACAGAATTTGGGCCATATGTGTTTTGCAGCAAATTACTTAAAATGAATGGGATTTTCTCTTCTTTTAGGTCTAAAATCAGAAGGCATCTACAGAGTGTCTGGCTTCAGTGATTTAATTGAAGATGTGAAGTTATCATTTGACAGAGGTATGCCTCCGTTTGTTTTCTCTTTCATTGCTACTTGCTTCTGATGAAACACAGTGGTATCATATGAAATATTTTGCATGCCTGCACACAATCCCTTATGCATAATCCTGTGGTGTGTTAAACACCCACATGTGTTCCCAGTGCTGCTTATTTAGGTCACTCTTTGTCTAACAGTGGGAATGTCATGTGTTTGTATACTGTGGTATGGCCAGAGCTGCTGTAATGTGAAAGTGCAGCATTTGTGTGAGGATTATGCTCCATCTGCACAGAGGTTCTGTGTCCCCAGGAAGCCCGGGCTTCTGGCATTAAACACAGACGAACCCAGGACAAATGGACAATGTCAGAAACAGCTTAGCCTCCGCAGAGAGCGCATACTGAGTTCAGGGGAAAGGACTCTGGACTTGAGTTTTCAAAAAAGGAGTGGGAGGAAAGAGCTTTTAGAAAGCTGGCCTAGTGGAGAAGACCCCAGGGCAGCGGTGCATCTTCCAGAGAATGGGGTTTGTGGGGGGGGGCTAGAGAGATAGAACGGATTTGTAGAATGATTGGATCTGAGAGCAGGCACATGAGAGAAACAGACAGAGAGGAAGTGGGCTGGCAGGGCATGAAAGAGAGCAGGGTATCACCCATGGCAGAGCATCAGCTTGGGTCCTAGTGTGGTGATCAGAGACTCAGCAACAGAAGCCAAAAATATGGAGTAGCTGAAAGCACTCAAATATGCTCACTACAGCACAACATGCTCAGTCAGTGCAGGAGCTGAACTCTTGTTTGCTTTAATTGGAGCATTTTCCCCTAAGTTTAATTTGTTTTCACACAGTGATGAATCAAAGCACCCCAAAATGATTCACAACAATCCACATGAGAACATTCTCTTTGCTTATTGGTCAGATCTGTATGGGGTGGGAGAAAGACAGGTCATACAAGAAGAAGCTCCCGTGTTGTGGAGTCGTGCATAATGCAATGCATACCTAATTACGGGAGCCATTTAGCTCAAACTTGAGTTCACCTGATATTTGGGTCAGATCGAGGACGGATCACATTCTCACCGCTAACTAACTGCTCCAGAGTTCGTTTGGGACCGGACCGAGACCACCTCCTCTCAAGGCTCTTGGTGCGGTTGTTTTAGTCCGCATCTGAGTGCGATTACTCCATTCACACCTGCACAAACGAATCCCACCAGAAGTATAAACGAACCCGAGTCCGATTTAACCAGACTACAAAAAGCAGGTGTGAAAACGCCTTTAGTCTTTTTTCACGTTTGAGTTAAGGGCAGGCACAA
Organism: Hoplias malabaricus; assembly: GCF_029633855.1. NCBI lineage: Eukaryota > Metazoa > Chordata > Actinopteri > Characiformes > Erythrinidae > Hoplias > Hoplias malabaricus. The sequence goes on along the minus strand of NC_089811.1, from coordinate 32,363,527 downwards.
CAGGTAATGTCATTGTGACACAGCTCCAAGGTCCTGGGCTTGTGAGTTCGAACCTTCGTGGTTGTGTGACCTACAGGCTACTGTGAAGTGGATTAATGGTTACAGACGAATGAATGAGAATGTGAGATTTCTTATCCTTAGGTGAGGCCTAAGAAGCATGCTTTTCTTTCTCTGTACAGATGGCGAGAAAGTAGATATCTCTGTGAATGTGTATGAAGACATCAACATCATTACAGGGGCTCTTAAACTTTACTTCAGGGATTTACCCATTCCTGTTATCACTTATGACGCATACCCGTCCTTCATCGAAGCTGCAAGTGAGTTTCTGCCTGTCACACACTCAAACATGTTGTACACACAAACAAACAAATGTCAGTGAGAGATATTATCACTGTTGTACTGAAAGTGTATAAAAACTTTAATACATTTTAAAGTAATTTGAATAAAGATATTAAATTGGTTGAGTTTTCAGTAACAGTCATTAACATTAACAATTAACATTATTTCAAAAACACACACAGAAAATTCACTTTGGCTTAAATAAATATGAATTCATCCCTGCGCCACTTGTGTTAAATATTCAGATTATAACACATTGTCTTTGTACATACTTTTAAAGAAATACTGAAACTGTAGCCGCAAATAATTAATTTTACTGAGAATTGTGTAGTGTTTTCTTGATAAAACATTAAACTGAATTTTCAAACACTATAACGACTTTAAAATTAGCGACTCTTATGTGACAGTTTACACTTACAATTAAGACATCATTATTGGGGGCAGCTGTGGTGGTTAAGCAACTGGACTTGAAGCCTAAAGCCGGCAGGTCATGCCTGAAGTGCCCTTGAGCAAGGCATCTAACCCCCAACTGCTCCCCGTAAGCCGTGGCTAGGGCTGCCCACCATATCAAATGTATGTGTGCTCACTGCTCCCTAGTGTTCACTTGTATGTGTGTGTGTGTGTGTGTAAATGTGTGTTTCACTGCACGGATTGGGATAAATGTGGAGAACAAATTGCTCTGTGTGCAAGCACAGTGGCCAATAAAATCATTCTAATTCTTCTAAGCCTCCAACATTTTAGGCCTTTTAACAAAGCTGACCGATCAAAGACAGCTAGGCTTCTTCTGTATTATCAGCTACATTTTTCATCACCTTGTGGTTGCTGTTCATGGCTTGGCCTGTTTAGTATTGGAGGAGATATAGATTGTATTTTTTTCCACCATTCTGTGCATATTTCTCGTTTTTTTTCTCAAAACTTTTTTGTTTGTATGTGTCCTCAGAGTTTACGGATCCAGATGAGCGTCTCGAGGCCCTCCACGAGGCTCTGAAACTATTGCCTCCAGCTCACTATGAAACACTGAAGTATCTGATGGCTCATTTAAAAAGGTGAGGAACACTGGGTTTTGTGGAAAGTCTCATGTGACCTGCTGTTTCATTTTTATAAACATGTGCTCAGAGCATTTTTTTTTTTGCGTTTTTGCAATGAACTGAGATAAATGTGCGTTTATGTCATTAACGTGATTTCAGTTTTTATTAAAGGCCTCAGTGATTTTAGGGTGCAGAAAGGACAGAATGTGGATATTTTGGAAGCAGTTGACTCAGATTATGAAAACACTAACACAAATGTTATTGTGTAAGTGTATAAATGTATAATTGCTTCAACTTTTAATGCATGTGAATTATTATTATTATTTTGTGTGTGTGTGTGTGTGTGTGTTTATAGGGTGATTCAGAATGAGAAGGATAACCTGATGAACGCAGAGAATCTGGGAATTGTTTTTGGCCCCACTCTGATGCGAGCGCCAGACCTCGATGCCATGACTGCTCTGAATGACATCCGCTACCAGAGGCAAGTGGTGGAGTCTCTGATAAAGAATGAAGACATCCTCTTCTAGCCTCAACCTCAATCTGCTGCCTGTATGAAGGATTTTTTTATAATGGACTGCACTGCAGTGCTGTGCTGTACTATTTTTCTTTTTTCCTTTTGTGCGAAGACTTGAATCTCAATATGATGGACCCATTGTAAATACTACGTTTTTTTTCTAATGGACCAGTATTAACTGCTTAGCTTTCTGCTCTCCCCGTTTAATGGGTGTGGATTACTTACCTTAAATTTGCATGTCTTCCTCCCATTTTTGTCGGGGGTTGTTGAAACTGAAGGGTGGGACTGTGCAGAACGAGCGTCGTTTAATTTGGGGTGGTTTCAGGGTTATCATGGGGTAGCCCTGTGACCTCCTCCCGCAGCATGTGGTAAAGCTTGTGAAATGTGACGCGTCGTGACTGTGCTTTTATTTTGTCCCATGGATGTACAGTAGTTCCCACTTGCCAAACTGGCCTTTTGGGTTTTGTGATACATTGTAAAAGATTCCAGCGATTTTATTTTATTTTATTTTTTTCTGTTTCTTTTTCTTTCCCAAATTCTCCCTTTTCTGACACTTTACTTGGAAATTGCATAGTAAATATATTAAAATCTTAAACAATCTATGAACAATTTGAACTTCAGCTGACTGCAGGATGTGCTGAGATGAGGTTTGGTTATTATTTGCTTGTAAGGGTTATACTTTTTTGATTAATTACTTGTGGCTGATTGGTTCTATATTCCTTTTATTTCACAAGATTTTTTTAAGTTCCTAACATTTATTATTATTACATTTTGAATATGCCTTTCCATGTGAAGTGTCATCTTTATTTATTTATTTTTTTACATACCTGTGATATACTTTATTGATCACTTGTTTCTGCCTACGATCTGCCTTTACATGCAGTACCTCTTCAGGTGAATCTCCAGAGCCTCCTCAGCTCTAGTCATGAAGAAGATTACAATCCTGTTACTTCTCAGCGTCTGTTACTGTAGTCTGGCCTTCAAAAATCTCTTGCACTCTCAAAACAACTTGCTGGTGTTTTTTGGTTGTATGATTTTTGTATTTGATTTGAGCATGAATACGTTAATTTATTAAAATTCACTTTTAGAAATATGGTGTTTAGAGCTTGTCCATTCTGCAGGGGTACATCCACAACTGTACAGAAAAATAGTAGCTTTTCTGTATTTGGTTTTGAGAACAGATATTACAATCTAAAACATTTTCTTCTTTTAAAAGAGAGCCTGGTTTATTAGCCACATACTTGAGTGACCTTGATGGAAGGCCTTGTTGTTTGTGTCAAGTCTGCAGGACTACAGTGACAGTGTAGCAACGTCTTGCAACCCTGAAGCTTGTGGACCCTCCATCTCTCTTGTCAGTCAAACTGATTCTTTAGAGAGTAGCACAGACGCTACAGCACCTCAGGCAGCATCCATCCCCCAAATCACACTGAGTTTTATTTGCTGGATGGATATGCAAACAAAGCGAGGTAGGATTCATGTGTTTTTATTTTTAATTACTCCTGACGGGTCACCCATCCCCCCCCACAACATCAAAAAGCTGTTGTGACTTCTCTTGCTTCGGTCAAACCGCCTGCCTCTCTACTGTTATCAAAAACATTGGCTTGCATCTGCAACTTCCTTTGTAAATGTCTTATCAGTGGTCTCATAGCGTCCTCCCTGACTGAGAACGCTATGATTTGATGGGCTGGGGGTGGGGTTCAGTCATGTTGGCAGCTGGTGAGTCTTAATTTACCATGAAATCCCATTAAATTATCCTCCATTGTTCTCACAGTAAACCAAAGGAACAGCAGTATAAGTTTGATTATTAAAAGCCATAAGCTTTACAAGCCCTGGCTCATTCAATTTCTGATTCAACAGCTCTGTGTCCTTTCTCTCGAGTTTGTTTATTGTTTTGCCGGCTCTGCTCTGTCTGAGTAGGATTGAGCCACAAAATTTCTGCTTTCTTTCATAGGCAATACATGCTGTTTTGCTTTGGGGCTTTTCATCAGAAGCAATGTTACGTGATATTTAAGTGTCAAATGAACACAATTTAACTTTTATTTTAAATATATAAGTTACAGTATTAGTGTAGTATTTATTTACCCCCCCCCCCCACAGTAGGTTTAGGAATCAAGATCATTCAGAAATGAAGAGACGTTTCGTGTTAGTCGTTATACATCAGTCGATAAAATTCACATCCTTTTAGCAGACTCTGACTTTATTTAAAATTTTTCTATTTCCTCTAGATTTTAAGATGCGGTGATGTGCCTTGGAGCTTGTGCTGCACTCCACTGATTTTGAGTGAAGGGTGAAATTTATGGGGGGAAAAATGCTCTAGCAGGGGCTTTTTTGTGTGAAAGAGTGATTTATTGTTATTGAGCATCAGCAATCCATCTGTATTAATGGTGCAGGGCAGCGGAGCGGGTGAAGAGGCCATTTCATCCAGACTGCTGCTGCGTTAATGCCACAGCGGCTGAGCTCTGATCCACACACATCAAATAACACACAGCAAATTAATCACAAGACCACTGTGCTTTTTCGCACTAATGAATTGGAATGCCCTCATGTGATGCATGAGATAAATTGACCTTTCTGGGTCGGGCAGACACGGTGGAAGTGGCATTTCCACGTGCAGAGAGCTGCCCTATATAGTCAGATACTAATCTGAACTGAAATATTAACATCAAGTGCTGAAATGAAAGATGTGCACAGAATCTATTCTTGACCTCAAGTGCTGTGTTCTTTAGTGATTAGTGGAATGGTGAAATGGATGAGCTGTAAAACTGTTTAACCGTTTTAGTCTGTGCGCTACTTTAATGAAATTTATTTCTTGCCTTGTACAATTTTAATTGATTAGCAATGTAGTGTTTTTTTTGTTTGTTTGTTTGTTTTGTCTGTCTAGTTCTTTTTTTTATAATTAGGACCAAAAATTTATTCATGCCTCTAAAGTCTGAAATTTGTGAAGAGCCCTTTGGGTGGCAAGTTAATAAAGAAAACAGATCTGGGACAAAATCAGCCTAAACACTAATTTCAAGCCCAAAAACCCAATCCATTTCTTATTTTGGCATGAGAAGAATATTTGTAGATAAAAAAAAAAGAAAAGGATGATGACTACAAGATGGATGGAGACAATCAGAGGCCTCATAAAGCCATTAAAGGAGCCTGAAGACTCAGAATAGAGGGAGAAACACTATCCATGGTAATATTTCATACCCATAATAGTCGATACTAATAAATTTGAGGTAGATAATCTCGACTGGATAATATGCAGATAGTGGCAGGAGGTGTGTGTGTTTTTCAAATGTCTTTCCAAAACATCCCCAGCAACTGTGTCCATGATTGGACTGAGCTCTAAAGGGACAGTTAATCACACAGAGCTGAGATATAAAGAGCAGGCTAGGGCTGTGTGTGTTGTCTGCACGCTCAGAGCATGGCAGAGGATTGTGAAGCTCTGCCTGTACCTCATTCTGAAGGTCATAGGGGTTTAACGCTGCCAGGACAAACACGTGCAGGGTGCGATTCAGGTAGCTAAGTCTATATTGTGTGTGTGCGTCTACATGTGCGGGTGGGGTACTGATCTCTCTTAATTCAGCACTTGCCAGAGCTGCCACGCTTTCTAAATAAGATGAATGATACAGGGGTGTGAGGGAAGGAATGATGGGGGAAGGATAAAGTGAAATGGTGTGCTGTTGTGTGTCTGGAGTCTGTAGCGTAACCGCTAATGCAGCAGCTCTAGACACACATTCAAATACAAATATAAAGAGGACATATGCAAAACTCAATTTGAGTGCTTTTGTATTTCCACTTGTTTTTTTTTTTTTTGTTTTTTTTTTTTTTGCTTCTTTGCTTCTATAAACACTCCAAGCACGAAAAAATAATACATTCATCCGTTTGGATGGCTTCCTTATTGTAAAGTTACACTAGGGAAATTTGCATAGATCCACCCTGGCATTCGTGAAGGTGTTTTTGCAGGCATAGCCAGACCGGCCCTATACGCTCACTACGCACGTTGCATACGGCCCCGCAAATTAACGAAGGCCCCCTCGTCTCAAGTTGGCGAGAGTTTGTGTATAATCAGAAGATGAAGAGAAACTATCCTTCAGGAAATGAAAAGAGCAATAAATAAAAACACTCCACGAGACTGAGCAGTGGGAACAGCAGTGTAAACCTTTGGACTGTTCTTCTCGAGGTTGGACCGCAGGGATGTATTTAGAAGTGACATTCACTGTGCAGCTGCTCTCCATGGCTTTAAAACCCTCGCAGTGTCACAGTGTCATGAACCAAACTTTGAAGCTGAAATGAACATATACTGATGTTTTTATTCTGTCTAGTACTCGTTTAAACTCCCCAAACACACCAGTACAGGCTAAAAGTTCATTATACCATCTTAAAAAATGATATAGTTATTTCCAAGTGCTAAGCTGAGTTCTTTGAAATTTGAGTTTCACCTTAAATGCTGCCTCTATATTCACACAATAATACTGACATATTTGAAGTTTTCATCAAACATTTTAAACAGTGAAGCAGTTACAGGCGCTTGGACAAAACTGATGTATCATTTAAAGTGACAAATGCTGCAAGCTGGAGAATAAACAGCTACGTTTGCTTCATTGTCTTCTATTCCACCCTTAGGACTGCAGCTGTTACGGAATCAGAAAAATGCTGACTTGGATATTGTTTGTTCACACCACTTATTTTCTGTATATGGCTAGTTGTTTATTCTTATGCCAAGAATGGATGGAGAGTACTAGTGGAGGGTCAGGTGCAACTGGTCAAATTTTGGCTCAAAGTTCAAATTTTTGATTAGGGCCCCAGGAATGTCTGGACCGGCTCTGTGTGCAGGTGGCTTCTCTTCTTCTTCCTGTGGGTCCGACTCAGGGTCAAACATATGGATTGATAGCGCCTCTGTTGTCTGTCATTTTCACGTATGGTAAGCGCTCGGTCGCAAACATGGGATGGGTGGGGCGTGGCCAATAACAGCTTATTTGCATAAAAGTGACAGAGCCCTTAAACGACTCTTTCTGAAAGGGAATCTGGCAAGAATAGAGCAGGTGATATCTCTTTAGTAAGAGTGATTTTGTGCAAAGAACCTCATGTTCTGTACAGCCCATAGACCTATTCTAACTTTTAAAAATAGCTATAATATGCCCCCCTTAAATTCTAATTTTGTACTTGGTTTCATCTAAAAAACCAGCATGATAATGTAAAGGGGTCAGCATGTGAAAACAGCCCTAAATGCAGCAAGTTTTGATGCACTGTGTGTTCTGACACCATTTTCTCAAAGCCAGTATTAACCAATTTTGGTAGGTATTAACCCCACAAACCAGGAACGCCCCAAAAGACCTGGGCTGGGTTTCCTAAAAGCATCTTAGAACAAAGAAGATTTATAAGTGGCAGAGTGAGCATTACACTGAACACTCTCTCTCCCTGTTAAGATCATCAAACTGTTATGTCCATCGCAATTAGGTTTTTGTCAAAGTTGCTCAGATTCTTACTCTTGTTTATTTTACCTGCTTCCATCACATCAGCTTCAAGATCTGACTTTTCAGTTGATTTCAAATATAGCCCACACCTGACAGGTGTCATTGTAACGAGATAATCAGTGGTAGGCACTACACATTTGAGTGTGATCAATGTATGTATGAATCTTTTCTTTTTGTAGAAGAAAATGCATCTTTCTCTTCTTTTACATTGCTTTGTGAATAGTTGTTAGAAACAGACAACAATGGGATAGAATAAAACATTTACAGCCAAGACAGGAAGATTGTTCATTTTCAAGCATGAAAACACACATAATAAACATGCTTTACAAATTGCACATAGTGCACAGAACTACTCATCACAAGGATAAATGAGTGCCAGAGAATATGATTTGTTAATAAGCTTGATTTCATTTTGCACACAATAAAAGACACATTATAGATCTTTGTGTCAGTCAGGGGTACCCTTCACCGCCCTCTAGAGGGGAGCAGCTCAAACTCAGAATAAAGGGGAGGCTTTTGACTATTTACAACAGTTATAGCTTTTGAATACTGCTCTGCTACAAAAACACTGCTCTGGCCTACTATCTTTGTGTCTTACTGCTCCTAGCTGTCATATGCTTTCTGACAAACTGTTGAATGTTTACGTTAAAGCCCTTCAGTTTCCTCAGCAGATGTTATCTTTGATTTGCTTTTTTTACAATCCACATTGTGTTCAATCTATCTATCTATACATGTTCCTAAATTACAATAATAAGAACATTCAGAATGTATCATATTTAAGTGGTGTTTACATATCTAAAGATAAAAAATCTGACATAAATGTTTTAAAGGGATAAATACAGATAACTAAAATATTACAGCCACCTCTAAGTCATTGTCCATATTATCAGCTCCACTTACCATATAGGAGCACTGTATTTCTACAGTTACAGACTATAGTCCACATGTTGCTCTGTAAAATATAGTACAGTATGTTCTTGAGATGAATAAAATGTCAAGAATTTAATTATCAGAAAAATTCTCTGAAATATCCTGATATTATTTTACAATAATACCACACCTCCCACCCCTACCAACCATATTAACACACTCATCACGTACATCCAGACCACTGAAGAACAAGGGTGAAAGGGGCTGATAAAATATGCAGAACATTTATTATTGTTCAGTAATTTCTAAATAATGCTAATGTGTAAGTACATAACAGCAAGGTTTATATGTCACTGTTATATTGATTCAGTTATGTTTACATGTCGTGTATGTTTGGAAGCTGAGTGTGGAGAATATGAGCGATGGATTAGATAGGTATTTGTCTCTGGTTTCATGTGCTGGATAGCTGAGAAGTGTGTGACAGTGCAGTGACAGTCTGCAGTGAGACGGGACGCCCCAGCACTGACCAACACTTATTAAACCATTTACAGCACATAGGAACAGCAGAGAATTCATTAATTCTGTCATTAAATCTGAGCTGAAAGACTGGGATTTGACTTTTCTTCTGAGATCCCAGTGACAGCAACATGAAGGAGGCTCATCTGGTTTCACTGCTCTTGATCGTCTGTGCAGGTACACTTTTTTTTTTTGAAGATCTGATGAAAAGGAGGTAAATTTAGATTATATTGCATTTAATGTTTTTTGTAAAATTGATGTTCCTCTTAAAGGTGTTGCTTGTCAATAAAGAAAGTTTAGGAAAGACCTGTAAAAAAGGCATTCTGTTAGTGCTTGCTACTACTGCATAAAACATCCTTATTTGAACATTCCATGGTACATCTTTTATAGATGTAGAACTGATCTTCATGGCCAAATATATATTAATTAGCAATGAACTTAACCATATTCTCCCTCTAAACGTTCTTCAACCTAAACCCTGGCTCTAATCTACAGATTCCAGGGCCACTGTGTGCAATGAAATATCACAAAACAGCAATATGTCCACTTATATCACTTGTTAAATGTGTAAAACTTAATTGCCCTCTGTTTTCCGGCCACACAAAACACTATTTTGACTGACAGCTACAGATGTCTAAGTGACTGCTGTTGACTTTCTTCTCATGACATACCACCCCCACCCTCCCCCTTCCACCGTGTGGAGATCATTGTATAATGAAGCCTGATCCATGTGAATGAATAGACATACTGACAGATTTTACACTCTTACATATATAAACAATCAAATGCCCCTTCCCAGTGTGATATAGAAGGCCATCTTCTATCTATAGCATTTGGATTTGTGTAATCTACTGTTCCACCATAGCTGAGCATTTCCTCTTTAAATCTGAAGTGGTTTATAGATAGTCCCAGCTGAATGAATTCAGACAGTTAAGCTTTCTTACATCATAAGTGTGACAGGGCTTTTAAGCTACAAGTGAGTGATGAAGGAGTGGTGAGGGGAGGTAGAGCCAGAGACTAATTGCGTGTTCATAGATCCAAACTTACTGAATAAAGACAAGGGTGTAGAGTTATGGCTAAACCACTGGTAAAGCATTGGGAGATTTTTCAGAGAAAAGTTTCTAATCAAGTAAGATGAATGGAGAAGAGTAAGTTTAAATACTGTCCTCAGATCAGTAATACTGCACACGGCGCTGTCGGTGTGGAAGTGTTTTACTGTTGTGTTTTTGTTGAGCAGGACTGGTGTGGTGTTCAGAGGATGAGACTCGTCTGGTTAAAAATCTCTTCACGGGGTACAATAAAGTGGTCAGACCCGTCAATCACTTTAAGGACGCAGTGGTGGTCACTGTAGGACTGCAGCTGATCCAGCTTATCAGCGTGGTAGGGTTTACTGTTGACAGTTGTTTTCAAACTGTCGAGTCATGTTGGATAAATTCACCTGTTTATTGTTGTTACTCACATAAGAGTAGAGCAAAATATGTTAAAACTGTTTCTTTTCTGTCTGATCTCTGACAGGATGAGGTTAACCAGATTGTCACTAGCAATGTGCGTCTGAAACAGGTACTGAAACAGTGTTTCCATTTTCCGTTGTCCTTTGCAATATATTTTAAATTTCTATGGTGCGTGCTCCTCATCATAAAAAGAAAACAAGTTGCAGAAACAGCCTGTCTAAAAACAGTCATTTTATGATTTCGCAAAATTATAATTAATAATTATAAAATAATAATATAATTATTATTTATTTATATGCATCTTTTCAGCTTTTGGTGCTTTAATCTCACTCATATACACTTAAATGATAAGTTCTTTATTGAAACACAGTCATACAGTGCTGAAAGTACAAAATAAATCCACACAAACCTTATAAGTGCACAACTGGGGAAATGTGGATATATGAGCTTTAAAGCATTACTGCTTTGTATAACTTCATTCCTCTTTGTTAATATGCTTTAATATGCTTCATCTCTTTTGTAATGTTGCCTAATTAACGTACCCTGCCTTTAGCAATGGAAAGATGTGAACCTGCAGTGGAAACCGGAGGAATATGGAGGGATAAAAAAGATCAGAGTTCCATCCACAGACATCTGGAGGCCTGACCTGGTTCTCTATAACAAGTAGGAATCAGGCCACTGCCTTTTGATCTGAATCTTCTGCACTCAAGCACACTTCCGTAATCTGAGCTGATGGCTTTATACACTCACACACTGGCGTAAGAGTGACGTCTGCTACCTCATGACTAATGCACTGGTGGGTGTTTTGTTTATGCGCAGTGTGTTCGTAATGTGTGTGTGGGAATGAAAGAGCCCTCACTGCAGCTAAAGCTAAATTTGGAGCTAACATCACTGGCTTCTCCTTCACACCATATGCTATGTCTAACACACACAAGTACAAATTTGCGCACATACACACACACACACACACACAGCTGCTTCTCCCTGACAACCAGTATGCTGCCTGTGAGACCCATGCCCGTCGCAGTGCTGGTTGGCTGGCACTAGCTTCAGCGAAAATGGTGTGATGCCAGCACCGTGGCAGTCTCTAGGCAGAGCTGTCTGTGCCTGTTAACCTTATTCTCTTCTCTTTTCATCCCCTTCTCCACCTCCTCCCCTCCCCCTCCTCCTCCTCTTCTCTATGCTCACCATTCCACTCCCACTGTTCTCCATGGATACACTTCCAGTCTGAAAACAGTTGGAAGGGAGCTTCACTCACATTTTCTCAGTAAAGTTGACTGTATGCACAGCATAATTATTTTAAATCCATTGTAGCTGGCTTTAGAGCTTTCTTTATTTGGGGTAATTAAGGGCTTTATATCATGTAAGATTGGATTTCCTCAAATTGGTACAACATGCCAGCTATTTTTCATTCAATACGGTTCATTTGGTTAAAAAAAGAAAAAGAAAAAATTGTTCATTTATTTAATTAATGTCACAAAAACCAACAATTTTTACATACATTTACCTGATTAGGTCCAAATTGTGTTGCCCATTTTATTTTTTAATGAATCACAATTATGTTGCAGCCACTTAAATCACAGTTAGATGCATATCTCACTTTAAAAAATAAACTGTCTGTTTAATGCTGATAGATGCATAGAGGTTGGAAGTTTCATGTGAAAACATCTATGACATATAACATGAGGCTCCTTTAACCTGTTACTGGGGAAGGCCTAACTATTTCACCCGAATTAAACTAATGAAATGATTACACTGTGCTGGACTGGAGATTATAAATGTTGTATCTTACTCCTTCTCTTTTCCTCCACAGTGCAGATGGAGACTTTGCTATCGTACATGAAACCAAAGTTTTGCTGGAATACACAGGAATGATCACGTGGAACCCTCCAGCCATCTTTAAGAGCTACTGTGAAATCATTGTGCTCCACTTCCCCTTCGACCTCCAGAACTGCAGCATGAAACTTGGGACTTGGACCTTCGATGGAAACCTTGTTGTCATTAACCCTGTAAAAAGATTTTTATATTTTCAAGTATTTTATTTTAAATTACTTACATGAACATGTTTTCTATGCAATGCTCAATGACCCGAGTGTACTGTTATGGATTATTCTGACATGTTCTATTACCAGTCAAAACACGGTTTAATTAAATCAGTTTACAGTAGGGCTATGCATTGATTTGATGATTCAAAATCCCTGAATATTAATATACATGATCCTTCTCTCTGTCCTTCAGGACAGTGATCGTCCAGACCTGAGTAACTTCATGGAGAGTGGAGAGTGGGTGATGAAGGACTACAGGAGCTGGAAACACTGGGTATATTATGCCTGTTGTCCTGATACTCCATACCTGGACATCACTTACCACTTCCTCATGCTGCGGCTACCACTTTACTTCATCGTCAACGTGATCATCCCCTGCATTCTCTTCTCCTTCCTGACCGGCCTGGTCTTTTACCTGCCCACAGACTCAGGTACTGGATCCTTGATCCTTGATCCACACACAAGGGTTTATGGGTGAATTCATGAATAGAGTAATAGCAGGACATGTTATTCAATGGATGTAAAGAAAGACGAATAAATACATGGAGTGATGAGAAAATGACAAACACTGCTTTGTAGGATAGCAGGCTGACAAATGCTAAAAGCAGGACCAGGGTACGATAAGTAGAAATATCAGTGTCCTTTTTTTAGGTAGAAATAAGTCATCCATTATAAATACTTTAAAGTTACTCAGCTCCAGGGACCTGGAGGTTGTGGGTTCAAGTCCCACTCTGGGTGACTGTCTGTGAGAAGTGTGGTGTGTTCTCCCTTTGTCTGCGTGGGTTTCCTCCAGGTGACTGTCTGTGAGGAGTGTGGTGTGTTCTCCCTGTGTCTGCGTGGGTTTCCTCCGGGTGACTGTCTGTGAGGAGTTTGGTGTATTCTCCCTGTGTCTGCGTGGGTTTCCTCCGGGTGACTGTCTGTGAGGAGTGTGGTGTGTTCTCCCTATGTCTGCGTGGGTTTCCTCCGGGTGACTGACTGTGAGGAGTCGGTGTGTTCTCCCTGTGTCTGTTTCCTCCGGGTGACTGTCTGTGACGAGTGTGGTGTGTTCTCCCTGTGTCTGCGTGGGTTTCCTCCGGGTGCTCCTGTTCCCCCCCACAGTCCAAAAACACGTTGGTAAGTGGTTTAGTGAAAAGTGTCCCTAGGTGTAAATGTGTGTGTGTTGCCCTGTAAATGACTGGCGCCCCCTCCAGGGTGTATTCCCGCCTTACGCCCAATGATTCCAGGTAGGCTCTGGACCCAACGCGACCCTGAACTGGATAAGGGTTACAGATAATGAATGAATAATAACTTTATTTGTTATGGTGGTTTTACTCTCTCTGTGGCCATTCATGTGGTATGAAAATAACTATAGCCTTGAGGAGAGGATTATTTCAAACCTAAGATGTATGGGGGGCAGATTACATTAGGAGTTAGTTGTCTGTGGTTTATACTTCTTTCCTACCTATAGTTAAGCACAAGTAAACAAAGTCAGGTCTGGTTTACTACTTGATCTCAGACTAGATTATCTTGATGCACTGAGTTTAATCCTGTCTATGACAGCGAGTTGTCTGGATGAAGCATTCGTTTGTAATAGCGCAGTCATCACTTTCCTCTCTGTCTTCTTCCTGCTGTTTACTTTCAGACTGGCTCCATATGTGACTGACATGAGCCTTGTCTGCTGTTTACACTGACTCTATGAGTCACTGATGTGTGTACGTGTGTCTGTGCCACAGATGTGTATGTGCGAGTTTTTGTGATCTGTGAGTATGTGCGTTTTTTTTGGCACTGATGTGTGTATGCTTATGTATCTGAGACTCACACTCTCAGAAAAAAAGAGTAAGTTAGAGAAGGTACATTATTAGTCACTAAAGGTACAAACAGTGTAAATATACCTTTAAATGTACCACAGTGGTGCTAAAGTCCAGTTGTGTTCCCTAAAGGTACATTACATTCTCTTCTCCAGAAGAAGAGCTGGATATGTTTTATTATAAAACTAGTTAAACATAAAAACATAATATAAGCCCTGGAGATGAAATAGGATGTATGAAATAAACATAAAAAAATCTTCAATTATAATTGAATAAGGTACAATTATGTTCCCTAATTAAAGTTACAGAATGTGCACCCTTGAGGGTACCACCACAGTGACCAGTTTTTCTGTCGATGTATGTATGTATGAATAGTGTCTGGGGCACTAACATACATGTGTGTGTTTATGGCACAGATGAATATATATATCTTGTGCATGTGTGTGTCTATGACAATGATGTGTGTACGTGCTCGTCTGTGGCTCAGTGTTCATGGCCCTGATGTGTGTGTTTGTAGTAGTGACTGTGTCTCAGCCTCCATCTCATTAGGCTCTCACAGGCTCTGGTCTCACCATGCCTGCCAGTCTGACTGCTCTAATGTATTATACATCACACATCGTAGCCTGTCTGTCTGTCTATCTCTCTGTCTCGTGATTTTCTGTGTGCTGTGATGAGATCTGGTTGCTGAGGTCTTAGGGCATATTAGAAGTTGAGCCTAAGCTTAGAGTAGTAATCAATAGTATGATTGGATTTTTTGGGGTTAAAATCAGTGTTACGTTACAATGCAGCACAAAGTAGTTAAAGTAGTGCCTTTTCTGTAACAGGCTTAAAATTCTTGAATCATATCTGATGGTATGTGAAAAAATGTGGTCATATTCATTTTGTCCAAAGAAAACAATATTACTTTAAAACATACAGTACCCATCAAAAGTTTGGACACATCTTCTGATTAGTCATTGGTGGAATAGGGCTAATCACTGTATAGAACTGTGTACCAACCCCTACCTCCGCACAACCCAAGTTATTGTCTCAAACACATTTAAAGTCGAGCAATTTTACAAATTAACTCTCGACAAGGCCACAGCTGTTCACTGAAAACCATTCCAGGTGACGATCTCATGCTCATGAAGCTGATCGAGAGAACGCCATAAGTGTGCAAAGCTGTCATCAAAGCATAAGGTGGCTACTTTAAATAATCTAAAGTATAAAAAATACTCCGGTTTGTTTAACACTTTTTTGTTTACTACATAATTCCATATGTGTTTCTTCATAGTTGTAATGTCTTCCATATTCATTAACAATGTAGAAAATAATAAAAGCCAAGAAAATCATTGAATGGGAAGATGTCCAAACGTTTGACTGGTACTGTACATTCACAGTATGTGGAAAATGCCCACCCAAAATAAAAAAAAAGAAACCCTCCCTGAGTGGGTGTGTCCAACTGTAAACACTGTGAACAGTCTGTGAATGTATTTAACGCTGCTGATATTAAAACTGATGGAAGGATGCATAATACATTATTATCTATTTATTTCTGAAAAAGGTATTGAAATAAATATTAGGGTTTCTCTTGCGTTTCCACATGATCCAGACATGTTTGGGATTGAACAGCGATATTTCTTTCTTCAGAAAATAATACAGAAATTAATCCTAGTACAAAGAAATAATTAGTAGAGTTGGCAGGAGGCTCTTGGTTCCTAGGCTTTTGTGTTTAATCCCTGCTCAGGTCACTCTCTGTGGTGTGCTCTCCCTTTGTCTGTGTGGATTTCCTCCAGGTGGTCCGGTTTTCTCCCAAAGTTCAGAAACACGTTGATAATTGGATTAGCTATTAAAGTATCGCCCACAGGTGTGGTCGTCAGCAATATTTTGAAAATGTCTTAGCAATTCCAAATTCCGTCTTTGCCGTGTAAACAAAGTCATACAAAGCATTTTAATGTGAAATGTTCACATTTCTTTAGAGTGAAAGGAATCAGGGTGTGTGGTCTTATTTCCTTTCAGAATCCACCAGTAAGGCTTTATTTAGCCACTATTTTCTCTTATAACATCCTATATGCAACTTTCCACAGAGAATGTGTTGAGTATATGTTGCATGGCTAATTTCTTTTGACAAATATATGATGGAACCTCTCAGAGCAGGCCCCAAATTCATAAACAGTAAGATTAATTTTACAAGTATTTATATGTTTTATAGGTCTGGTTCCTATCACCACTGCTATTCATCATCTGTAACCGCTCATCCTGTTCAGGGTTGTGGTTGCTATAAAAAGCAGCACATTTAAATATTTGGTGTCTAGGACACATCATTTTTCATTAAACTACACTGAAAGGTTCTGAAATCTTAAAGACTTAAGTATATAGAATTCTTAAATTATCATTAGAATTCTCCATTAAAAGACAGATCCATTAGCGTTACCTCATGCTGCGTTGTTTGTGCTCTTATCTGGAGAGGTTTAATGGTGCTATAACCTATCAGTGCTGAAATGCGAGAATAACAGAACTGATCGTGCTGATGAAGCACTCCTGGACTCTCAGCATATTCCACACAGTGTCAGCATGTTGTCAGTGTATTGTCCACATGGGTATTGATTAGGCTGCTTCATTAATTTATTACAAGTCTACCTTTTTGGTGGCGACACGGTGGCTTAGTGTTTAGCATGTTCGCCTCCCAGCGCTGGGATCTTGGGCTCAAGTACCATCTGGGTGGAGTTTCTATGTTCTCCCTGTGTCTGCGTGGGTTTCCTCCGGGGCCTCCGGTTTCCTCCCACAGTCCAAAAACATGGAGGTTAGGTGAATTGGCTTCTCTAATAACTGTCCTGGTGTGTGAATGTATGTGAATGAATGTTTGTATGTGTGAGTGAATGTGTGTGAGCCCAGATATGGATTGGCGCTCTGTTCTGGGTTAAACCTTAGTGCCCGATGCAGTCCTCCAGGTGGACGGTCGTTCCTGGTCGAGAGTACGCTGTGCGCGTTTGGCTGCCGCTTCTCACCAGTGTGTGTGTGTGTGTGGATTGAGTGTTCTGAGCATTCTGAGCAGTGTAGATTGTAAAGCGTCCTTGGGTGTCTAGAAAGGCGCTATATAAGTGTAAAGATACATACATACATACATTCAGCCTGTGGCAGTGGGTTCAGTGTTATGATTAAGACATGCGTACACATGACGTCCAAATATTTGTGGACAACTGTTCATCCAATATTTCATCTAGAATCACCCCACTTCGTTAATAATATCTTCTGGAAAAGAGAGAATTTGAGGGCATGACAATATTAGTAACGTCGGGTACTGATGTGGATGATGGTTCATAGTTCTACTACACAAACACCACTAAAGCTCATTTGAAATGTATTGGATATGCTCCATCACTCCAGGGAGATGCAGCTCCACTGCTTTACAGTCCAAAGCTGTAGAGCTTTATAGCCCTCTATCCTACACTTTACATTGTGTGCTGGGACCTTAAGCTCATGTCATGACCTTAAGGGCATTTCATTTCATGCCTTTCTCTGGAGATTATACAAGCGGTGTGTGCACAGCTAAATGGTTGTGCCTAATTATAATGGTGTTGGACATACAGTTAATATTCAGCCCGTTTATTTTTATTCATACATTTATAACAGAAACTCCTATTTGTTTGTTTGTTTTTTATTTTCTTACAAAGAGGACAAATATTTGATTATATCTGCAGATATATATTCATATAGAAATATTCATATTACCTATTATTTTACAGACCCCAAACAAGTTTATGTTGCTGAAGTCTGTAAGAATGTAGACACTGAGTGTACAGCTCTGTAATAATGACCCCATATAGCTCTGTCTGTCCAACACTGCCCTTCATTGTGACCTTGGGTCTCCCTATAATGTGTGAACTCATTAAATGACTATGTATAGATGGCAGTCAGGCGCCACTGGACTTGAGGGGTCTGCTGTACATATTTAGCTCCAGTGACATCTGCTCTACTGTAATATGTATGACCCTGAGAGCTGAAGAGTGTGTAATAGGACCTCGTACTTGTTTTCATATATATATATATATATATCACAACTCCTGATTTTATAATCTTAGTAGCACTGTAGTTTCCTTTTTAACCAAGAACTTTTGGACTCTAATAACCAATTTTGGGTTATAAGTGTTATACATTTGCTGTTATAACTGGCCTTTTTAAACTGGCCTTTTTAACTGGCCACATTTAATGATAAGATTTTAAAGGACATATATTGATATCAACCAAGATAATTTTAATATTTAAAATATGGAGAATGAAATGAAGTATTAAAACTCATCAAGTACCCATAATTATAAAATCACCCACCTATGTGTGCATGTTTGTGTGTTTGTTTGTATGCTATAGGTGAGAAAATGACCCTGAGTATCTCTGTCCTGTTGTCTCTGACTGTCTTCTTGCTGGTGATTGTGGAGCTGATCCCATCTACCTCCAGTGCAGTTCCCCTCATTGGCAAATACATGCTCTTCACCATGGTCTTTGTTATTGCTTCCATCATCATCACGGTCATCGTCATCAATACACACCACCGCTCCCCCAGCACACACACCATGCCTGCCTGGGTCCGCAAGGTGGGTATATCAGGCATGCTTCTCACTATGAAATGAGGTTAATGCAGTCTCGTGATCACTAATATGTGATTAAATTATTTATCCTTTAGGATATTTATGCTGAGGCTCAGACCACTGAGGTGCTTTATTTATTTTCTGTATTATACAGTCAGGCTTTTAAACGTGAAGATTTAGACAAAGAACCATTTGGACACACTTTGGGAGCTCTGACAGTCTGAAATATAGAAACTGTACTTTAACAAAATGCCTAGCTGAGTGTGAGGTATACTGTGTTTACCAAGAGCAGTGTTTCTTTGTTTACACCATGGGTTTTATTAGTACTAACCTTTCCCAGTACTGCCACCTAGTGCTCAGGGCAGTGTGTTAGCTCATTACATGAGACAACCATAGAGGGCTCCATTACTGTAAAGAAGGACAGCATGTGTACACACAGCTTCTACTATTCTGGGAAAGGCTAACACTAGATGCTGTAGGATTGCTGTGGGGATTTATTAGTAAGACCATGTACTGATATAGGATGATCAGTTTCTTTATCACAAAAGCCACTCCAACTCACCCCAAAGATAATGGAATATTGTTCATTGAGTGCGGAGAACAGTCTGAGCTGCTGAATTTATTCATTGGGATTGTTCACAAATATTTGGACACAGTGCCACTGTTACAATAGATACAGATCATTAAAAACATTTCCATACGTTTCCTGAGTTAAAATGCATGTGTTAGAATAGGAACAAATTCAAATATGGACCAGGAGAACAATGTGAGAACAATTTCCTTATAGAACCAAATACAAGTCTAGCCTTGGTAAGTGTTTGGAGATTTGTTTATGATGCAAACACTTCCAATCTCTATAATAATAACTGTGACATTATATTTTCTCTCTTTCTCTGGTTGTTTCAGATTTTTATTGAGACTGTCCCCAACCTGATGTTCTTCTCCACTATGAAGCGGCCTTGTATAGAGAAACAAACCAAGAACATTTTCACGGCAGATCTGGACATCTCTGATATCTCTGGGAAGCCCATGCCCACTGCTGTGCCCTACCAGTCTCCCATTACCAAAAATCCTGATGTGCGCAATGCTATAGAGGGCGTTAAATACATCGCAGAGACAATGAAATCTGACGAGGAATCGAACAATGTAAGGCCATGAATTCTGTTCGTTATTAATTACAGTATGATGCAAAAATCAGAACTTACTTATTTCACTGTTAAAATAGACTGTAAATTCAAGTCATTTTTCAGTATCAGTGAAAAGAATCCACAAATCTCTCTCTCTCTCTCTCTCCCCCTCTCTCTCTCTGTCCCTCTCTATCACTCTCCAGGCTTGTGAGGAGTGGAAGTTCGTTGCAATGGTTCTGGATCATATTCTGCTCTGTGTGTTTATGTCAGTGTGTATAATTGGAACACTGGCAGTGTTTGCTGGGCGACTCATTGAGCTGAGTGTGTTATAACATGGTTTGGGCATCATATTTGTAATTATGGGACATTTATGAAGTAAATATGCATGAAAAATCGTATTAAAACTGTGCAGTGTGCACTGAAAAATGACTGCATAAATGTGTGCTGTATAATAGCGTTTTATAATCAAATATTGTAAAATAAACATTTTCTACACAGTTTTTCAATATGGGGCGCTATACAGGCACCTATAATGGTGTTTAATTTTCATTCTAGTTGTGTTCTGTGAATGTTTTTTAGATTGTGTAGATGAGCATGCTAAATAGCTAAGATTTTTAGCTTGTTCTTAGTTGTAACACACATCAGGCTGAACATTTCTTCTTAACTACTTAATCACGAAGGGAATCAGCTTTTTTTAAAGATTTAATTTTGGTTAAATCAATACCCACACACCTACTTAAGCAAAACGGAGCAAGGCAGCTAACTATGTACAGAGACACACCCATAGTGATTCATTATTATTATTATTATTATTATGCTTTTACAAATGTTCTGATTTAATTTTCATATAAAATATATATATTGTTTGGTATGTGTCTTAATTGTACAATAAAATAAACTAGTCCAAATTCTATCTTCTATAATCTTTACTATATAGACATTTATTTGAACCTGCAGCTGTTGACACATATGTCCTGTTTTCACACTGGCTTCCTCATGAGGCACAATTCCTCATTTACTTCAGCACTAACCAAATAGGGAGATACTTACTTATTTCAAATGAGCAGCTGAAGAGGAAGCAGCTTGATTTGATTTTTTCAGGTTCATTTACTTGCATCTGTACACAATGACTTAATCCTCATTCTGTTAAACTTTTGCCAGCTCTTAAAGAATAATCACGGATGAACAGCCTTTGAAAAGCCATTAACCTCTTAAACAAACTGGTAGAAAATTTTATTTTAAATTAAAAATAAAAACAACATTTCTGTCAAGCAGAGGTGTAAATGCAAATGTTTCATTTGCATGATAAAACACATTTAATTTATGACATTTACAGTGTGTTTTAATAAAGCCTGGCACAGTTTACATGCTTCACACTGGTTGCAACCACAAAATAAAGGAAAGGGTGGCAGCAGGTATTGTCGCAGTCACACAGCTCCAGGTTCCTGGGGTTGTGGGTTCAAGCCCCACTCCAGGTGACTGTCTTTCTGTAAGGAGTTTGGTGTGTTCTCCCCGTGTCTGTGTGGGTTTCCTCTGGGTGCTCCGGTTTCCTCTCACACTTCTAAAACACAAGTTGGTAGGCTACTCAAAAGTGTCCATAGGTGTGTGTGTGTGTGTGTGTGTGGGTGTGTGTTGCCCTACGAAGGGTGTTACATTTTCCCCAGTGTTTTAGTTTAGGGTCCTGGAAGGGAAATCAAGGAAAGGCAAGGCAAGATCAATACCAAAGGGCTGGTGAAGACAGCATGGTGATACATTCAGTTAAATGGATTTTTGTTTGCCCAGGCTCTGACTGAAGTTCAAGTGTTTATATTGTCATTTCAACCATATACAGCAGTGCACAGGACGTAGTGAAACGAAACAATGTTCCGGGTGCTACATAGAACAACAAATTACACAATACAACACAAAGTAAAGTGCACGAGCAGGGTAGCATGTGCAATGATGCAAGACGATTTACAACATATACATGAGACAATTACAATACAATGAACAATAAAATATAATAAAGGAAAGGGACAGTGCAGTTAACTCACTAGTTGTGGGAGCAGTAAAGTGCAGTTATGTCCATTCTGGTAGAAGTGTAAACATTGTATTTAGTACATTGTACAGTGTTTTGGTGTGTGTGTGTAGTACATTTGTACAGTTTTTTTGTGTGTGTGTGTGTGTGTGTGTATAGTATATATACACTATGATGCATTAAAAAAACAACAATAGTAATAATATTAATAATAATAGGATTGTAATGACAAAACATGGTTAAAATAGATACTCAACATAATAGAAGAACAATAATAAAAACCGTTTAGTTAATCATAAGCTCAATGAAAGAAGAATGTTTTAAATTGTTGTTTACAAATGTCTCCTGAGCCCGTTTCTCTCATACATTAAGGTAAACTGTTCCAGAGTTTGGGGTATAGGTGATGAAGGATGCTTCCTGTTTTATTTTAGTAATTGTTTAGCTTTGTGTCTAAAAATATGCAGCTTTTTTCATTTGTGATTAAAGACTTGATTCCTCTTTCTGTTGATACACATAACAGGAGCTGCCATATCTTCTAAGTTACAGTAGCTGTTCTCTGTCTCTCTCTGGGTGAGGAAATGCATGCGGTAGTGTTCGTTTGCATTTCGTGCTCTAGGCCCACTCCCCTGTGTGTGTGTGTGTGTGTGTGTGTGTGTGTAAGTAAATGCATGTGTCTGAGAGAGCGAGAGAGAGAGAGGAAGTGTAGTGCAACAGTTTGCACAACTTTGCAAGTGACTTCTCTACTGCTTTATACGCGGTGAGTGCAGATCTACCTGAGCAAACTGAGGGGAAATTCGTAGAGAAAGAGGGTCAGAGGAGGGAAGGGGAGTTTTGGACAAAACCTGGTCATCTTTGCTCATCAAAGGTTGGTGTTTTTTCGGTCTAAAGGTGGTTGGGTTGCTGTTGGGTTGCACCTCAGAGGAAACTCAGATGAGGAAATATGCCTGATACACACAGAGTCTACAGAAAGGCATTAAAGGGCAGAGAGGTACTTTCAGATATCAACTTATGATGTGGCTAAATATTCTTTTAGATATGATTGCTATTTCTATGCAAATTTAAAGATAAAATAATTAAGCACATTCCTACAGAAAAATTAATTGAGACCTTTTTCTGCAATAGTCCTTTCTGAGGTACAATAAGTTTTAGACAGGCTACACTGTATTTTTTCAAACAAACTAACAATGATTAAACCATTCTTTGTAGTATGATTTAACATATTTTATATATAATGCAAATACACAGACTTTCTGTCTTGCGCATGTGGTTACATACGATTAGTACAGAACCATATCTATTTGTCATATAGCAACACAATAAATAATGGCTATGTTCAGCAGTTTGGTATATTTATCATTTTTATCCTAGTTACTCCCCAATCACTAGTCATCATCAATTGCACCTGTTATCTAGGACACCCTCCCACTCACACACACAATATCACCAAGCAAAGAGAGTGGGGACAAGCACAAGCCACTGCTACAGCTGTGACAAACGTCACAGGACAGTTCAATGTGCTGGAATAGAACTTGAAAAGCTGCGTCAGCTAGCATAACCCAAGCTGGCCAGCACTGTGCTAGTGTGATGGGTGGTGCAAAGTGAGTGTGGGCCACCCTACCTACAAAGAGAATGAAACTAATTGTGTCTTCAAGGTTGGGGCATCACAGTAGGTAATGTTCTATATGTTATTTTCATAAGTTTTCAAAGAACAATTTTTCAGCAATATTTAAATATTCACTATGTGCAATAAAGCATAGTTTATCTATATTTATACTTAGACACACATACTAAATAATTTAGGATGTTTGTATATGTGTTCCATACTGATTCCAGTATAAGGTTGTCGTGAACAGCTCTAAAAAATAAGCCAGCCATAAATCTCACCTTAAGCTGAAGGCCTATGTCTTCAGAAAATAAGATGCTATCTGATGTAACTGTAAAAATGTAACTCTTCACTCTCGATGTAGAACAGTCCTCACATTTATTATGATTTTCTGGATTCACATTTTAGAAGCACTAATGAAGAAAAGAAAGAAAGAATAAAACCCAGCAGCACAACATTTTCATAATATTCAGGCCTGTCTGTTTAACCTATAATAGATAAGAATGTTACTTGATTAAGAAAACAACGCAGACAGAAGTTACTTTCTGTCCTCTGTAGGCTTCTTCATACTGAAAACCTGTCTTAGGTTCACATGTACTGTGCACCATACACTCAAAATCTGTCGCCTGTCTCTGGCTGTTCTAGCTGCAGAGGAAATGGTGCTACACTTTTTGCAAAGAAGCCATCATTAGGAGAGTGTGCATCAGGAAGTAGCTCTGACCTCTTCTACAGTAGATACTGAGACCACTGCTTCCCTCAACCAGAGTGTTCTGCTTTAGTAACTAGGCCTTTTGTACTACCGAGAACGTTTATGATATCAGAGACCTTTCATTTATTCATTTCTAGTCTAGCAAGGAACTAAAAAACAAAGTATTCATTTGTCAGTGTAATAAAGAAATTGCTATATTTGCTTTTAGTATTTCCCCCAACTTCGAATTTTAGTCTTAGAAGATGGCTAATTATTTTTTGCTACAAATAAATAAAGAAATCTCAAACACATTTGGTGGTGCTGAGGTCGGGACTCAGGTACTGTTCTGAAAAACACCAGCAACTTATTTTTTTTCTGTTTACTTTTTTTTCTGTTTCTTTTGCTCTTCACAGCTCCATATCCTTTCAGACTCATAATGTTCTGAATTTACAGTGGAACATCAGCTTATCTTTCCACTGTAAGGAAAACCAGAGACTGTCCACTCTAAGATTTAAGGGGGTTTAAGGACTGTTACTCTGATGGTGATTTGTGTTCTACCGGTGTCTGGGATCTACCCAGATTTATCTATAATTTAATATTTTTGAAATCCAGAAATTGCTGTTTTAAAAGGAAATTACATAAATTTATAAAGTACTGTAGCACTACTTTTTTTTTTAATATAGCAAGACTTGGTCTGTGACTTCATATCCTGTGGTTTATTAAAAGACCTTTAACAGGAGACTTTTATCATTTGAGCTGAGAATTCTGGAGTTCACTGTCGCATTAATGTAAGATTGGTAGATTTGTTAGTACTATCTTACGCACACATACAAAACACTTTATTGTTTATTTAGATATATCTCACACATCACTGATGGCAAAACCACAAACTAAAAATGTAAAAATGTATTTAAAGCTGAGAGCAGCATCTCTGTACAGCAGCTGTACATCCTGAGGCTCTGGGCCCAGAGAGTGGAGTAGTGGTGAAGTTGCTTGTGTCCTGTAAGCCCTGAGCTATTGTAATTTGGCATCAGTCCTGGAGCCACAGGCATTGGAGACAGGCCAGATTCTACACTGCCTGCCGTGTAAAATTAAAGAAACATGACCAGAGCCATGCTTGCATCGCCTTCCATGTAACACATGGACAGCATGCTACACATTTGCTATCTCTTTAGATCGAAGCAACAGTGAACTTCTGTTAATTTCTGTTCTCCAGAGATGACTCAGTAACGAGGAAAGACGTATGTTTAACACAAATACATTTGTGATCCATGCGTCATGCAAACCGATTGCCTTCAGCCTTGAGATTTAAACATAACTTTCTAACAAGAAAGAGGAAGCAGTGTAAGTGAATTTTTATTTTCATGATACACTTGACCATGTTCTTGAGTTCCCTTCAGTATCTACATCAACCTCTTTCACTGCTTGTAAGTGGCTTCTTTATCTTTCACAGGAAGATAAGGTGTGAATCTCTATTGCACACGTATGTGTGTGTGTGTATGTTAGCATGTATATTAGTGTGTGTTTGAGGTTAAGAACTGTGTTAGAGAAGTAAAAAAAACAAACTATTGTAATCCTCTCTTATTAACTGTTTCCTCTCTCTGCATTGGTGTGTGGGTGTGTGTGTGTGAACTTTTAGGTACAAGCTTAAGGATATATAAAAGCCAATATGCCTGGACCACCACCGCCAGCACCTCCACCACCTCCAACTTTTGCTTTGGTAAGACACAAGAAATATACCTTTACATTTATGGAATTTGGCCAGTGCTTTTAATCAAAGCCACTTACCAATTTGGTCATGTTGCAGAGGAAGGTTAAGAATATTATTATTGTGTGTTCCTGCCCATACAACAAATTCACCAATGTTAAATCAACACTATTAGTGTTAACACTGAAAGTGTTCAATTATTACACTAACAGTGTTAATTTAACACTAATATTGTTGATTTAACACGTGAATTTGCTGTGCCAGCTGGGAAGTGAACATGATTCAGCTGTATGGAGATTAGTGGTGTTAGCTATCAGCCTACATCATCTACAACAGCATAAACACATCTGGTAAATAATTATCATATAATCCAAAATAAGCAAACCAATAATCCAAATGTAGAATCCTTGTTTTATATATAAGTAAGTAAATAAATAATTCTGTGGTTTATGTATTCTCTTGAACGTTTGTTTAATTGAGAAATTACAAAAAAAAAAAAAAGAAAAAACAGAAAGTGTTTTCAATGCTTTCACTGACCAACTTGATTGTGTGTCAACAAAACAGTTGAGACTGAAGCATGTCTACCACTGTAACATCACCTTTCCTTGTCATTACTCTTGCCCATTTCCCCATTTTTGCCCTGACGTCTGGTCTGGTCGTCTGGTCACCCTATGTTAATCTCCAGTTCCACCTTAAATTGTGACTCAATCACTTTCTGGTGCCTTATTTTACTGCAACATTTAAGATGGAATTAGAAGGTTAGAAAAAAAATATATATATAAGAAATGGGATTCACCTTTAAATTTAGAACAGCAGCTGGGCTAACTACACAGTTAAGGAGTCATTTGCATACATGTTCATTTTGTGTTAATGTGTTGGTTAAAATTCAGTTAATTAGTAATTATCTTTTATCTTTGTGACCCTTGAAAAACCCTACCCTACATAATGCACCATGTGAGACAGAGCTGAACTGGAGACAGGGCCAGTCAAGCTCACACAGTATGTGTCTAGAAAATCACAGTTGAGTCCTTTCAGTGACAAGTCTGAGTGTGTCCTTTTTGTATTTTTGCCTGAAGAGCTCAATGTGTTATTCCCCAAACCAGCTGATACTTGGACTCTGACAACAGCACATGCTTCCTGGGTTTTTCAAAATAAAGCCCCTTGCACGCATGCATGGTTACCTAGAAATTTTCCAGAGTTTACAATGATGAGCTGTAAGTCTCCCGGACTTTACATAGCTCCTGCATGTGTTGAACATGTGCTGCCACGTGCCTAAAGCAAGCCAAAAATGTACAGCTGTGAGAATACATCTGACAGAAAGTCTGTACATGGTTGAAAGAACCAATCTGGAACTCTGGAGTTTTTCTAGAATTCATATGTGAAAACTCCTTATGTGAGGTCACCTCAGGTCCAGAGAACTAGATAACATTTCAGCATAAGACGTATGGCTTTCTCCTTGAATATAGAGTTTCAGATTGTCTCTTGTGGTAGTGGCAGACTGGCACAAAGAGGTAAGCCAATTCCACATTGTTGCTTGCAGCGACTGTGAGGGGGATCTTTCTATATTCACCTGCTTAAAGTGTTATGTGTCAAAACTGTATAACTTGAGTACTCTATAATATTTTCCCCAGTGTGTTGCAGACATCAAATTGTAAATTTGTTTAAATTTACAAAATACGTTCAAGTTGGTCAATGATAACCTTGTATTTTTGTTTACAACACATCAGATATATCCTGGAGATTGTTTTATTATATATTGTTCGCTTTACCTTCATAAATTCTTTACAGTATACACACTGCCTGCTTCCCCACCCCCAAAACCCTCACTCTGATATTCTGTTGTGCAGTTTTGATTACGGCTCCCATTCACCACAGCATAGTTTTGATAACTTTACAACAGATGTATTAATGTTTTGCTGAAATTCTCTGTTTTTAATCTTTTCACTATTAAAGGAGAACTTGTTTTCAAATTTACCAAGTGTTTAAGTGATATCTCATCATAGGTAGTGTCACAGTCACACAGCTCCAGGGACTTGGAGGTTGTGGGTTTGATTCCCGCTCCGGGTGACTGTCTGTGAGTAGTGTGGTGTGTTCTCCCTGTGTCTGCTTGGGTTTCCTCCAGGTGACTGTCTGTGAGGAGTTTGGTGTGTTCTCCCTGTGACTGCATGGGTTTCCTCCGGGTGACTGTCTGTGAGGAGTGTGGTGTGTTCTCCCTGTGTCTGCTTGGGTTTCCTCCAGGTGACTGTCTGTGAGGAGTGTGGTGTGTTCTCCCTGTGTCTGCGTGGGTTTCCTCCGGGTGACTGTCTGTGAGGAGTTTGGTGTGTTCTCCCTGTGTCTGTGTCGGTTTCCTCCGGGTGATTGTCTGTGAGGAGTTTGGTGTGTTCTCCCTGTGTCTGCGTGGGTTTCCTCCGGGTGACTGTCTGTGAGGAGTGTGGTGTGTTCTCCCTGTGTCTGTGTCAGTTTCCTCCGGGTGATTGTCTGTGAGGAGTGTGGTGTGTTCTCCCTGTGTCTGCGTGGGTTTCCTCCAGGTGACTGTCTGTGAGGAGTGTGGTGTGTTCTCTCTGTGTCTGTGTGGGTTTCCTCCGGGTGCTCCGGTTTCCTCCCACAGTCCAAAAACACACGTTGGTAGGTGGATTGGCGACTCAAAAGTGTGTGTGTGCGCGTGTGTGTGTGTTGCCCTGTGAAGGACTGGTGCCCCCTCCAGGGTGTATTCCCGCCTTGTGCCCAATTCCAGGTAGGCTCTGGACCCACCGCGACCCTGAACTGGATAAGGGTTACAGATAATGAATGAATAATCATAGGCATTAGAAATATTTTTCTGAATTTTTTTTTGTGAAGCTTATGGTTCACCAATTTAATTCCAGGTTTTAATAACATGTTGGGCTTTTCTCAACTCAACCTGTTATTTCAGCAATATCCTTGTTTTTGTTGCTTGATGCAGGCTAATAATTTTGCTTCAATTTAAAAAATTACCCTTCTGTAACACAGTAACCTCTTTTTCATAGTAACACCACAACCTCATGATGTTTCCCAGGTGGTTTATTAAAAGAAACCAGGCTACTGACTGCCTCAGTTAGGGTTGAATATATTGTTGCAAGTTGAAACATATTAATCACAGTAGAAATTATCTCATCACAGACTCATAAGTGTTTACTTATTTAAATAAGTAAATATTTTTGGTCAGGGGGTGTATTTCCACCAAAGCTCTCCTGCTGTACTCGGATAAAACCTGGATCAAGATTAGCATTTGTGATTCTAGAGAGACATCTACTGGTTAAAGTAATACCTTGTGTATTGGTGGTCTTAATGAGTGTCTTTGGAAACAGGCAAATACAGAGAAACCGTCTCTGAGCAGATCTGAGCAGCACGGAAGGAATGCCTTACTTTCCGACATCGGCAAAGGAGCTCGCCTGAAAAAAACCGTCACCAATGACCGCAGTGCTCCAGTGTTGGATAGTGAGTGAAATTTGTCCCTGTAAAACATACACAGTATTCAGTAACTACACTCTCCTTATGAAACAACACATACACAGCTCATAATAACATTATCACAAGACTTGCTCAAGTGTTGAATTGGTTGATATTTAAAAGTATTCCAGAACAACTTAAATTACAGCCTGCTAATTACTGGGTAAGTACAGAGTAGGTACCTGTTGAGTAAGCCATAAGATAAAATAAGTGCTGAGTAAGTAAAGGGCATGATACTAGAAATATGTGGTTATTACTGGGTATCTTACAAACACCTTACAAATAAGGCAAAATAGTATGACAGTTTATGCAAGTGACTATTACTGTCATTTTTTATAAATAAGGAATGCAGCTACTATTTTGAACTGACTGTAGTTCTGAATGTAATTACAGATCCTTTAAAGTTATTTACAGTGCACATACAGGGAAGGCCATGGTCAACTACTTTCATTAGCAGAGTTTCATGGCCCTTTGTTCTCATACTTCTGAGATATTTTACACTGTTTAGCCTATATGCATTAAGACATTATATGTACATAGCTGAGTAATGGTGAAATGGATGTTTCTCTTCTGCTATTCTTCCTCATTTGTAAAATATTTGTAAGATACCTAATAATAACTACACATTTCTAGTATCATACCCTTTACTTACTCAGTACTTATCTTATCTTATGGCTTACTTACTCTGTAGTTTAAAGTGTTACCCAAATATTTAGCTGATGCTGGACTACTGTGCTAAATTTACGGCATTAACTTAGCTGCATTAACTATGCTCTCAGTAAAGTAGTGTACTCTGTACTGCTCATCCAAGTATAGGTATATTTTACAAATGTACCAACGTTATCCAAAGCAACAGCTGATATTGGTGTATCTCAGTTCTGTCAGTGTATTCGTTGGTTGCAGCTGACGTCACAGAACTCCGTAGCCGCCCTAATGGGGACTTATTACTCAAACACACATGAAAAATGAATTTTTAAATTTTTTTATTATTTCTGTCAACACTTGTAGTCTGTATTTAGACGTTAAAATGAAAGAAATAAGTATATATCCCTGACCATTTATCCTCGTCACAGAGCTCTGTTCCTGTGACAGTAGAGGAGCTCAGGCCATGCCCCAGCACCATACCCCTAGTGCAGATAATAAAAACACATAATAAAAAGAATAATAAAGACTGTAATTAGTCACTAATTCAACAGGGAACTTGAACCTTATAACTCACTAAAATTGATTTCGACATACAATGCATTATGTGAGTTATTTTATGAAAGACTCTGCCCTACAGATGGTGTAAGGAGACATTTGGGTTTCTGCCCCTGCTTCTCTGTGGCATGAATACCTCTCTCACTGATCACTCACACTTTCAGACAAAGAGAGGTCATTTATTAAAATTTAAGCCTAATCAGAGTAATAAATTATGATGACACGATTAAATACATTGTCCTCCAAAAATTCAAATAAGCGGAGGGACAGCGAGATCACATTTAAACTGTGAAAAGTGGAGACAAAGGATTACGTGGCTTGTGTCTGTAGTGTCTTACACACTTTTACAACAGTTTTCAGACAGAAGATCAGAAAAACACATTAGAGACTAATGAGTAGTTTTCCATTAGATCCAGTGACAAAAATACTAGTGTGCTAATGTGTCTTTTTCTCCTCATACTACACAGTGCAAAGTGGAGGTGGTTCTGGGTGTTCCAAATCTCTCTCTGGTGCAAGGAGAGGAGCTAAAAACTAAATTTATCTGTTTCCTATTTATATTACTGCTGCATTCTGAAACCAGACAATCTGTCCCAAATATGGCACCCACACCAAAAACATTACATCACTGCTACCCGTGAATAATGAATTTGTATACTGCAAATGTTATATTCAACAACCATGTAAATGTCTTTATTTAAATACAACAATATCTTCTTCCTCAGAGCCGAAAGGAGGGGGTGGAGGAGGCGGAGGTGGCGGTGGAGGTGGAGGAGGAGGAGGAGGTGGGCTAGGTGGACTGTTTCAGGGTGGGATGCCAAGACTAAAATCCCCAGGAGGCAGAGATACAGCTGGTAACTGTTATTTAATTTCTCAGATATAAAAGCATTGCTATGGTAGGTCAAAATATACAAAATAGTCTACGTCTCTTGTTTGGGTTCTAAACATAGTTTTATCTTTACACAGCAAGGCCACCTATGCCACCTACTGGCAGACCCCCGGTACCAGGTGGAGGCGGTCCTCCTCGACTTCCTGGCACTCCTCCTGGAAGAGGTTCCATGAACAGGGGCAACTTCCCACCAGTGCCTTCCTCTGCACCTTCCACTCAGCGTAGTCCCTTTCCCAGCGGTCCTCCTAGTTTACCGGGAGGTCGAACCCTACCCTCTTCCCATTCTGTACAATCTACCCCTCCAGGCAGACGTCAAAGCCTACCTCCACCCCCTGCCAGTGGTCCCCCACCTCCTGTTCCATCAAGTGGCCGTCCATCACTTTCCTCATTTCCCCCTCCCCCATCAAATGATTTCCCACCTCCTCCACCATCCATGGGAGGAAACAGATCATCTTTTCCTCCACCTCCAGTTCCCTCTAGTGGTCGCCCACCACTCCCTTCAATTCCCTCTGATTCTTCAAATGGGTTTCCACCTCCACCACCATCCACAGGGGGAAACAGGTCTTCTTTACCCCCACTTTCAGGTTCCTCTAGTGGCCGCCCTCCACTCCCTAATATTCCCCCTGATTCTTCTAATCATTTTCCACCTCCACCACCATCCACAGGGGGAAACAGGGCTTCCTTCCCCCCACCTCCAGTTCCATCTAGTGGCCGCCCACCACTTCCCACAATTCCCTCTGGTCCTTCAGATGATTTCCCTCCTCCCCCACCACCTGTAGGGGGAAACAGGGCATCATTGTCACATGATGGACCTCCACCACTGCCTCCAATGGGAAATAAACCACCAGTCCCCTCAGCACCAAGACCTACAGGTAATACCCCACAGCCACCACTCCCTTCAGGAAGAGGAGACTTGCCCCCTGCACCACGTCCTGGAGGCTCTGGACCACCTCCACCTCCACCTAGTTCAAGACCACCACAACAAGGAAAAAGCGCATCTGGACGATCAGGTACAGATCTTGGTTAAGTTCCACTGTTTCAATTATGCTATATTATGCAATGTTGCTCAGTCCAATGTATTTGAATGCTTTTCTATAGGGTCTCTTCCACCTCCCCCTGCACCTGGAGGAAGCAGAGGTGGCACAATGTCTCCACCTGCACCTCCTCCAAATCGCCCTGGCAGTGTTGGAGGGGGTGGCAGACCTCCTCCACCCCCAGACCGACCTGGAATGGGTGGCTTTCCACCACCTCCCTCCACCATGGGCAATGGCTTCCAGAGTCCCCCTAAACCCAGCACAGGTATAAAATTCACATGACACTCAGATGAAATTACCAACAGGCCGTTCTTACCTTAGACCTGATTGGTCAGCACAGAAAAACACTCATGACTTTGGCTTTGTGGCTGCACTGACCTAATGAACTGGTTGCAAAGACCACCCTTGTGGTTGTTTTGGGTTGTGTACTCGTGGGTGAGTTCAAGTGCTTTCCTGCAAGTGTACAAGTGTGTCCTACTTCTAAAGCATGCAAAAGCATAGTGTGCAAAAGGCTTAACTGATTTTGAAATTGTATAAAGCCTTTAAAGCTTTACTGTGTAGTATTATTTTGTGATTTACAGGTTTGATAAGCTTCCTACTCAGTACCACACTCAGTTAGGCAAACTTTTTTATTTGTTCTGTGGTCAGCAGAACACACACAAAGCCCTGTGACAGTACTCTGGACACTTCCTCTGCCTCTTTCATAATGTCTGTTTATTTGACTGATTCTTGAGACACCCTAAACACTTATAACTGCTGACTCTTGACTAACACTAATTGAGATGTTTGTTACAACAGGTCTAT
This sequence comes from Hoplias malabaricus, assembly GCF_029633855.1. Taxonomy (NCBI): domain Eukaryota; kingdom Metazoa; phylum Chordata; class Actinopteri; order Characiformes; family Erythrinidae; genus Hoplias; species Hoplias malabaricus. The sequence continues at coordinate 32,330,415 of NC_089811.1, read as the reverse complement.
AATGTAAAAATGTGCAATTATTTGTCACTGCACAACGAAATGTGTCTTCAGCATTTAACCCATCTGTGGCAGTGAACACACACACTAGTGCACTAGGGGCTGTGAACACACACCCAGAGGAGCGGGCACCAATCCTTTGGGAGTTAAAGGAGCCAAGGCTGTTCCTGCCGGCCCTAGGGATTGAACCAGCAACCTTCTAGTACCAAGTCCTGTCCTCTAACCATTAGACCATTAAGCTTCCCTGACCTGTGGATATTAGACACTGATACTTGATTCACAGAATAATATATCTATTTTTTTTTCAGATGAGTGGGAAATTAGATTTTCTTTTCATTCCTTATCTGAGCTGCCTCCACCTGAGCCTTACATCCCTTTTCCCAAAACCTATCCCAGCAAGGCAGGGAAGAATGAAAGCAAAGGTGAGGAACATTTTTGGAATGAAATATATCATTCACGTCTGTGATACTGAAATGTGTTTCATTTTACCTTGTGTTAAATCTGTAGATAAAAGGCATTCCTTTGCAACTTTTCATATGCTAGATTTCAGTCAAATGACTCTACTCTACGTAGAAAATCACAATATTACATTGTTGATAATTTTTTGCTGACGCATTGTATGCACTTTTAGGGATTTTATTAATATACTGTTTTTGAATTATTAATGTTACTATAATAGCTTGTGTTTGTTGGATCAGCAGGAACATTACCGAAGGACAGAGGTGCACCTCCACTGCCTCCAGTGCCCAGATGAACAGGAAATCACCCACACCATTGCAGTATTACTGGGACAGAGTTCCAGAACACATTTATTATAAATAAATATTTTTAAATATTGCTAATAGTTACAATTTCAGAAATAACCATAACCTTAAACATGTCTTCACCTTAAAACAAGATGATTTTTGTTGTGGGCACAAGCTTGAGAAGAAGTCTCGACAATTTAATTGTTGTAAAGAGGTTTGATATTCGCAACATGATATATTCCCGATTTACACACACACAAATGATAATGCACAGACTACTAACTGTAGACTCTTAATGTAGTAATGTTGCCGTTTCTTTGTAATAGTGCAATTTTTACAAATATATTTTTCAGAGGTTTTTCTTTTTTTTTTTTTATTGTTTCTAATATAAAATTAATAAAATAAATGAATGGACAATTAATGGCTTTATGTATAATTTGGAAGTCTTTATTTCAGAGCAGTTTAAAATAAAGCACTTTAAATCAGACACACCTGGTACAGTAAAATAGTCACATCTGAACAATGACACACATGCATTGTCTTCATCCAGAGCCTGAAGTTTGACTTTTAGAACAAAGCTTCCCTGACTTTGTTGCACCTGTATTTAGTGTTAAATATACATGCGAGCAATGCTGGTTACTATAAACTAGACCATAAATTGTGGGCCCTAAATGTTTTCTTTTGCCAACCAGTAACTGACCCTAGCCATAACCTAATAGGGGAGAGAGAGAGAGAGAGAGAGAGAGAGAGAGAGAGAGAGAGAGAGAGAGAGAGAGAGAGAGAGAGAGAGAGAGAGAGGACTGTCATACAATTAGGTTTGAAACCTTCCAACCTTCTTTATTTGTTTCCATTTTTTAGTCGAGATTTGGCCCTGCAGGTCACAAAGTACAAATGATTTGCATACGAACTAGCTGATAAAAACGTTTATGTAAAAATTTTTATAAGGCCCTGGACTTTTATTCAAGCAAATGTGGCTCTGAATACCTTAAGCCCGCCTCCTGTTCTCTCTGATTGGTGGAGTTGTTTCTCGCCATTGAGAGAGAGAGAGAGAGAGAGAGAGAGAGAGAGAGAGAGAGAGAGAGAGAGCGAGCGAGAGAGAGAGAGAGAGAGAGAGAGAGAGAGAGAGAAATAAATTGTAACAGAGAGAGAATAAAAGAAAGATAAACGGACTGTCAGGATATGACAAAATTTTAACCGAAAATTTTTGAATTATAATTAAATAATACAATTAAAAAAAACCTTCCAACCTTCTTTATTTGTACCCTTTTTGGTCCTCAGTCCACCGCTGATTGTTGTGGTTTGGCCTCGCGGGTCACAGGACAAATGTTTTGACAAACGAACTAGTTAAAAATGCCCTGAAAAAATATTTATTTAAAAAAATGTCATAACGACCCGGACTTTTATTCAAGCAAATATGGCGCTGAAAATCTTAAGCCCACCCCCTGCTCTCCCTGATTGGTGGAATTAAGTTTCTCGCCATTGAGAGAGAAAGAAACAAATGTGAGAGAAAGAGAGCGAGAGAGGGTAAAGTGGTACAACAGCTGGGATGTGAAGTGTGCTTCTTCGACTGTAATTGGACCATGAACGGAACATCAGTCCTGAACCAGTCTGAGCAGAGGAGGAACTGTTTAAAACAGAGAGGAGTTTGTTGACATGCCGGTTTCCTGTCAGAGTATCTCGAGGTAAATCAGATCTGTTTGCGCAGCGCAGCTTTCGCAGAGAGCGGGAGGGTTTCCACAGAAAATGAGTTATAATTTTAGCTACATATTAAGTCCATTGTCAAGACTGACCCATAAACGAAGAGCTGAGGTAAAATTCAGTTGGCCAGTTTTCACTTTGGGCTTAATTTATTTGGCCAACTGAGAACTACTAGATTGTGTAGAGGTCTGTTTAACTTTAAAATTTTCAAAGACCTTCTAAGTTTTTATAGCTTTGTAACAATGTCCACACGCAAGAGAGCCAATTTAAGGCTGAACGTTTCTGCTGTGAAATTACACTGTTTCAAAAGCATTCTCATATGGACGAATTCTGACAGCCGGTGGTTCTTACATAAATCTAAGGAACCGTGTCAACTTGTGGGGCAGTGTTTTTGAGCTGCGGTAGAGGAGAGTGCAGAGAATCGTTTGCATATTCATAGATCTGTGCAGTTGACTGAAGGGGAAGGTGGAAAATTTTAAGCTTTTACGGGGTTGAATCAATGACTGGAGATACAACAAATAATGTCAGTCTTCATGTATAAAATGCTGCACACTGACATATTAAATTTATAAAATACACGTTTATTTGTTGATTGTTGCAATGGCCACATTATATGTTGTTTTCCTATGTGGTGAAGTAATAAAATAAAAAGGAATAATGCATTAAAATATGTAGTATGCTCTATGGATGTGTATTTATTTTCAATTTTATTATTAGAAAGTCAGCAAAAAAAAATTTCAATTGTGACCTCTGACACAATTTGAGCAGCTTTTGATTACATCCTTATTTTCCAGCTTTAATAGTTTCTTGGCCTTTTTTTTATTATTATTATTAATCAGTACAGCCATGTTTGTTTTTTCCAGGCTGGCTGAAACCTGAGTATCGTCCATCCACCTGTGAGGTTTGCTTACCTACAACGGGATGGAACGTCTGTCAGGAAACGCCACCATGTCTGACCTCAAACCGGGGGATGACTCCTCATCTGGCCCCAATCCTGCCATGTCCATTGATAAACTTTTCCCTGCTCTCCTAGAGTGTTTTGGGATCATACTGTGTGGATATGCAGCTGGCCGAACCAGTATCATCACATCTACACAGGCCAAAGGCCTGGGAAACTTTGTTTCAAAGTTTGCTCTGCCAGCACTGCTCTTTAAGAATATGGTGCTCCTGGACTTTGGAAATGTAATCTGGTCATTTCTTTGGAGCGTTTTGGTGGCCAAAGTGACTGTGTTTTTCATTGTTTGTGTACTGACACTCTTGGTGACTCACAAGGACACACGATTCTCCAAAGCAGGCCTTTTCTCCATATTTGCCACTCAGAGTAATGACTTTGCACTGGGATACCCTATAGGTAATTGTTTTTGGAAAGATTAGTAATAAACGTTTTTCCCTTTTCTCTATTTCAAACAGCAAATCATTCATACAGAAAAGTTCAATGTGAAAATCCTTAACAGAAATGCCCAAAATTGCCCTTTGTCCAGGTGAGGACAAACTCTCTAATAATCTGTTATCCGCTAGCTGTGTTGACTCAGGTGGCAGTGCTTACACCATGCTGGTCCTGTACAGAGCTACTTAATCCATTTGGCAGTGTATTTGTTTTGTACATGGCTAAAAATAGTTCTGAGTGCAGAAGGTGACTGTGAATTATATATATATTTTTATTGTTTTTTGGTTATGAAATTTAAGAAGTAAAAGGGAAGAAGCATCTACATAAATGTTCTGTGCATGTGATAATTTCATTTCAACATTACTAGTTATGCCTTCCAGCCAAAGTTATTATAAATGCTTTCTGTCTTTTCCACAGTTGAAGCTCTATACAAAAACACACATCCAGATTATCTGCAGTATATCTACCTGGTGGCTCCAATCTCGCTCATGGTGTTGAATCCTATTGGTTTTGCATTCTGTGAGGTCCAGAAGAGGCAGGCAGAGCAGGGGCAGCAGCAGAGCAAGCTGCATGTGGTCGGGGTGGTAGTCCTTCAGGTTCTCCGCAACCCCATCGTCTTCATGGTAGTGATTGGGATTGCATCACACTTTCTACTGGGCCAGAAAATCCCACCGTTCATGGAGGAGTTTGTTGATGGCTTGGCCAATTCCTTTGGAGGAGCGGCTCTGTTTTATCTGGGTCTGACCATGGTGGGTCAGCTGAAGAAGCTGACAAAGTCCACTCTGGTTGCTCTTATACTGCTCATCACTGCAAAACTGTGAGTATGTTTTGATAAAAGGGAATGAATTAATTATATGCCTAAGTGGCATTTATTTAACATTCAAATATTTTGTTTTTGGATTTAGCCTTGTACAGCATCAAAAAGAAGCTGTTGAAAGAATGTAATCGTTTTTTAGGATTAGTCAGGAAATATGTGTTTTGCTCACGTGCTTTGGTCAAAACGGCTTCTTGCAAAGCTTTCCTGTAAGTGTTACAGTCATCTGTCAGCAGGTCAATGGCATGTCATGGTTCACCAGTAAGATTTATTGATGTGCATTTGCAAAAAGCTTGTTTGCTCTGTAAGCACATAGAAGCTGTCTGCTGAAGAACTGGATCACAAGGCATTTTCATTTTTAGCATGTTTACCATTATTGTGCAATAACAGTAGCTTATTTTCCCATTTGTATAATATGGTTCTGTTTTCTGTTTCCTGTTTTACTTTTAGAGAATTAGCACAGTTTCACCTTCAGTTTTTTTTGGCCTAGTTTTGTTTTATTGTAATGCATTGCACAGTTAAATGCTGTGTTAAAGCTCAGGCCAGCCTGTTACTCTTTCTGTACTGATTTCTTACATTTATTTTTTGACAATGATACCTGGGTCCCATTGCTTAAGCATTCTGGTGGGTACAAAACAAGTTGGGGCACATATGAGAAAGTTCCTGTCCACAGCCTGTAATTTACTCAGATCTGCAGCGTTTTAATGTTCCTGTTATGTCAAGCTTTCATGTTATGTAAGGTTTTCAGACTCTTTAGTGCCCAAATGATCAAAATACCTAAAAAAACAATGATTTAGTGGACTCATCTCCAAACAAGTGTTTTAGAAATGTGGGATAGTTCCTAAACATACATGACATTTTTGCACAAAACCAAGGAGCATATATCAGCTTGTGGTTTATCACGCTGTGTCGTATAACTCTTGTCTATGATTTTGTTTTCTGCAGGTTGGTGATGCCACTGATTTGTAGAGGTATGGTGGAGATTTTGGACAATGGGAATATTAGCTCTCTGAACCACACCAGTCTTTCAAACTATGCCTTCTTGTATGGAGTTTTTCCCACTGCACCCAGTGTGGCCATATATGCTGCTCACTACAACATGGAACTGCAGGTGGTGAGTGCTTTATTTATTTATTTACAGTATATTCATAAAATATGTTATTTTAAAAAATGTTGGGACAGTGCCAAATTAAAAGTACAAATACAGAGAAATGCCACACCGTTTTGAAGCTTCACACTATACGCAGGTGAATATAAAAGGTTTAATAATAATTTTTTTATGACTTTTATTAAGTAAAATTATTCTGAGAATTACCAGTTCATTTGGGGTAAGGCTGGAAATTTTGAATGAGCTTGACCTTCAAATGCTAACATGGCAATGCAAAAGATACTGTCATGTTACAGTGAATAAATATTGGGAGTACTTCAAAACTGTTGTCACTTAACAGTCTGCCTCTGCTTCAAGAAATACACCTGAAACTCTATTAAGGGGAAAGCCATAAGTTCTGTGTGGAACAACTAATGAGATCTCTGGGCCCAGTCTAATCTCATTCATTCATTATCTGTAAGCGCTTATCCAATTCAGGGTCGCGGTGGGTCCAGAGCCTACCTGGAATCATTGGGCACAAGGTAGGAACACACCCTGGAGGGGGTGCCAGTCCTTCACAGGGCAACACACAGTCACACACACACACATTCATTCACTCACACAGACACTTTTTTTGAGTCGCCAATCCACCTGCAACGTGTGTTTTTGGACTGTGGGAGGAAACCCACGCGGACACGGGGAGAACACACCAACTCCTCACAGACAGTCACCCGGAGCGGGAATCGAACCCACAACCTCCAGGCCCCTGGAGCTGTGTGACTGCGACACTACCTGCTGCGCCACCGTGCCGCCCTCAGTCTAATCTCAGATGGGCCAAAACAAAGAAGAAACTAATGCAAATACTGCTAATAATCTGGATGATCATTTTTGTCATAAGACAATACCTCTCATGGTATGGAGGGTGCATCAGTGTCCACAGCATGGGTGACTTGCATATGTGAGGAACTTCCATTGATGTCTAGGCAACCATTGGGTTTTTATAGAGACTTATGCAAACATTTTCCCGAGAACTCCATGGTTATTTCAGCAAGACAATGCCAAGCCTTGTTCCGTATGTGCTGCAACAACATGGCTTCATAGACACACAAAGTGTGGGTTTGACTCCCTTGCCTGCAGTCCACATCTGTCTCCTATGGAGTACAATGAAGTTGTCCGTTGAAAACATTGGATATTTTTTTTCTGTGTGGTTTTGTCAGTTAAATCTTCTAGGGCATAAACACATCTTGGATTTTTATTTTTATTGCATTTTACAAAATATTACTTCTTTTTTCTTTCTAGCTCATGCTTATAGCTGTAATGCTTTTATCATAATGTGTGCTGTGTCTTGTTTGCTGAATTAACACTTTTATGACATTGCGTGCATTTGATTTTTGCCTCAAACTGCATTCTCCAGGTGACCTCAGGGATGGTCATTGGCACATTTCTCTCTGCTCCCATCATGTATGTCTCTGCCTGGCTACTTACCATCCCCTGGATGGATTCTAAACTACTAGCGTCTGCGCTACAGAATGTTAGTTTTAACATCAGCATTGTCAGCCTTTTTGCACTGGTAAGCAGACACAAATATGATTGCACCCTTTTTGTCTTTCTCTTTTTGTTTCTCTCATCTCTGATTTTACCTTGTTACAACACCACACAGGCTGTAATAATAAGGACTAAATAGCAGAACATGTTTAGATCAGGTCATACTGGGGTTGTATTGGAATAGATTTACACCTGAAGTAGACTGTGATAATATTTAACTCTTATTTTGATTAATATAGTCGTAAACAAATATGTTTTATATGCATTTGGTGGATATCGTCCATTCTGTCTATTTAATTAAGAGGAGAACATAATTACTTCTGTTTAATTGATTTTTTGTGGCATTATGTGAAAGGTTTAATATAGATCATTATAGCACTAGTTTTTTGATAGCAGATATTGAATAGGATTGTATTACACTGTGTCTGCATAGCAGGATATCATACATAATGTATTACAAAAATGTATAAATATTGTGATATACTATGTCAAAATATTGTGACATTATTGTGATTTTTTTGGCATATCTTCTTCTCATATATGTTATAACCCTTGAGCCTTGGACATAGAAGGATTGAAACATGAGGGGCTGGAGGAATTGGAATGTTAATCTCAGATGTTTAACCTGTTTACTGAATGATTGATGAACTGTTCTGTGATGCAGCAGAGGAGAGTGTTTTCAAAATAAAAAAAAAACTGTGTTGTGCTCAGCTGCAGGGGGCCCACATTTCCTTCCTCTTCTCTGTGGTCTTTAGGTCTAAACAAAGGATAGAAAGCTATCAAAATATGGTAATGATAAAATGATATATACATGTAAACAAGTATCCTCCAATATCGGCGCAGACTGATTGACTCATTCTGTGAGTATTGAACACTGTCGACCGCCAGGCCCTGTGTTTAGTGGTTGTGTCAGTGGGGAACTTGTTTATGTAAAACTGAAATGAGGAAAGAAGAACCTGAATTACCTGCACCCCTTCAAATCTTTGAATTTCTATCAGAGAACTTTCATCAAACCACCTAATTTCACAACTGTTTTGGAGATGGTTGATTGTGTTTCTGTGTGTAATTTTGTTGTAGGTGTGGTGTGTGGCTGTCAGTATAATGAGTAAGAAGTACTGCAGACTACCTCATATGTTAGCAGTTAATCTGTTTGTGGCACAGGTGAGGCAATGGAATATTTTTTTTTCAATATTAATCACATTTGACTTACATGAAATGTTATCTTTATAAACTGATGTAAGATTTTGTGGACCTTCCAACCAGAGTGGATTCTTTATATATAACCAAAATAATATAACACTTCTTATTTCTTTTTGCCTCAGCATTATTATGTTCTCCATTCTTCTGTCTCTCCCCTGATGTGTAGTTGGGTGTGTGTATAGGTATGATCGCTTGGAACTTTGTGGTGGTTAAAGATAACTTCATTGGTCAGATATTGACCTTTACACTGCTGTATGGATCACTGTACAGTACTTACATATGGCCAGGTATGGTAATATGCTCACACAAATATAATCTGACTCAAATGGACGTTGCTTACTAATTATAATATCTATAATGTGTAATTCTCATAAATCATAAGGTGAACATCTTTTTCAAACGTGTGTCAGTTGATGTTTTGAGTAATTATAGTTCTGATATTTTCCTCATAGGTTTGATAGCCCTGTCTCTCTTCCTAATCAAGAGGGATGAGGAGCTAAATGTGCAGCCTGGTTTCATAATAATTGCTGGCTGGGGGTGAGTTCTACTAATTGTGTGTTATAGGAGCTACAGACTACAGTTTTCACTAATGCTTGCATTTGTAAATAAATGCGTTTTTAGAAACCTGTTCAGATGCTTTATTTCCGTTTTAAGTCCCTAGTGGTATTAATATATATTAATATTTAGTGTCTTATTTCTCTCACTGACAGAATGCCTGTGTTAGCAATGAGTATCCTCCTCTTGGTGGGGAAGAAGATGCCTGACACCATTGATTCTGCTTTCTTTTTTGGCACAGCACAGGTAGAGAGGCACTCAAGTGCATATTAAAGTTAACAATGCTGTAGTTTGCAACATGTGGCCACAGGCGTTTTAGCATGTTTATACCTATGTCCATGTTGTGTATACTGTTTGCTCAAGAGTATGTGGACACCTAACCAAGCCCTGAAATTCAAACACAGATCATTGTCTCTCCAAAACTATTTACTGTTAAAACAATGCTATCATTAGTATTCTTCTGGCATTTACCAAATCCAGATTTGTTTTTGTCAAATCGAAATGATATAGTTTTTAAGAAGAGGTACACTGGCACAACAGGTAGTGCCGTTATCGCACATCTCCAGGGTCCTGTGGGTTCAAGCCCTGACTCTGTGATTGTCTGAGAGGAGTTTTGTGTGTTCTCCCAGTGTCTGTGTGGGTATCTGCACTGTCCGAAAATTAAAACAACAACAAACAAATTTGTAGGTAGATTGGCCACTGAAATTTGTCCACAAGGGTGTCCACAATTGTAATGCATTTTCAATGGACCAGTGTCCTGTCCAGGGTGTGTCTCCACCTTTTTTTGTGTGGTTTTAAACATGCAGTAATCTTGAGTACCAGATGTCCCTTCTGTGTTTGTGTAGCACTGTATAGATCTTGTAGCTGACAGGAGTAAATCTAGTAGGAATTTTGGCAAGATGGCAACATATGTTAGTGCCATTCTTGAAGTCATTGAGTTCTTCTGTCAGTGTTGGTCTGGGGAGACTGCATGGCTATGCAAGTTATTATTTTAAATTGCCTAATTAGGTTTTTAAACACTTTGTTGTGGTGTGGCTACAACACCTGATATGAAAAGTTGTCTGTCACTCTGTCCACATACTCTTGACAAAAATGTGCGTCTGAACCAAAAGACAATTGAAAAAATGAATGAATGGAAGACATTGTTCCTACAGAAGATATGGTTAACTAATGGAATACCTTACTGATAAGAGTGTATAAACTAAGGTTTGAAACCTTCTGTATGGAATCTGAAACTTGTCCCTAAAAGCAAACCCAGAAAAAGCAAAATGTTTGTATAGTTCCCATGATCAGATGAATGGAGTGTAATGTAAAGAAACATGCTTAATTTTCATTCTCCTCTCTTCTGTCTGCATGTAGCTAGTGTGTACATCAGTGGTGCTCAGTGTGGGTATTGCTGTAGCAGGCATCTCTCTTGCACTGCTCAGCAGAGGCGCTCATGACTATCAGACCCTTGAGCAGGAAACCCTAAATGGAACCACAGAGGACCTAGGAGCAGACAACATCATACAGGCCCGGTGCACTATTGAGCCGCCTTCCATAGAAGATGACTTCAGACGAAGTATGGCACCTTATAATTGCAGATATAACTCAGTCTCTGATCAAAATCTTTCAAATTCTTAATTATGGTTAATTTTTTGTTTGTGTTGTGTATTTTTTTTTCAATTGCAGACTGTCAGGGTTGTGAGTGTAACTCTGCTTCGGTACAGTCTAACGTTGTTAAGCGCAGCAGTGTGAAGAACACTTCATCTGTTCAGTCAGGTATATTCCGGCATTCACTTATCATTATTACACCATTGATATTTACTTTGTCATTTTTCTGCTTAGTAGTGTATTTTTAAACATCAAAGTCCATTCAGTTGTTGGTTTATAAGTTCTAGCTTTATTCTTGTTTAAGGGTTTTTTAAATCATCCTTATATTGGTGCTACACTATAATATATTATGGGCAGGTAGTGGATTAACATATTTCCTAATTCATTCATTCATTGTCTGTAACCGCTCATTCAGTTCAGGACCGTGGCGGGGACACACCCTGGAAGGGGCGCCAATCCTTCACAGGGCGACACACACTCACACATTCACTCACACCTACAGACACTTTGAGCCACCAATCCACCTACCAAATTGTGTTTTTGGACTTTGGGAGGACACCGGAGCACACAGAGGAAACCCACACAGACACAGAGAGAACACGCCAAACTCCTCACAAAATCTAACACCCATCCCCAGATCCCTGGAGCTGTGTGACAGCTATACTACATGTTGCCCCACAGTGCCGCCCACATGTACTCATTATTTTTCTTTAAATTATTAGGTAAATAATTATTAGGTAAAGGTCAATTATTAGGTAAATAAAGGCACTTGCATACACCCAGGAATTAGGTACCACAACAGCTATTACTCAGCAAATGATGAAGCACAGTCACTATTAAGTAGTGGAACCAGCTTTGAATTGTGGCCTTGTTTAGACACATTCTGTGTGTTGCAATTGCAGTGTCAGTTTGGAAATTGTTACATCAACTAAAGCAAATACACTAATCTCCAATTAAAGGCTTTGTTATGCGGTTGTTTTGACATGCTAAACTACGTTATTTGCAAATTGCTTTATTTTATGAACAGCACATGTTTATAGGAGACATATATATTCATTAAAGTCACTTAATTGGAATATTTAAAAATGGAACAATAAAATATGAAAAATATGTTTGTAGGAGAGTGTGAGAGCTTCTGTGATTCTTCTCATTGTTTACTGGTGGAGGAAGAGCAGAAGTTGCAGACTACAGAGAGACAAATAGCCAGACATGTTTTGCTGTGCCTGTTGCTCACTGTCAGTCTCCTTGCTGTAAGTATAAACTTTAAAAATATTATTATTTTATTTAATGCTTATTTAGGTCCAACACGACTTCACATGCACTTTTAGGTATCATGACAATTGTAACTAAGAAATGAGTTGGTAGCACCAGAGTCATAGGATCAGAAAACTGTATTACAGCATGTTTTCATTGATACCATCTTCAGTGACCTACCTTCACTGTCACTGGGTGGAGATATTCTTATCACCAGTACATGTCACGCACTCACTCAGTCTGCTGATCAACATTTTGTGTGTTGTAGAATCTCTCAAGCTGTCTCTGGTGGCTCTTTAGTAACATTCCAGGCAGACTGTACTTGGAGCTCCAGTTCTTTTGCGCTGTTGTCAATTTTGGACAGGTAATATTTTAACAATATTGCATCTCACTCTTGCATCATAGCTGTGAATATTTTTAATGTTGTATCTGCTCATCTCTGCTCATAGGGTTTCATATCCTTTGGAATTTTTGGCCTGGATAAAAATTTAATCATCTTACCTTTTAAAAAGAGGTGTGTTGATTTAAAGTTTTGTGATCTTAAATTTTTTTTTTTTTTTTGAGGTAGTTCAGTGAGTAATAATTATTTTTTTAATCAATATAGGTTAGCCAATTTGAGGCAGGCACATGGTCAGAAGGCAACAAGCCAGTCGAATTTGTCTGAGGAGATCAGACTGACCTGTAACCAGTTTATAAAATATCATAAAGCACAATGTGTTCAAGACATTGTCCAGAAGAAGAGGTAAACATGCTCTGCTATAACTTGACTCCACTGCATAATTTAGGACTTCTGAAGTGTTTTAGTTAACAGAAGTATTTTATTTGATGAATATAATTAGCTTCATTAGTCTAATGAATTCAGAATGCTCAGTAGACTGTATTTCCTCTCCCTGCCTTTATACTTCCTTGTTTCCTTCTTCTCTCTTTCATTCTCATTTGTATCAGTTTCAGTTCTCTATATTTTCTGAACCATTGTCTTTGTTTTTGGTCTTTCTGTTCTATTAATTGCTTCTTCCCTACCCTGTGCTCTATTTCTATTCAGTATCTTCTTGATGTTCTGATTGTAGTGGCTGACTTTTGATCTTTTGCACAGGTGTGGCCAGCGGAGTATAGCAGAGACATTTCTGGGCAATGAAATGGTACTGTGGCTGCAGACTGTTGGCTTGGCAAGTGACCAGGGGGAGGCACTATTGTATGGCTCACGACTGCTGGAGGGTGGTGTCATTCATCATATTACCCATAACTATGGTTTCCTTGATGACACCCTGCACTATCGATTCACGGAAAATATGACTAATAACTGAAGCTGGATAAACGTCATGCCTGCAAAGGCTAGTATTAGTTCAGTTTCAAGACAGTGAACAGGACAGCCAATTTGAGCTTTAGTGTGCAATTATGACTCAAGTAGATTACACTGGGATTACACTGACACTTGGGGAAATAGTTATCTTTTTGTCTACTGGATTAAAAAAAAGGGATGGCCAGATTACCACTGGACTGTTTATAGGACTACACAATGCATTGCATACTAAATTACATGTATAGCACCACTATGCACAGAGTAATTTGCATGTAAATACAGCAACAGAATACAATAGCTGAAATATATGAGGATAATCACCACTAAAACACAAGCCATGTTGTAGTAATGCAAGTATAAGCCTTGCAGCAATAGGCACTCCAGCCACTTCCAGTATGCTCTGGATGCTCCCTATACAGCTGAAAGAAAAACTCTTGAATGCATTTTAAATACAGTGTGTGTGAAGCCTTTGTTTTTCTTTAAAAGTTTCACAATTATGTCATATTAATGTTATTAATATTGCACTGAAAATAGATGTGTTTTTGTTATTAAGTGGATGTTTACAGCTAATGTGGTTATTATTCAACAGCTTAACAGTGTTCTCTGGAAAGAATCATCAAATTTCATCATATACATATACATTTCCCCCATATATATTATATTATATTATATAATATAAGACGCACACCTCTTTAAGCCTACTTTATACAAAAATCTGGAAAACATTGAGTATGTGGCTTCATCTTGAAGGGTGAAGCCATATGTAGAGAAATGTTTGAGATATTTAATAGCAAATGTTGTTTACAGTTTACATGTAATCTTTTCTCCTCCTCAGAATCAAAACTGGAGGAGGAGACGTTCTGTTCTGTTTCTTACTTTGATTAACCCAAATGATCAAGCCTGAATGCTAGCATTAGTCAGCAGGAGCTTGGTCAACCTATCAGATGCTCAGGTGACCAGGTGTTCTGACACCCACACTGTGTAACTCCAGTTTATACTGAAATGCTCTCTGTGAGAAACAGGTTTATTTGCAAAGAGATTATTTTTGTTACTGTATTTTATTTATCTGAGATCAGAGTTCATGCAATTTATACATTACATTTACAATCGATAACAGATTCAGTAAATAAACTGCTTCTTCAATTGCATATTTGTTTACAGTGTTTGTGTATTTATTTAAATGGAATTCATAACAAATCAAAATATTACTGCATGCTGGAACACCTCCCATTTGGAGCCAGGAATGACCTGTTTGGAAGGAGGTCACATCCACTTGAGGTTGGTCCAGCTTGCAGATATACGTGTGTATTTTTAACAAATTTACATATATTCACAAAGTTAATGTGTCTTACTCTGAGTTGCTCATAATCATTTTTGATGAGTGACTTTATAGAGGTACAGCTACAAAATGTCAGTTTTTATCTGACTTTTTGTTAAATCTGTATGTATTTTCAAAGGGTTTTATATATTTACCACAAAAACGTGATTCATCATAATGTGCATATTAACTCAATGTGTAGGCCTGTTTATATTACATGCTACTGATATTAATTTGTTGTGAATTATTACAGCATAACAAGTGCCTCAGTCTGGTTTAGGCTTTGCTGTATACACTAAACTCTTCCTCAACCGTATTTGAAAACAGATGAACCAGCAGTGTTGAATCCTCCACACCTTCAGTCAGGTATTGCTCCATTTCTGTAAGTTTCTGCTTCTCCAGCGCTTTCATGTTCTCCATGATCCTCTGGCCTCTTTCCTAATTTAAAAAAAAAGGATTTCTTTCTTGCAGTGTTGGAAAATACATTTACTGTTAAATTTCTAAGTGTATTTTAGAAAACTTACTCTTGTGCTGTCTATTATGGCAGCAACCACCCCATGCTTAATGAACAAAGGGTGTTTACGGTTGGGTTTATTCTGAAAACGAGGTTTCTTCCTCACTGGGTCATCCTCCCCAAAACATGGAGAACATGTGTGCTTCAGCTGCTTTATGTCGGGCACAAAGATAAATGGCTTAAAAACAGACCTAAGAAAGAAAAAACATCATAAATGGACCATAGTTTATAAGCAGTATTAGACTCTCTTAGTTTATAAGAGAGTGCTGTGTATGTAATAAAGAAAAATATCTACACACACTTGTGCCCACAGCAGTTCTTGATAGTGATAGTGCTCCCTGCCCCTATTGCTGTAGGTTGTATGTGTTCACTGCCATGGATAGGTTAAATATGGAAGATGCATTTCTTTGCGTTGAAGTACAATGACAAATAATTGCACATTTATGTGAGAAACTTTTGTGAAAAGCCAGTACCAAGAGGTACATTGCAACCAAAAATTAGTCTACACAACAAGCTGGTCTTGATATCCATTTCTTTTCAGCACATCCATTCCATCTCTACTTCTTAAAGCTGATATATGCGCTTCTGTGTCAGATCAAAGCTGAGTGTACACCTTAGACTTGGTAAGAGGCCTGTACTGTTGTGAGCATTTATACTGTGTTATACTTGGGTTTTTCTATGTCACCATCACTGCAATTACAGCCAGTTAAGAAACAAATACAATATAGGCACTTTTTCCCCACCTGGGCCCTGCTCCTCTAGCACATCTTTATACATTCTGAGTTGTTCAAACCAATGTTTGGGGGAATGTCTCACCATAAATCTGCTGTCGTCCGGGAGTCTTTGTAGCCCAACAAAAAAGAGTTTACATTTCATCTGTTTAATGTCTCCTCAACGTGATCCATGATCATTCAACTCTTGACTAATCCCAGTTGTTGTGGTCTGAGTCACTATGACATGAAGCTGCATTTCTGCAGAGGTGTGCATCAACTTATGATTTTCAGTACATTGTTACGTGCCATCAACCCCAAATCTACACATAAACTCAGCTTTTAGAAGCATAGTAACTAACTGCTTTATAAAGTACTCAAATACTCACTCTCATAGTTAGTGGCATGACTTTCTCACATACATTTAAGGACTACTCCATATGGGCATGCTATTGTGCGTCTCATCATTGACTCATTGTGTCAGAAGCCGTCTACGTTTATAAAAAAAAATCCTTTATTGTGTTTATAGTACTGTAGTGTATTTGAAAAGTTTCTTTATAATTTTCCCATTGTTTTGAGCATGTGTTTCCAACAGTTTAAACATACCTCTCTGGGTCAGGGGTTGCGGTAAAGAAGTGAATCCCAGGTAGTGACTGGTGTTTAGGGACCACTGAAACCATACTTCCTGTTGTCATGAACATGCCCTCCATATTAATACCACTCTCTTTATCTCTCAGTATGTCCATCATGGTCTCAGCTGTGATATGTCCTATAAGCATGGTAACAATATAATTATGCACTAATCACAGAACTCATATCCGTTGTGCTCATGTGGTAATTTCTCATATTCCCCTAATATTCAGATAGTGGCATCATTTGGTAGAATAATTCTGTAGGGCCTAAGGTTTGCACTTCTGTATACATGGATTCAGATGTTACCACATTCATATTTTTCTTGTCCATTCATCATTACCTTTGCTTTTTTCCAGCAGTCTCCGGCCCTCACAGTAGCGGCTCCCAGAGGCCTCTATTTGGCCCTTAGTCATAAAGGAGTAAACTTCAGCAAAACTGAATTCCACATTGCCATCCCACCAGCCTTTCTCCTGAGCATATTCCCGCATCTTTGGGTGTTCCTTATCAATCTTGGTGGTGATGGAATACTGGTTGGAAATATTCCGATATCCATCTTAGTAAGATCAAAAAAGAACAGGGCAATTACTACATATGAGGCAGTGTTGCTGTCACACAGCTCCAGGGTTGTGGGTTTGAGGCCTGTTACAGACAATACTGAATGAATGAATCAGATGTGTCTAAACACGAGGACTTAAACACAGGAATCTAAACGCTTGAACGGGGGTCTACTAGAAAATAATTGTCAAAATTACGCATGCAACTTTATTTCTTGCTTACTCTCAATTCTCTCTGCTGCCCAGTATTTCCCAGAGGTTTCCAGCACCCAGGCTTCAGAGCGGTCACATATGAGGAAACTGTTATGGTACGTAAACGTACAGGAATCCTCCATGCAGTTGCCTCCCTGTTCATATTTCTCCAGCAGCTCCACAATCACATCCACAGCCTTCTCGGCACTGTCTGCTCTCTCCAAGCCCAATCTGAAATGAAAGAGTAGATGTGTGAAAGTGTCTTACATAAATAAATACGTAAAGTTATATTGTGTTTATATTACAGAAGATTGTCATTGTTCTAAGTAATTTACCATAAAACAAACCGATGCCTTTTCCTCAGTCTGAAATGTTCTGAGATGCCTTTGCACTAGATACTGGAAGACTGCTGTGAAGATTTGATTGCACTTTACAACACTAATGAGGCCAGTGCTGGAAATATATGGATCTAAAATGGCACTCATCCCAAGGATATTTAATGGTAATCCATCACCAAAGAAAATGCTGTTCCATTGCTCCACAACTCTGCTGACTTTTAACATCTGCAGCAATAGGTGTGTCATTCTATTGCCAGTGCTTTTCTATGGATACTGTATATAACTGAAGGACTGTGTCAGTAACAGTTAACGTAGCTTATCTAAGACACATATAGTGCTTGGCTTTCATAGTGAATCTGACAACAAGATCAGTGCCTTTTCAGTGTGGACCAGTGTAATCACCTGACGAGATCCATGCCCAGTAGAGCCTCCTCGTGGTCAGCACTTTCTCTTCCCCACACAGCCTCGTTTCCGATGCAGACCTGGTGTTCATTTGCCCCCATTTCTGCTCCCCAGAGCCAAGCTGGTTTACTTAACACTACAGCATAGGTATGGGCCACTTGCTCTATTTCTATGTACGTGCACTGTCCAGGATTAGAAAAAAGAAATACATGTTTTCTTTAAATGAACACCTGTCTTCATCGGGACACTTTCACGCTTTAGAAATGACACTTTTTTTTCACAGTGAAAATGTAAATTTTTTCTCTCCCATTTCTGAATAATTAACTACTTAAGAAGGTAGGCAAATTCAGTGAGCATGGTTTGATAATGTTAGCTGTTAGTGATGGGTATTTATGTCTGAAGTGTTATGCTCTCCTAAAATTCCCTTATCAAATTAATGCCTGACAGTTCTGTCGTATGATAGTGTTTTTTTTAAGAAGGTAAGCAATCCATAAAAAAATTGAAGACATTTGTTTTGTTTACCTCTAATTTTTCTCCAGGACTGTAATCCTTCGGGGGGAAGTAGACCACTTCTTGCACCTCATCGCAGGGTCTGTCCGAATTCTTCCCAAAAATAATCCTCTGGCCCTCTGTGGAAGGAGGCAAAGCCACGAAAGTATCGCAGGAATACGGATTCATCCTGAGAAATAAAAACATAGCAGGTTGACTCTTGGACTGAAACGTGAGAACGGGCAACATTTTATAACGCTGTGTCCATAGTTTTAAAACCAATCGTTATATTCCACCACATCCTCTGTCTAATGCCATCACTGCCCAGGTGCATTTACAATCTTTTTCAGGGTCAACCCCAATGCCACGAAGCAAAATAGAGCCATAAATATAAATCAACTAACCTTGGCTATTTATCAACAAACCTTTCTCTATATCTGAGAGCGTTAATGAGTAGAACTATAGTTCTCCGTAGCTGTGAGAGCAACACTGTGTCAAAGTTTATCTTTCATTTCCCAGTAAGTGAAATTAGAGTATATACTTACTTTCCTTTCGCGTATACAGTGATACTGTCGTTCTGCAGATGAGCCGAGTAATAATTCAAGAGGATTTACTATATACGGGTCATTATATGCGTTTCAGTTTATTCGGATTAGTTACAGATCAGAGAAACCCTGCTCCTGAAGGTCAGAGTTAACGCTCACGCACCAGTGTTGCCAGAGTGTTCAGTTATTTTCGTGAAAACGGCAGAATGTTGTCTGGTTGCCATTTAACTAAACGAATTAACTAACAACGTAAATTAATGAAATATAAATAATCCTAACTAAATCTGGAGTTCAAATAGAGATAGATAAACGTAGATATTTACATTTATATACCCCATATTCTATTAACTTTTACCATCTATTTGAGAATGATTTTCCATATTTACATTTCAATCTATATAATCTATATCTATCTTTGTAATGCAAATAATAGCTTGTAAATATTACAAATGTTACATGTATAAAGGTGTATTTTTATGCGGGTCATTTAGACTAAATCTGGCAACCCCGTCGCACACTCCGGAAGCACTTTTCCGCAGTGTAAACACTGGGCTGTGTTTGTGTGGGGGGTGTTTTCGCAGAGCTTCAATCATGGGGAAGTCTTTCGCTAACTTTATGTGTAAAAAGGATTTTCACCCGGCGTCAAAATCTAACATAAAGAAGGTAAATAACATTTGAATTAATTTTAGAAGAAGAAAACGCTGATAAACCCTGGTTATCTTTCCTCGACCGCACAAGTAGCTACAGACCTAGCGCGTTAGAGAATATCTAGCATAGCTTATTAGCCAAATAACTAACTCTTCCCTAGGTTCTCCCCCTGACTAGCAAACTAATGAACTTAGTTTGAAATTTTAATGTAGTTAGCATAACTGTGCCGTTTGATTTGACTTACTCAGATCTTTCCCTATGAGTTAGCTGTGACTGTTCCCTAGCATTGTAGTTTTGGGGGGAAAAAACAGAAATTCAAGTAAAAATAATTAATGTAAGCTAATAAAAAACTCTGGGAGAGCACACAAGTGTAGCTCTGATGGTGTGTGGACTGTATGCAGTGATGAATGTGTTTCAGTATGTGTACAGTGTGTTGTGAGTGTGTGGTTCTCTGCTGCAGCACTGAGGCAGTATATGGTTGTGTGATAGGGAGCTTAGTTCAGGTACAGAGTTTTTTTAAACTTAACTTGCCATGACATGCATTTTATTACTAAAATAATTATATATATAATACTACATTATTTTACATGTCTTTTGTTGCATGTCGCATTTCTTAATTTACCTTAAAATTATTATTATTATTATTTTGTTTTTAATATACAGATTTTGCATGTAATATATTTCAAACACAATTTTTTCCAATCATCATTTATTCTTCAGGTACAAGTAACAATGATTTAACTCTATATGAAGGGGAAAGTTGACACAGACACTAACTGCATATTAATATATCTTTGTGCATAATCCCAGAGGGTGACTAAGTACCATTAATATTTGCTCACACTCTTCCTTAGAGCTTAGTTCTAAGTTCCTATTTTCTGTATAATTCATTTAAATTAATTTAATAAGATGTTTGTGCTGCTTGTGTTCAGTAGTCAGTAACCAGCTGTAACACAATGGCATTTATATTCTGTTTTTTAGGTATGGATAGCAGAGCAGAAATTAACTTTCGAAAAGAAAAAGCAGGAAGACCTGATGCAGGCTTACCTGAAAGAGCAGGACACCTACAACAACAGGTGAGAACCGCTACATGGGTTTACAGTGAAACACATTTTCTTCCATTTTATTTATCTACTGCTGTGACGTATTCTAATAGCACTACGGTAATTAGTACTGGATTTACAAGGCAGAAATGTTTTCACTGAGAAATATTAAATCCCTGCTCCTTGGTTTTGTAATGACCATGTGCCAACTCTCTGACAAGATATAAGCCTAGTTTTTGGCTTTTTTTTTTTTTACTTTTAGTAGGTAGTCTTCATATAAACCTCTAGATTGGTTTAATATTGCTGTGCAGTCAGGGACTAGACATAATGCGTGCCTTGGGAAAATCACTTAAAACCTGCTGATTCAGTTAACAACAGATGTAATTTTCTTACACTACAACCAGCACGAACATCCATGGCTGAATTCCCTTTGAGAAAGATACAAGAGTTCAAGTTCTGTTGTTCTTTTGGTGTTGATTTCCTGTTTCTTATAATAAAAAAGGCACCTATTAGGCCAGTGAGCGTCAATAATGTTTATCACATGCACAAATACATATTTAGCAGTTACTGTTAATGAAATGCATTGAAAATTGCAAAAGAATGATGTGCTACAGCCCCCTCCAGGGTGTATTCCCGCCTTGCGCCCGATGATTCCAGGTAGGCTCTGGACCCCCCGCGACCCTAAATTGGATAAGCGGTTACAGATAATGGATGGATGGATGATGTGCTACACACCTATGTGTGAATATACTTTATTTATATGGAATTTGTAAATAATCAACAGTGTTCTCCATACCTGTTGTTGCCATATGGTGGCAGCAAAATCACCTAAATTCATCTTAATTTGATCAACATTCAGCTTGTTGTATATTGTAGGCTGCTGATGGGTGATGATAGAGTCAAAAATGGCCTTAATTTCATGTATGAAGCTCCTCCTGGTGCATCCAAAGGTAATTATCTTCAGAATATTTTAAATTTAAGGTGTGAAACAGCATGCCGCCTTAAAGATCTGTCTCTTAATTCTTGTTATTCTTTCTTTGTCCTGTTCCACTGGCTGATTCTGAGAAGAGGAGGCAAAAGAGGTAATTCTTTTTAAGGTTCTGAATGGGTTTTATAAGCAACACATTGCTTTGAGTTGTTACACTAACTCCCTTTATGTAGGAATTTAGAAATCACCTTTTATTTAATTATTTTATATATTTGTATTATTTTTTAACTTTCCTCTCAACAGGAAGGGGAATCTGAGTATAAGTTTGAGTGGCAGAAAGTTGCTCCCCGTGAGAAGTAAGTACTGTGATAGATTTGCTGAAGTAAACTGTGGGAAGCTTAATCCCTCTGTTTTTGTGTCTTTGTTTTACGTTTTTTTTTTTTTTTTCAACAGATACGCCAAAGATGATATGAACATCAGAGATCAGCCTTTTGGGATCCAGGTAGCTTTCTACATCCTTTTTCTCATGGAGTGTATGATCATACTATGTAGTTTATGATTTTACATATTCATGCTGTAAAGGGACCAGTCTCTGAAATCCTAGTGTCTGTTCTGTAGGTGCGAAATGTTCGATGTATCAAGTGTCATAAGTGGGGTCATGTGAACACGGATAGGGAATGTCCTCTCTTTGGCCTGTCAGGAATCAACGCCAGCTCTATGGCAACGGATGAAGCAGGTATGCCTTTTTTATTGACCTGTCATTAAACTATACAAATTGAATATTTATCACCACCATAACACACTGAATTGTCCTTTATTAAATGATCATTTTAATGTTAGTGTTATTCAAAAAAGTTCTATTAATATAATATAAGGGGGAAGCACAGTGGTGCAGCAGGTAGTCTGTCTGTGAGGACTTTGGTGTGTTCTCCCTGTGTCTGCATGGGTTTCCTCCGGGTGACTGTCTGTGAGGAGTGTGGTGTGTTCTCCCTGTGTCTGCGTGGGTTTCCTCCGGGTGACTGTCTGTGACGAGTGTGTTGTGTTCTCCCTGTGTCTGCATGGGTTTCCTCCAGGTGACTGTCTGTGAGGAGTTTGGTGTGTTCTCCCTGTGTCTGCGTGGGTTTCCTCCGGGTGACTGTCTGTGAGGAGTGTGGTGTGTTCTCTCTGTGTCTGTGTGGGTTTCCTCCGGGTGACTGTCTGTGAGGAGTGTGGTGTGTTCTCCCTGTGTCTGCGTGGGTTTCCTCCGGGTGACTGTCTGTGAGGAGTGTGGTGTGTTCTCCCTGTGTCTGCGTGGGTTTCCTCCGGGTGACTGTCTGTGACGAGTGTGGTGTGTTCTCCCTGTGTCTGCGTGGGTTTCCTCCGGGTGCTCCGGTTTCCTCCCACAGTCCAAAAACACACGTTGGTAGGTTGATTGGCGACTCTAAAGTGTCCGTAGGTGTGAGTTTGTGTGTTGCCCTGTGAAGGACTGGCGCCCCCTCCAGGGTGTATTCCCACCTTGCGCCCAATGATTCCAGGTAGACTGTGGACCCACCGCGACCCTGAACTGGATAAGGGTTACAGAGAATGAATGAATGAATTAATATAAGAAATGGGCAGCGCGCTTCATTGTGATAATATCTGCAGAGATTCTGTGTTTAGTTGTATTAGCAAAAATATTTTTCTGAAGTTAAGCATTCATTCATTCATTCATTATCTGTAAGCGCTTATCCAATTCAGGGTCGCGGTGGGTCCAGAGCCTACCTGGAATCATTGGGTGGGGGAATACACCCTGGAGGGGGCTGAAGTTAAGCATGTATGCTTGAATTGTATTTCATCGCTGTGGATTTTAATTGTGCTGTCTTTCTAGCCCTGGAGGTGGCAGTGTAGCCATCTCTGAATAATATATATATATATATATATATATGTATATGCATATGGGACTTTTCTTTTCAGTGAATCTGCTTTGAACAGAGAGAAATTTGATGATTACATCTGCACTTTTATGGTATATAATAATCTGCTTTATATTTAGTCTATAGCTTCGACATGAATTAATGTTTGCTTATTTTTACTGAATATAAAATGTCAGGAAGCCATTTTGCCATTTTACCATTTACATAGAACACTGTACTCTATTAAGAGATATGACTAATGCTTTAGCTTTAGAGGAGAGAGCTTTAGTTTGGGCAGTCTGTTCCAGTGTTCCAAGATCTCCTGAAACACTTGCAGTGCAGGAAGCAGTAGTTGTGTGTGCTGAGGGCTGTAATCAAAGTGTGTAGCAGTACAGTAATGTGTTTACCGCTTCTGGGTCCGGCGCTACAGTTCTGAGACTAGCCCCCCTCCTGTGTTGCCAGAAAAATGCAATTATTGTGTATTCTGATTTGCTCTAAGTGCTGCTTTAGCAGAATAATATGGTATGATTTGCCCAGTCAGGGGACGAGTGAGTTGATTTGGTGTCCCTTTCTGTTAACAAAGCCAGTGCTGTGCTCCCCTCTGAGGGGGATGCAGACACACATCAGTGGGACTGTGAGGCTGTGTTTTGTGCTAACAGGCCCGTCTATGCACCCCTCCGAGTTAATGGCAGAGATGCGGAACAGTGGGTTTGCGCTGAAGAAATGTGTCCTTGGGAGGAACGCCACTGTTTGTGATCCAGCACAGGTAATCTCCAGGTCCCCCCCTCACCCCCCACCACACACCACCCCCTCAGGCTCAAATAAGACCAATGATATCCATGCCCAGTCCTGAGTAAGGAGGAGAGAGAGTGTGATTGCAGCAAAACGGCCAATTATCAGACCGGCAGCACACAGTGATTCCAGTCGGTGCAAGTTTAGTCAAGAGGGCAGGGTTGATGAGACTAACTGCTGAAATTATAGGTGAGCAAGGAAGCAGACACACTGCTTATTTTACAGCTCTATGTAGCTTACCCAGCTCACTTTGATTTGTCCTTACATTCCCGTTCTAGTTTCTCCTTGTTATAAGCATATATTCGTTCGGTCCAAATCATGTTGTGTTTTGTCCTTAGAGTTTGCAAGTTTCTTGAGTGTTTGCGTTCTGTAAGTTGTGGTATAATGAGCTAATGTACTGCAGGAATTTGTGGCCAGTGAGGAGGAGGAGGATCCAGAAGTCGAGTTCCTTAAATCTTTAACCACAAAGCAGAAACAGAAGCTTCTCAGGTGCGTAAATGGAAATTAACATTTTATATATATGTATATTTCACGTGTGTGTGTGTCTTTATAGACTGCAGTCACTAAGTACAGTGATCCTTTTAAAGAGTGATGCATGTTAAAATGTTAAACAAGTTTGCATTCAGTTATTTAATTTCCCTCACATTTGGATTTGTAAGAAATAAAAAACCCATTGTCCTGAACTTTTGTTCTTTTTAAAGAAAACTTGATCGTCTAGAGAAGAAGAAAGACAAGAAGAAGAAGAGCAAAAAGGAGAAGAAGAAGAAGAGGAAAAAACAAAAGAAAAGGACAACAGACAGTTCCTCAAGCAGCAGCTCAGACAGTTCCAGCAGCAGTGACTCTGATTCAGAACACGAGAAACACAAAACAAAAAAGGAGAAGAAGAAGAAAAAGAAGAAGAGAAGTAGAGACTCATCCAGTGAGAGCAGCTCTGATAGTGAAAGTGAGGGAAAATTCAAAGCAAAATACAAAGAGCCTTCCAGTAGAAACGACAGAGACAGTCCCGACTCTAAGCGCAGAGATAGTAAACATATAGAGGGACAGACCAGGAGAGCAGAGAAGAGTCAGAGGTCACCATGTGCAAACCACATCAGAGAAAGGAGTAGAAGCCCTCCAAGGAGAGGAGAAGACAGGGGGAAAGGAAAGGAGCGACACAGGGGTACAAACGGAACAAGCAGAGAGGATGAGAGAAACAGAAGTCTGAGTAGGGAGAGAGGGAGGGAAAGGAGAGAGAAGTGTAAGGACAGAGAGAGAGAAAAGGAAAGGAGCGCCAAACACAGGAGTGTGAGTAGGGATCGAGGTAGAGGTGAAGAAGGAAGGCACCGAGGCCCCAACAAAGAGCGAGAGAGTGAAGGGAGGAGGAAAGAGAGGAGCCACAGCTTTGAGCGAGGTAAAGGTGGAAAGGAAAGAAGCAGAAGTCACGAGAAACACAGGGAGAGGGAAAGAAGTGAAAAAAGGAGGAGTAGAAGTAGAGAAAGATTGAGGGCTGGGAAGGAAAGGCACAGGAGTCAAAGTAAAGATGACGGGGCAAAACGACAGAAGAGCAGGGAGGGAAAACACTCAAACTGAACAGATCCTTGTTCTGGTGATTTACTCTCCTCAGTGTGTTTTTTTTACCGTGTTTTATTTTAATTGTAAGACATTTGGACGTGGTTAACGTCACCACATTGTAATGGTTTTGCTTTCTCATTAAAAACTCTTAAGATTGATGCTATTTTGTGGACATTTTTATTTCTTGTTGTGTGAATTGAACATATCGTAGGCCCTCTGTTGCTTCTAGGACATTTAGGATTATTGTCCAGTAGAGGGCGCCATAATACTTCATTGGGATGTAAAATAATTCACAACTCTTTCTGGTCAAGTTTAAAAAGCCTGGTTGCATGTTGCCTGCTTGGCAGATTTGTGCATGGCTTAGAGGCTCCGTTCCAAATCTTAGGGTGTGATGTTCAGAGCCAGAAACTCTCCTGTTGTCTGTGAAGTTTTAAACTGGAACACGAGGAAATGGCGGCGTTCGTCCTGTCTTTGGGTCAACTGATTAATGAAGAGTACTCTATAGAGGTGTTAGATTTTTCAGTAGAGTTCCCCCTCAACAGCAGTGGATAGTTTTGTTAATGAGGAATTTTATGATAAACAGAGAACACTGCATCCATGTGAGTGTGAATGTGGCCAGAAAGTGATGACATGAATGCTAACACTCAGAAATACACTGATATAGGCGTAAACAGTGGCTCAAGTATTAACTAGAAAAGCATTGTGTGAGGTAGGATTTAATTTTTCTCTTTTTTTGTGTAACACATAAAATGGGTTTTATTTAGATCTCCTTTAAAAATGAGGCCTGAGACTGGATTTCTTTATTATCCGCTTTTCCCTGATGTCTCTGGACTCCATAGCGTCATTTCATTGTTTAAAACGTGAGAAGGAAATCACATGTAAGCTGTTCTGGGACAGAAGTGATGCTCTATTTGCTGCTCCCTGAGGACTGTCTTGGTTTTTGGGATAAAGTCTGCGCTTTATTAACCCAACGTTTTTGTGGACTTCCTGTAATTACTGAGATGTAACTGAATCGCATTCCCAATGTCATTCATGTCTTTCTGTAGTCCTTAAAATCTGTGTGTTTGAACTATCTCTCAGACGCAGGGAACTTGGTCAGATCCAGGATATTTTAAAATATTTAATAAAGCAATTAAGTGAGATGAGGATGGAGTAAAGTGAGAATGAATTGTCCTCCGCGTGCGTACAGGAGCCGTGATGAAGACGTAAAGTTAAACCAGAGTTTTAAAAGACCCGTATGCTTTAAATGAGGGTTTCATCTGCGAACTCTGAACATGCAACCAACCACAACCAGTACATAAACAACAGCACGCGCCGCGCCGCTGTCCAGCACGAGGCCATTACCGCTGTCCGCTGTTTGTCAACCATCAGATTCGTGTTTGTTTGTCTGTTTATGTTCGTGGGGTCGTTGTATTATTATTTAATGCACATAAATAAAACGTGAACTGAGAATTCACATTTCGTTCGGGTTTAAAGTATGATTCTGATGCCAAAACGTGGGCACTCCTGGTCAAATCATACGCTTCTGATTTACTAAATTAAAATTAAAATCATTCCCAGAACCTATGGAATGCACAATTTAATCGCTGAATTCAGCGTATTGTAAAAAATCGTAAATACGGACTAAATGTCGTTAATAAATTACGCCCCCCCCTCCCACACACACACACACACAGTCATAAAAAAACGTACGATACAGATACATTGTCACTACAAGCACCGTCTAAATGTACATTTAAAGATACAGCCAGAAGGAGAATTGAATATTTGTTCACTTTTATTATAGAACTGTGTGAAATGAACGGATGTAGGTTTCTGGGGATAAAATGGTGCGTATGAAATCAGCACAATTTTAAAATCTACGATTAATGTAGAATAGAGCATTACGTTCCCTTCCTGAATGTGTGCCCTTGAGGGAACCACCACAATGACTTGTTTATCGGAGAATGTTCGTTAAACTCAAACTGTTCATTCGCAGTTCGTGTGTTTATTTATACTGACTTAAAAACACTGACATGTCATCAGTCGTGTTCAAGGTTTCGCAAATGACTGTAAATCATTTAATAAATAGTTGTAATACACGCGTTTACCGACCTGGACCAGCGAGTCAGCGTCACTTTTTTTGTGCCAGTAAATCGTGAAATGCTCCCGCGTGACGTGAAGGTTATGACCATGCCCAGTGTTAGGGTTAGGGTAAAGGTTATAACCTTTATTATTACATTATTATAATATTAAGATGAGTGTCGGGGGCTTGCTTACAGTTATGGCTATGGTTAGGGTTAGGATGAGGATTAGCGTGAGGCCTAGTGTTAAAATTAGAGTTGCCACCAGTGGGTGAAATACACACTCATACAGCTAAAAGCAAATAAATAAATAAATAAATGTTATATATATATATAATTTTTTAAAGCTGTATGAGTGTATTTCACCCACTGGTGGCACACACAGAAACGTGACCCTGCCGCGCTGGTACTGTAACGTGTGTGTTACACGCTTTGCTGTGATGGGCTCACCACACAATATCTCTGTAATTCAAAGCCCCCTCAGTAGAACCACAGGCGCGTCCCGCGGTGCTCCGCTGCTGCTGAAAGAGAAGCGGCTCCGCGGCTGTAGGTGCGGGTCTCGCGGGCGGCCGGCGTGGCTCTTTGATCTCTTTTTATTGGAGCTCGCTCACAAAGCGGTGCCCAGCACGAGGCGCGCGACAGAAAGAGCCGAGTGACCCTAAAAGCCCTCATAGCCCTATAACAGCTCTAAAAGCCCTAACCCCTAGAGCGCGAGGTGTAAATCCGAGCATCGCGCGCTGATGACGGTCGCTCAGTTTGGAGTGGATCCGCCATAAAAGCGCAATAGGCTCTCGGGCATTAACTTTTAAAGGCAGCAGAGCAGACTCCTCCCGGCGCGCACTGTTTGTTAAACAGTTTATAGGACGAGAAGCGCTCTTATTAGAGGCGGGTGGTGGACTTTATTAAAGTTTGGGCAGTTGTTGTGCTCAGGTGTTTTTTTTTCTCATAAAATAATTAACTCAAACAACATCACATTTTTCTGCGAGGAATATTATTATTATTATTATTATTATTATTATTATTATTATTATTAATATTAATATTTGCAGAGTTTAACATACAGAATTAAGTATAAACAGACCACAATTGATATTTAATTTTGAATATTACAAATATAGGATTATTATTATTATTATTATTATGTCTTCATATAAATAAATATAGTGACAGTAGGCCTGTTAAACCTGCAGCAGTGTTTTGGATGAGGTTTATATTTTATTGTTATTGTTTTTTTATTATTATATTTCTGGATCCGAAATTTTAACCAATTGAAAATAACGTGACCAGAGCAGCTCAAATTTAGCGCACCCCTGTACTGAACTGTAGATGTATGTTTATAAATTCATTCGTTGCAGGCAGTTTACGGCCGTTCAGAAATAAACTAAAATCTCCGGCGGATCTGAGCGCGTGATTAAACGCTAATGGGCCGGTTGGTGTGGCGCGCGCTGTCCACGGCGTCTCCGGTACACGGCGGAGTCCCGGCGCACATCGGAAATGAAAATCGTTTTCGTCTATTGCCTTCTGCTCAATTTAGCGCGCTCTCCAGAAGGAGCTCTTCTGTAACGAGGTTCCCAGCCCCAGCGCCAGCCCCATTCCGCGGCCTCATTATATGCTTTTTTTTTTCTCCCTCCTGCTCTCCGCCCGGACGCTGCGCTGGACAAACACAAAGGAGTCCGAGAGCATCCCTGCGCCTTTTCAGCTCTACAGCCTGTGATATTCAAATACCAGCCACGCAGCGTTTGACTGCGCCGCAACAAGAGCATCCTCCCTCCCGCATTAGCATATGGCTTTCCCCGTTTTTTTCCCTCTCTCTCTCTCTCTCTCTCTCTCACACACACACACAAGTGCACAGTGGCACCCCGCAAACAGAGGAGAAGGGACCCCCCCGTTTCCATAAACACCACATCAAGTGCAGCGCTTAGGAGGACCAAACGCTGCCTCACGGCTCGGCCCTCTCCGAGACGGACGCTCTCCGTTTGACATGCAAATGTAAGCGGTTAATTTGAGCGATTAAAATAAATATTCAGGGCCCTTTTGTCAGCGAAGCCCCCTCGGAAAAGAGGCTCTGATAAAGAGCGTCTGAACAAATGATGTCTCGGAGATTAATTAGATATTTGATAAGACACGAATCCCTAATCGCTGATACAAGACACATGGGGCCGCGATGTGCTCCAAGTCATAATTAATACTCTTTAACAGGATTCTCATTTGGCCGGAAAATGCCTGTTCCGGGGCATTAACTATTGATTTATCCCCCTGGGAAAGAGTGCGGCGATTTGCGTTCGCCCCTGGCAGAGCTGCGCTATTGATTTATATTATTTACAAATGTACACACATTCTTCTCTTTCCCCTCGGTCCTGAAACACCCAGAGAGCCTCAAGACCCCAGCCACTGCTGGAAACATTAAACACATTCCCTCAGGGGGGGAAAGAGAAGAATTTCCAATGAACAGAAATGACTCTCTGCAGCAGCGCTACCACACAACGACCAAAAAGATTTTAAATCCCTTTAATTACAAAATGAAAGCCTTATACGCGAGACTTTATACAATTAAACATTTATATATTTTTAGGCAGGTAAAGAAAGAGTAACTGAATTTAAATAGCTGTGTTACATACATACTGACATCCACAAAGTGCGTCCAAAGGAAAGAAAAAACTCCCTGAATTTCAGGATCCACCACAAAACAGTCATAAGGAACATTTACAGGGGGGAGGGGGGCGGTAAAACTCAGATCAAATCAGGACGTGGGGTTGTGGGGGTATCTACACAGTTGTTCCAGCTCCTTTCGCTCGGGGTCACTGTGAGTGTGTGTGTGTGTGTATGTGTGTGTGTGAGTGAGAGAGAGTGAAAGAGAAAGAGAGAGAGTGTGTTACGCACCAATCCAAAGCAAAAAATAAAGCAACCCCCTATTTTTTTTTTAAATACACCGGGTTCGTCGGACCGTCCTGCAGTGGGGGCACGAGGCTCACAGACCACCCTGCTGAGGGTCCATATTTAAATCCCAGGCCGAGAGCTGGGACTGTTGGGGTTTGAAATCTGAAAGGATTAAAAACTAAAGTGTGGCCAGAACAGTTCAGAAAACTCCAAAAACAAACAGAAAGCGCGAAAGAAAAAGCAGCCTAAGCCAGCGCCAGGGCAGTCCGCAAGACTCCTGACCCGCGCCTTCCTCCTGTTTGTCCTAGTGTGGATAGTTTTGGAGAGGGGCAGGTGTGGTGTGGGTGGTCAGCTGTGTGGTGGGGGTCAGTCAGGATTCGTGGTGGGGGGACTGCTGCTCTTTGACGGTGACCCTCGGGTTGACCGCCTCTAAGATGAGTTCAGGGGACTCGGACCTGGGGGTCTCCAGGTTACTGGTGTCGGTGTCGCTGTCGCTGCCCTTTTTCCCGCCACCGCCGCCGGCCGTGTGCGTCTTGATGTGTTTGCTGAGGTGGTCGCTGCGCATAAAGCGCTTGTTGCACACGGGGCACGCGAAGCGCTTCTCGCCGGTGTGCGTGCGCAGGTGCCGCTGCAGCTCGTCGGAACGCGTGAAGCGCTTGCCGCAGAAGAGCCAGTTGCAGACGAAGGGCCGCTCCCCCGTGTGCCAGCGCAGGTGCGCTTTGAGGTGCGACGTTTTGCCGTAGACCTTACCGCAGCCCGGTATGTGGCAGCTGTGCAGTCCCTTTCTGCGCAGGCTCGCGCCCGCCGGCCCCAGCCGCTCGGCCTCTTGGCAGTTAGGGCAGTCGCACGTGGCACGGCCCGAGTATCTCCTCGAGGAGCGCGAGGAGCCGGTGATGCTCGCCCCAGCCCCTGAGATCATGGCGTTGGCGGCGGCAGACGTGTCCGCGTAGGCCGCGGGGATGACGCTCTTGAAGCCGTCCTGCGCCAGCAGGTGCTGACCGGTGGTCAGCAGGTGCGAGGCGCTCGGGCTCAGGCCCGTGGAGCTGAAGGCGGAATGCGTGAGCGCGGGAAAGTCGGCTCCGTAGCCGCTCAGCTGTGTATGTATGGCCTGAGGCGCGGCGCTCGAGTGCACCGTGTTCTGCACGTCCAGCCACGGGCCGGGGCTCGCGTGCACGTCCCACCAAGAGCCGGCGCCGTTCGTCACGTCGCCCGAGATGCTGGAGTGGAAGCCGGACTTGTACCACGACTCATAAGGGTGCGCCACGCCCACACGCGGGTACAGAGTCTCGGCGGACGCGTGCACTTTGGAGATGAACGCCGACTGGCCCGCGTCCTGAGCGCTCACGCCCGCCGCCGCGTTGGAGAACAAGCTGCTGTACTCGCTGGAGAAGGCGCTGGACGTCGGCGACGTGGAGGCGAGACAAAAGGCGCTGCTGCCGCCGCTTCCGCCGCCGCCGCCGACCCCCGTGGTTCCCGTCGCTAGTCCCGAGCTGCTGCCGCCGCTGCTGCTACGGCTCGTGGCCACGCCGAAACCTGGCAAACCGGAGCTCAGATTACAGCTGGACGACGACGAGCGCTTCCACGGGTGAAATCCGCCTTTGGAGAAGGCGCTGGAGTCCGGCAGCGTGGTCAGAGGACTGGTGTTCCCGATTTTGTTGCACGTCGCGGCCAGCATCGCTAAAGGGGTAGTCCCGAAGCGAGGCTCTTCCTGGATAACGACACAAAAAAAGTTTTGTTTGTAACTTTGAAAATAACATGGGTTCCAGAGCAGTGAATCAACAGCAGCTGATTTAATTAATCTGGAAGCGCTTTAATTAATTTCACCAAGCACTTTCAGTGTTTCAACGAATAGCGAATAGCGCTATAAAATGGAAAAGAAAGAATGGGGAAAGCACAGCGCTTTACGCGGACACTTGTAGAGCCGTTCTTAACAAATAAAAGTTTCATTGTTTCGAAAAACGTAATCCGTTCACGCTAAAAAAAACAACAAAAAAAAAAAAAAAAAACACACACGCACAAACGTGTCAACCAGCAGAAGCAGTGTTAGAGCAGGCACGAGGCTTGTTTACTTTTTTTAGTAAACAGACTACTGAAGTAGAAGTTTCAGGAAACATAAAGTAATGAAAAACTCCAAAGAATAAAACGAACACACAGTCGAACAACAACAAAATTAGCTCTCTACTGTGCCCCGTTTACTTTTAAAATGTAAACAAAAAAGCCAGCGCGCTGAGGCTAGTGACCCAGACGCCATGAAGCATGAGGGCGAAGCATTAAGAAAGAAAACGACACAAGCAAAAGCCTCGTGAAAACAAAAAGAAAAGAAAACAAAGCCCAGCGCTCAGTCCACTCACCCCAAGTATAGACGTAGCCATAGCCAGGGCCTTAGTGCGCTGGAAGCTGCGGGACCCTGCTGCTGTTGTGCTCCAGTTTGAGTGGGACAGGGCGCTGTGCTGCTCTGCGTTTGTCCCCAGGCTCAGCTTCCCTCTCTACACAGTTGTACTCAGCGCCTTCTTTCAAGTGCGCCCGGCTGCCGCTCTCAGCCAATCAGCGCCGGGGATCCTGCGCGCCCAGTTCGAGCTCGGCCAATAGGAGGCGCGTCCCTGACAGAAATACTAAAGTAGTGTGTCAATCAATAACCAGGGCTACCGATCCCACTCTCACACACCGAGCGATCCGCTCTTTTTCCAGGGCGCTATATTTATATATTTATATAGACGGGGCTGTCACGGCGCAGTATCTTCACACATGCACTGGCTTTTAAATAAAGCCCCGCGACCACCATGGTAAGCGACTCCTGTTTGTCTTGTGCATGATTTCCTTGAAATGTTTGATGTCGTTGCTGACACTGAGGACGACTGCTTTGCGTTAGATTATGAGAAAGAACCTGAGATCTGTGACGTGTAACAGGCTCGAATCCGGGTGAAATGTAAGCCCCCTATTTTTCTTAAGCGTTTCTGCGTTGTGGTTTTAACCGTGAGTGGCGTGCAGTAGTGTCATCGGTCTGTGGCAGGGACGGGCAGAACACTTCTGTAATGTTTTGGATAAAACGGGATCATAATTTGCGCAGACGCTTGCTTTGCAGACAGTGGTGAACTGCTCCAATGTTTTCCCACTGGATGGAATCGGAGACAGGAGGCTGAGGAAATGTGAGGAACCACTGATCTCACAACAGGTGTTGGAGGCGTGTATATTTGCCTGAGTGAATGTGTTGTAGGTGTGTGTGTGTGTGTGTGTGTGTGTTGACTAGTGCGCGCGTGCGCTCCCAGTGTAGCGCTCCTTTTTAAATGCCTTTAGAAAAGTAGCGTGCTCAGCATCAACACGGCGTCCAGAGAAATCAGACAGAAACAATGTCTTTCTCACCCCGCGAAACTCCCATTCAGCATCGACTATGTTCAGATCATCCAGAGAAAAAAAGATTTCTGAATTCCTAACACATCTCAGGCGTATTTCTTACTGTTTGAAACACTCGGAAAAATGAATCCATGTCCATCTTCACTTCTCTTCCTCTTCCTTTTAGCGAGGTTTATTTATTTCGTAATTTTTTGTTTTTAAGGTTTTTTTTTTTTTTTAAATATAAAGATCAATGCATTATTCCCGTGTGTTCCTCCGCTTGTTAAAACATTTAAAGCTAATGGCGTAATTTAACAATGGCCTGCTTCGGAGTGAATCATCATCCCTTTAAAAGTTAAAGCAATTTTCTTGAAAATGGCCTCGCCGAAAGCTGTGCATTACAGTATTCAAAATTGCCAAATAATGCTCCATTATAGAGGCTGAGCGGTGCCAGGCAGCCCGGGCGCAATTTGCTCCAAAGCGCTGCGCTTTAAATCCCTCCTATGGCGAGGGGAATCTAAAACAATTTATTCAAATCCGCATGGTGGAGCCTGCAAAACCGCCTCATTTCTGCAATCACTGGAAATTGACAGGGAAACAATTAACACTATTAAATATCCGTTAGGCGTAAACACATTTGAGTGAGCTGACTGAGAGCAGCTCTCTCTCTCTCTCTCTCTCTCTCTCTCTCTCTCTCTCTCTATGTTACACTTGTTCGTGTCCTCTTAATTAATTGTGGTGTCAAATCTTATGAATACAGATTTCTGGAACGAATGTAGTCGGAATTGTGGAGGATTTTTATGCTGCAGCTGTTAGGTTTACACTCGTCCCTTTCTGAACATTGGCTTATTTTGAAAATTGCTTGCTCGCAATTTTTCTGTGATTAAATCTCATAAGATAGATGTAGATGATAGTGGATGAGGAGACTGCGAATATTACAACTAATATTTTTTTTTTTTTTAGATATTTAAGGAGATTTAAAGAATAAATCAGCCATTTATCCTTAATTTATCCTTTTGCAACTAATATTTTTTCGTGCTAGAGCTGAATGTTAATAATATACTTAACAATTTCATAATTAGTATTCCACGATTTTTAAAAATAGAGGCCTACGTGAATATATGATTTAAATAGAACTGCGAAGCCTCTAGGCTGACTGGCTGTTACCTGGCGAGCAGTTGTCTGTGGCAATTAGAAACCTATTACAAGTCATTAGACTGATCAATGTACCTTAAACAATGTGAATGATTTATTTGGCAAGAACAAAACGCGCTCTGCATCTATTGTGGCGAGTGTGAGTGACGCTCCACATCCATCACGTCTTTAAGCAGCTACAGATAAATGATTAATCCCCATCTATTCGTTAAAGTGGCCTCCTACAAAAGGTCCCGGGCTCGCTTCAGACCTGCCCCCGCTTCAGCTGCTCTCCCTGCGCGGGCTGCGAGCTTTTTTTTTTTCTTTTTAGCCTGGGATTAATTTGTCCCCACCCTTAAGAGGACAGGCGCATTTGTGGATAATTAACTAATCTGTCTAAACTTAAATCCCTGTTATCCACAGGTCCTCTGGCCCTTCGCCTCGAATAAGCCCCGCTTCCTCCTCCAAGAGCTCCAGCTCGTCTACTGAGTGAACTTATAAACACTTTTATTACTGCACGCATCAGTCGTATTCACTGTGAACAGAACAGAGCAAGTCAGTGGTGTGTTCCAACGCTTATTCAGGAGCAAGGGAAAAGAGCCCGGTCGTGTGTGTGTGTGTGTGTGTGTGTGTGTGTGTTTAAGTGAGTGTGGGCTCACCACGATTGGAGAGGCTTGATTGGGATGAGGGTGCGTTTCGTCATCCATGCGCAGGAGATCAGAAATGGGGAGATGTGGGAAATGTTTAGTGTTCATAAACAACAGACCAATAAACTGTCACATCATCCCATCTGCCAGTGTGCTGACGAGAGAAGAAAATACTCCCATCCAGGTCAATTTTCCAGAAATCCAGCGCATTGTGCATTTGAATTCGACTGCTACTTGCTACTTTTAAAAGGAAAAATGATCAAAGTACACATGCTTCACTTATTTAAAAAAATATGTTGCCATTATTATTTTAATGTAAATTTGATTTTTTGATTTTTTATGAAAAATGTATATCGTGTCGTAAACATTAATATAAATGTAATCAATAAACAGTTGATAAACACGGGGTGAACTGACTGTTAAACTGCTTAGGTG
This sequence comes from Hoplias malabaricus, assembly GCF_029633855.1. Taxonomy (NCBI): domain Eukaryota; kingdom Metazoa; phylum Chordata; class Actinopteri; order Characiformes; family Erythrinidae; genus Hoplias; species Hoplias malabaricus. Next base: position 32,294,225 of record NC_089811.1, on the reverse strand, counting down.
ACCACGGCGCTATTTTTCTCGCAGAGTTCACCATTTGAACATGTGGAGCGTCATTGGGTTGAAAGCCTATGCAGTAGAAATAGGAGTCTCAGACTGCTTTGCGCCCCACTGCGGTTTTCAAGCAGACTCTACAAAAATGGATGGCTTTAGACGTCATCCCTAAGCTACTGACTTTAGTTTTGCTGGGAGTTTTTCGGGATGCGCCCCAGCCAAAGCCCAGTTCAGCACATATATATAAGGCCTGCATAACCTAACCCTGCAGTTTTCCTTAATTCAGTACTGAAGTCTTTATGCTGACCTCTTGTGCACTCAAGTGTCCCAGCATGGGTAATTTTGGTGTGTTGTTAAAGTGTAGAGGGAATAATGTTCTTTTTCCAGTGAATGTACGTTTCATAATTAAACCAAAGCTAAACTATATGCTAATTAATGCGTGCATCATCCTCAGTAATTTATAATTTGCATAAAGCTTTCTGAAAAACACCAAAACCGTGAGTGTACTGGGCTCCTGCAAAACCGACCCGCAAACAATTGTAAATAGGAAGTGTGATCTCATTAAATATCGCGAGGTTTACCAAAGGCGCCAATAGGCTTTTGGCCGAGCAAAGAATTTGAGCTGAAATGTGTCCGCTACAGAAGTAGGTTTTCTCAAACTCTTTTTATCAAATAATTGTATTAGTATGACGTTTCTTGTATACTATTCAAAACACAGCAATGTGCAGAGGATTTAGGCGTCTGAGAACATTTTAAGAAAAAAATATTTGTCTGCACATTTAGCTGCACGATGAATGCAGAAATGTGGTTTAATTTATGCCTGTGTTTTTAAACAAACTGTTTTAAAACCTTGAAGAACCAATAATTTGTTATTTAAAATCCAATTATTTTATTATGGTAACTCATGTCTGCAAGTGAAGGAATTTAAATGTGTTATTTTTGAAGTAGCTCCAAAAGTGCCAAGTACTTAATAATAATAATAATAATAATAATAATAAAAATCTTGTCAATAGTATTTTATTTATGTTAAATTGCATTATTAAAATGTGTATTTATTCAAGTTTGTATATATTTATAAGTCTCAGTGCAGAGCTGGTTTTAAACAGTTTGCTCAAGTGTCTACCATTTTTGTATGTGAAGGTTTTGTTTAAAACATAATAAGAGGCCTTACACCCAGCCCCTGTTTTTCTTCTTCTTCTTCTTCTTCTTCTTAAAAAAAAAAAAAAAACATGGGCAAGTCAATTAGATTCTTGAAACCAGTGTCAGAAGATAAAAACACATGTCAACAGGTGCTTGGAGTAAAAAAAAAAAAATCCTATGGTTTACTGTGCTGCAGCTGCTCTGGCGCTACACGATGCTGCCCTTGTCTGTAATTTTTGCCTGAGAGTGATGGGTGGGAGTTGTGGACACTGGTGACAGTCCACTTGCGATAATCTCTGCTTTATCTGTTAGAAATGGAGCTGCCCAATAGGGTTTTGGCTGGACTGCAGTCTGTAAAGGTAGAGTTGGTCCCATCTTTGTGCTCATGTGTTATAGTGAATGGATAGCAACAAGAAAGAAAATTACTAAGGAAATAAATTTAATATGGTTTCATGCATCATAATGCAGGATATATATTTATTGAAACTGTGTACAGTTTTGGCCACTGTAACAAGTTTTCTTTCTGTAAACAGTTGCCTTGCCTAATGGACACCTCATGGTCTTGTTTTCGAATGTGTAGCAAGCCAAGCAAGCTTTTTCCCACTGAACCACTCATATATAAACACTGCTTTGATTTGTGTTTACAAGAAGAATTTATTAGCTGGCACTCTTCAGCAGAGCTCTTCAGTCAGTTTTTTATTCAAAAAGGTATAACAAGTTTTTAATCGCCCTATTTGTGTCTTGTTTCTAAAGTGTTACCCCCCAGTATCTCAAAGGACACTTTTGAAAGTGCCCTTGAAGTATTTTTGGCAGAGAGACACAATAATCCCTCAATAGTAAAAAAAAAAAAAAAAAACTCAACCTCCATTTCATCAATCTAAAGCAATTTTATCCCTGTTGGTTTTTGAGTTTCAACCAGCCAATCATTTAAATCCCAAGCAGCAGGTGAGGTAGAGATGGAACGCCCTGGGCTGCTCTCAACTGCCGTCCCATTACTGCACTCATATTCGTGCCTTACAGAGTGAAGGACTCTTCAGCTCCTTTCACATAGCTGCAGACATCTCTCGTTGAGCTCACCATGGGGTTGTGTTCTCTAAGATCTACTCTCTCTTCCTAAATCTGCTACAATAGCAATTTACCTCTGCACACCAACTGCAATTGATCTATTATAGGATCGTCTGACCTTGTTATTGGACTTGGTGTTCCACACACAAATGTGTTTCTGTTTTTATTACAGAGAATCAGAGTAAAATGCCTAATTGTCGATTGCCTTTGAAGGAGAAAGGACATGGTGTGAAAATGTTCTGTAATGTCTTCAGGGTTTCTGCACAAAATATCAGAATCAGTGGTGCGTTCAGAGACTGTTGCAGGTTATGTCAGCTTGTGTGCTGTGTCTTTATTTTCAGGAAGTCAGCCTTTCTGTGCCTGAACAGTGAGCTGCATCTGAACGCTTCCCCTTCTGCACCAGTGACCCTGATGAAAGCGACGTTCCCTCCCTGCCAGCACCGCAGTTCCCCCATACAACATAGAGACCTGCAAGGTTTGGGGCTCATCTCTCTGTCTGACAGTCTACCTGCAGATCTAAAACACTTTAGTCACATGTCAGATTTCTGTTAATACATTTGTTCAGTTTTGTATTCTTTTATTGAAGAGCAGTAAGGAACGGCAGTGTGTATTCAGACTAATCTGTGAGACATAAAGAGCAGTTCAAATGACACAAACACTAACGTATTTAGTGTTCACGATTGTTATCAGGAGATATTTCTGTGGAGTTATTAAGACATTTTATGCATAAGAAGGAAAAACTCAAAACAGAGTCACAATAAGTCAAACAAACCAGGAATCTCTAAAATGTGTTCTATCATTATTAAAATGGGACTCCTAACAATGTACAAGATCTGATAGACCATCAGATAAACAGTGCTTAAAATGTTAATCTTTGTGAGATTGTTCTCAGGATTATGGTTGGCCCAGAGCCTGTCAGTAATCACTGGGAGCAAGACAGGAACACACAGGGCCCCGTTCCAGCGCAGTCACTCACACACTCGTACCTGTGATGAAGTGTCATAGAAAGTGAAAGAAAGAATAAAGCTGTCTTTTAAGTGCGAAAAGACAGATAACCGTTATGGGTCTGAAAAGATGTGTAGCGTTCAAGGAGCCATTACTGACAAAAAAAAAGGATATTTGGAAAACAAAAGCTGCTGATGTTCTCAGAATAATGTACTGGCCACACATGTCGCAGATGAATATATTTGGGACTTGGATTTTGAGAAAGAGAAAATGCTATTTTTTAAGACTAGACTTATATATACTATATATAACTGTATATACTATTTTGGAATGATTAGAGGAAACAACAGATACTTTAATAAAGGCAAGGGTTGTCAAAAGAGGTCAGTTTCTCTGGGTATTTAATAAAAGGTTGGCCTCACATTTAAACACACATGCTTACTATATTGTAGACCTGAATCATGGCAGATGAATGTTAAAAAATGTGTAATTTTGACTGGACTCTGATCAAATGTTGTTAGACATAAGCCTGGCTTTCCCCCAAAGCTGTAGGATGTCATGACTTATTTGATGATTCAACTTTTAAGAATGAAATGAAGTGTTGCATACGTTTGCTTCTCCGTGTTTTATGATTGTTTTTTCATTCTGCCCGAAAGTTTCGTAGAGCATGTGTAATCTATACGTATGAAACCTGTGCTCATGTTAAAAGGTTTGTGAGGTATTTAAAGGCTCCCAGTCACGCTACAGTTTTGTGCTTAATGTTGACTCATGCTGATGAACATCTGTCTGGTCTGGTTGGGATGAGACCGTACCTGTTCAACACTCACACCTACACCTGACTGTGCCATGAGCCACACATTTACACTCTCTGCTTTACTGCTTCCATCTCTGTCAGCATGAATCATTAGTTTCTCACAGAGCTGTTAAGAAACACAGGTTTTACTGTGTTCGCTGACAACCATATTTTTGTGGGGTGTTGAAAAATATTATGCACTAAACTTACATTGGTATCAGAATTTCAATTTAACATTTGAGATTCTTTAGAGCATTAATATCTCAAATAAACTATCTGAATGTTTCCAAGCACACAACAGCATTCTCAGTTCTCAAATGAAGCCTGTGATGAACAATGTGACTCCAAAACCTCAATATCTTTGAGAGACAACTGTTTCAGTTTGAATGGTGAACATGAAAAGGATTGTTTAGCTGCCGATAAAGTGATCTAAGAACACAATTTTGCATGCCCTGTGCCTGATATTCTCCTAACTGCATTTCTTTATCTTCATTAAGAGACTGACATTTGCAACAACTTAAAGACAAACAATTTGTCTCAGGCTTATTATGGCAACTAACTACAAACTGTCATTTGGCATCGGCAAAACAGCCCTCGGCAAAGCAGAATGCTTATCACATGTCATCTCTGCATGGCAGCGCAGAAATTACGTGTAGCTCTCGCTCCACTCCCAGCTCCTTTGTGCTCTCGACATCGTCTTTGTCTTACACAATTAAGGTGTTACACGGTAGAATAATTTAAATTGCCAGCTCTAAAATGGAGACAGAGGCTCTTTTTAAAAATAGCAGAATTTGTTTACTGATTGTATGCGGCTATTGACTTTCCCATTATATGAGAAGAGCTCTGATTAGTGGCTGTGCGATGTTTAGACAGAGAGGCAGAGCAGACAGGGTTACAATACAGAGCATTTACTCTTATTGTTATCTGGGCCTCTCTGCTGCGGATTACTGCTGGACACAGTAATGAGGGTGTCACTGCAGGTCCAAGGCCATTTTCCAGTAGTTACTGAGCAGCCCCATGTTTGACAGACAGCATCTTTGGCACCTGAATGCTTCTCAGAGTGTGATGAGGCCGTTGAAGCATGTTCTCTACCTGTGGCTGAGATTTCCATATGTTGCATGATTGGAAGGACATTTTCCTCATGTTTTCCACTGGCTGCAGGTGAAGCAGCAATTCTTGTACTGTTTGTAATATAGACCTGAGACAGGAAAGAATTGTTTTTGCCAGACCAATAAACTGGAAGACGTGGGCATGCCAGATCACGGTTGAAACTAGAGACACAAATCACTTCAAGGAAGTTCGTAATTTTTCCTATTTGATTTGTGCCGTGTAGAACCAATAAAAAAAAAAATATTGTTGGTCTATGGTCCTCATCATCATACTGTAAGCAGAGTGTATATTTAACTAAAACCAGCTCTGTTCATTCCGTCTGTCGTAAACACTGCTTGTGTATAGTTGTGGAAAACCAGAGCATAAAACAGATACTTTTCTTTTATGAATTTACAGCTCTCTGTTTTGACCTACCATTGTTTTCCTAAAGCAGATTTCCTTTGAGAATAAGTGGTTGCTCCACCACTTAACCATTAACAATTTCAGCCTTTGTTTTGTAATTATAGAAATGTTTTATCCGGTGTCAGATGGTACATGTTTCAGCATCCAGGGCAATTCTTTTATATTGTCTGATTACATGGTAGTGGGAACACGCTTTTTCTTGCTTCAGATGTTTGCCAAAATGTGTGGAGCGTGTTACAAAGAACTGGAAGATGACTTATAACTCAGCCCCACTCATGTGAATGGTGTGTTTGTAAGCTCTTGAATTCATGCCAGAGCGCCTAACAAGAAGGTGAGAGGGGATTTGTATTTACTGGTATGTGAAAACCAGTGTCACATGAACCAGAAAACTCTTCCTTATTGATTTTGAGCTCTGTGTATATTCCCGGCATGAAGGATAGAGTCTGTATCGCACTGAGAGCCTGAAGCTGTGGATGTGGCCATGTAAAAATCACCGGCAAAATATGACAGAAATAACATTTTGTTAATTATTTCTTGTTTTCTTAGTTCAAATTGTGTTCAGTGTTATGGGATTTACTAAAAAAAATAATAGTAATCCAGTGCAAACCACTGACTATTTCTGTCAAGCTGAAATGTTGTTAATTTACTAAATTCTTTCTGAAAAAAAAGTACCCATTTTCTAATCGCATTTTTATTTTATTTATTATTTTTTTTAAATAAATCACAGCAAACATCTTTGAAAAGCCATGATTGTATCTATTCCCAGCATGAACACAACATGGCTAGTTATCCTGATCAAAGTTATGAATAACTAGTATTGTTAAAATAATAAAACCCACTAGTGCAATATTCTATAAAGAGGAAATACATGCTTTATATGCACTCAGCCTCATTAATATTGTGCTCTTAGAACAAAAGGAGCAAAATACTTTTAATGTCAGTAACTGTAATGAGATTATAAGAATTAAACTGTAATCGGTTACACTACTTCATTTAAAGAAAATGTAATCACATGGTTGTAGCACATTACCATATTTTCCCAAACACCCTCAGTATATCCTGCAGCTGCCTCACACAGACTGTCAGTGGTTCAGCATGTGATTGAAGCCAGACAGCAGTTAGACTGGATCTGCAGCCTCATGCTTAGCTGTTTGGAGAGTAGCTAAGAGTAGCTCAGCTTGCTTAACCTCTTTCAGCCCCGCGTGCACCACACAGACTTTTATTTGATTCTTTTTTTTTCCATTTTGATCATTTAATGACTTTGAAATATCTGTGTAAACATGGGATTTACTTTCAGCACATGCGTCCAAAAACTATTAGAGGGGATGCTGAAAGCTGATGCCTCAGCACGCTTCGTCTTCTAAGAGCTTGCAGAAGGGGAAAGTTTCCTGCAGAAATGCTTACATTGCGCATGAGTGGCTAGTGAACATGTGTGTGTTTGTTTGGAAAAGATGAGCGGGGAAGACTGGCTTATTTTTTCTTACATATGATTTTTTTTAAATCTATTCTATTCCTGGAGTATTACAGTTGCCCCTACTCACACAGATAATGTCCTCTGTGGTTTTGTTTGGAGTTGGGAGGAATGTAGCTTTGCCCTGTTCCCTGTTCTGTCCCTGGGTCTGAGTGTAGAAACCCTCTCCTCTTTTGACTCAGTCTGGTACACATTTACAGCTTCTTTTCATCCTGACCTGTTATTCTTGCTCAATATCTGCAGCAGCCAAAACGCCACAGCGCAGCACATTTTCGTGTGGCCTGGATGTGGCTGATCAATTGAACCGCTGCTGTTATGCTTGGCTCTTCCAAGCCCTCCTTTTCACTAATCGCTAGTGACACCAGCACCTGTGTGTGGCTATTCAGAGAAAGAAACATGTGGAATGGCCTCTGTGGAATAGCTGAGCCATACGGAGAAAGGTCATTATTTTATGGAGCCTTATCCCTGATAAAGCTGCAGAAATAATGTTGGACAATCAGGAAAATCCTCCTGTGTTTACCCATAGTAGGGGGTGGAAATAAAAGCAGCGTGCCATGTGGAGATTCCTTGCTGTGATTGGTTGGAGGCATAACCACAAAGTCTTGAATAACAGAGGCTGGCACCTCTAAACTGTCGGAGGCTTGCTGAAATTCATATTTCATATAGCGCGCTCTGGGAATTTTCCCTCTGTTGTGGCTATAGTAATATAATGATACATTTTTGAACCCCTGGCATGATAACAGTCTGTCACCATAGCATTTTTTGCATAGCTTACAACAACAATGCTGGAGTTGCTCATTTATTGTGGGAAGACTCTGTTTTTCTGTCACTAGTGTTGTTTCGCCCTCCATCCACTGCTTAAAATGAAGGTTAACAAGTGCAGTCTGCTGCTGTGTGATGTAAAGTGTTGTCAAGCTGTAATCCCAGCTTTCACTTTAGTCTCATTGAGTGCTCATCATCTTGACTACCTAAGTGAATTGTCACTTGGCTTCACTCTGAAACACTGTTCAGCACTTCAAGGCTGCCGGGATTGTGGGGAGCATCATGCTTTGCAAAATGACGTCAGTAGGAACTGACTGCTCTAATAATACTGTTTCTAAGATAGTAAAGTTGGACTTGAATCCATTGTAAGCAATGCTATACAGATCTTGCCTATCAATTAACGTGACGAAATGGACAAGCCGTAAAGATCACAACAGAGCTTGTTACTCCTGTTTCATAAGTGCTCTGTACTGTATGTAACATGAATGTTGGATATGCTTTCACACAGGGCTGCGTTAGCTAAAGAGTAAACGAAGGCCTTGGACACTAGGATAGATGTACAACCAGAAAAAAAATTGTGCAATTTGCAGTACACAATGATGCATTTACACTCTCTGCAGTCATAATGAGAAATGTGATTATAGTCACTGAGCAAATCTACTGTATTTTGAGATCCATTTGCAGACAGACACAAAGAGGGGAGGGGGTCTCAATCCAGGGCTGTGTGTTTGTGGTGTGTGTTGAGACATTGTCAGTGTTTAAAATGAGCATTTTGATTTGTCTCCGATTGAGGAGCCTCTGTCTGCCTCCACTTGTCCTGGGTGATTAGACTAAAACGCTTGCTCGTCTTGACTGGAGATCGCGGCAGCTCCACATAACGCTCCTTGATTGAAGGTCGAAATATTTTGAATTCTAATGGAGACTGGCTGGATGAATTGCCTGAAATAGACTGTAGAATTTCGGCACTTCCTCCCCCTCACCCACAGACGACCCCCCCTCCCTTCTGTGGCCGCTGTGAAAAGAACGGTTGGGAATGGCTGTGCCTGATGATCATAGAATTACTGGATGGTGATTCTAAACCCCTCAAAGAGGAGTTGCTATGGAGATCTCGTTCCAAACTGTGAAATGATTCCTTCTCTGAAAGGCTAGGGAGAAGAGGGCTGAACACATCATTGTTCAGGTGGTGGTTGGTTAGGAAATTGCCGGTGCCTGAGCAATCAGTGCTGCTGCTGTAGTTAAGGATCTAAAACGGTTTGTTCTCTGAATGATGTGGGGCAACAGTGATGTGCATATGATGGTTCCTTTCAATCAGGCTCCACTCAGACTCACCGGGCTGGGAGAAATGACAGAAAGAGTGGGCTCGAATGAAAGAGGAATGAAAACCATTATTGTCTCTCAAAGCTAATGAAATCTGGGCCTGTCCTGATCCATCTATTCTTTGCCTGCATAAATCTTGAAGCTAGTTTGAAAGGTTATGTTCCCTATCAGTTGGAGTCTCTCAACGTATTAACATTTCTTACTGTTTCTCCTTTTTAATATTATGCTAATTAAGGATTTCTGAAAAAAAAAATTGACCTTGGTTATCTTTGTGAATTGATATGTTTTGCCATTACGTTTCAGAGAGATATGTCTGTCAGAAATAGATGAGACATTTTGCATTCATGGAGGTTCAGAATTGACATTGATTAGCATTATGCTGTTTCATATGCGCATTAAAATTTTAACTGCTTTACTCTAAATGCCATGAGGTTCATGGTTACACAACATGGATCCGTCTTGTTTACAGCATGTGTCAATACCTGTGTAAGTACAGCACAAACAGTCCACTGTATTATATTTGAACATTATTAGATTATTTTCCTGTTTGGAAGACAGAAGTAAATGGCTTCTTTTGACAGTCTCGTAAAGAAGCTTTTATGGCTCTGAATACCAGAGCAATTGCAGCAGTGTATTTGTGTAGAACCTCTTAAAAGCAAGCCAAGGAATGCAAGTGATCTAGATGTTCTCTTCCCTTTTTACGTGTGAATACTTGCAAAGGAAGTCAACTGCCACTGAGCACTGTAATTTGAGTGAATGATGTCGATCACATGATCTTCTAGACATCATCAACTGAAGACACAGCAGGAACATTATCTTCACAAGTCATTCATGTTTTTTTCCCTCAGTTAGAAAAGTAAACGTAAACTTTACTGTTACACACAGGTGAGAAAAAAGCGTATATCAACATGATTATTCAGATTAAACTCTAAAAATGTATTCAGATTGTTTTCAATTATATTTAATTTACATAATAATTAATATGTGCAATAATATGTGACTTTAGTTCAAAAATAAACTGAAACTGTGTTAGTAGAACAAACAATCCCTTATAAAGCAACCATCCAATACGTTATACCAGTTAACATATAAGCAGATGAATTCTTTAAATGCAATGTTCTTTTGTGATTTCGTTTATTATTAATTGTATTATTATTATTATATTGTTTTTCTTCTTCTCAAAACACAGGAAAAGATCTTTGCCTATGTGTGTGGAGGTGTGTTTATGGGTAAATGTGTTCATGTGAATGCATAACACTGTTTTATGTGTGTGCGTCCTGTTTGAGTACTTGCTAGTGCTGATGCATGGTGAGCCTGTTTTCATTGAGAAATGATCCAGTCTGGAGGCAGATGACTCCTTTAAAGATAAAGGCTTTGTTAGGTCAGACAGTAAAGACACACCTGCTAATGGGCCTTCCAAACATACAGTAACTAAAGCACAGCAGTAAAATGTTAAATGCCAGATAGACTTGACTTCTGAAGCTCCCCCCTCCTCCCCCTTGCTTGCTTTTACAGTCTTCCTTGTGGCTTGCCATGGCGCCACAGCCTCATAAGAGTAGTCTTCACAGAGGCCTGCTCAGACCCATCGTTAAAGGACTAATTGTGGAGATTTCCCTTTGCTTTTTCCTCTCCCTTTACAATCTCCTTATGTGTTTAGGAGGTGAACATGTTGTAGTTGATGTGAGATAAGACACGTGAAAAGATAAAATGGACATGAGCCATAATAGTTCCATCATGACAAGAGAACTTTAGTTAAAAAGCACATTTAAAAGACAGCATGCGAGAATCAAAGTGCTGCACAATAAAATACCAAGTTAAGAAATAATTATATGTTAAAACAATGTTAAATAATCTAGAACCAGCTCAAAAGTTCAGCTGTTTAATGAATGAACTATGTCTAATTTTGTTGCAATTCCTATAGTGTTATATGTTGTTTTTACAAACTAAAAGAGAGCTCAGGTATTGTCCAAAAACTAATAAACATTTGACTTAATTGCCTATAATTTTGCACAGTGAAATAATTGAATAAATAAAAAAATAATAAAACTTGATGTATTTCTAAAACATGACAAAAGAGAAAACAACACACATTACACATAATGACATATTAATACTTAGAATCAATTGATCACCCTGCAGTACTTGGATGATCTAATATTTTTCTTATATTATAAGGTTTTCTCACATACACTCTGGTTTACCACACTCTACCCCTATATCATTCAGACTTACAGTTTGTGGTGGAAGTAGTCTACACACCTCTTAGGTGGAAGTGGGATTGTGGTATTCCATCAGTCCACAACAGCTCCTGTCATCAAAGTGTTGGTGGTCATCCAGCCAGAAGTTTGTTCAGTCATGCACAGTTTGTGCTCAGACCAAGTTTTCGAGCCAGTCATCGGTGATAACTTCAGACCATCCAACACTGACCATGTTGTTATCTTATGATGGACTTTGTTATGGACCTCCTAGTTCAGAGGATTATACCACCAACTAGGTGGCATTGGGTTACTTCTTCAAGGTCTGATGTCTCATCACTTTCCCAAGCCTTTCAACTTTATTCTACACTGCAGAATCACTCCTTTAACTTTATAGACAACATCATGTTTCTGACCATTGACTCAGCTTTATGATGAGGAAACTAGTTCACTTCCTAGTCTTCATGGAAAGACTGGCTATCCCCATTGCTGATTTTTAGTCACATCCAAAGGAAAATTGCTAACTAAATAAGCTGAAACCATGACGGGTACTTTTGAAACTGCTATAGAAAACTGTCAGTGTCCCTTAAGTTTCGCCTTCTGGGCAGAACCCTCTTGTCCAATTCTCCACAAGACGGACACCTTTCCAGTTTATTCCTTTGTTCCAGATTCTTATCTACGAGTGATCCCGGTGCAGGCATCCAGCAGTGCATTCTTGGTTTCAGTGATGTAAGAATCTTGGCTTTGTCCCATATTCAGTCTGAGAGTGCCACTAAGAGACTGATAGAACAAGCTAGAAGGAGAGAGTATGGCTCTCTTCATGATGTCTCTAGCTCTGTTTTCCACCTTAGAAATGTAGACATAAAAGATCCTTGAGTGACATATCACTTCCAGTATCTTATGTCCATATTTCTATTTTATGTTCTTTGTATCACTCATCGTGTGTTACATGGGCCAGAGCATGAGAAAGCCATGTTCTGGGTGATCTTCCATGAGCAATAAATGAGCAAATGGCTAGACAAGCCTTGTTACGTTTTCAGTTCTCTGGTCGTTCTGGAGTCGTTGGGACTATATCTGAGATGGAGGCTTCTGTCATGATATTGTAACACTCTACCTGCCATCAGTACAGGACAATGTTTACCGTTAGAGCTTGTTGTTTGCTTTCTCATGATAATCATTGGCCAGAAATACAGTTGCTTTCATGTTACCCTTAGTAATACTAATTCATTCTGTGATTCCCCTGTTTTTAGTGCAGCTGTTTTGTTGAGTCATCTGTTCATGTGTTTGCTCTTTTTGCATTTCTTAGGTAAATGCAAGTAAAGCCTTACGCATTTAAATTATATGCATGTAATCCTCACTTTGTTGGTAATTATAGTTGTTAAAAATCAACTATTGTTTTTCCAGGTTCAGTGTGGGTTTTTTTTTCATAATTTACAATATGGTAAGATATTCACCAGTGTGAAGGAGCTGCCTGATCTTTGAAGGAACGCATATATAGAGGGTATCCCCACAGAAATGGAAAATACAAGGTCCCTTATTACAATGCAGCTTAAATACTGGGTGAACCTCCCTTTTAATTCAACCATTTCTTATCATCCAGGAGCGATTCACATTGCATTATTTTCACTTGAAGTTCAAGCATGAACAGGGCACACAATAGCACATTTTCATCCCAATCAGTGCTGAACTCGTAGCTGGCAAATTGAAGCAGCAAAACAATAATTCCCTTGATTAGCCCCTTTCTGTGTGCAGTAAGTGAACTGTTTATACTGTGGAGTACCTCAGAGAGACGAGAGCAACCAAAACAGGCTGATTAGGCACAGAGTAATTGGATAACTTCATTTCAGCAGGACGACCAAGAGCCTGATGACAGCACCTTCCAGAGAGCACAGCCTCGGATGACACAAATAAGGAACAGGGCTGTGTGGCCTGAAATTTAGTGCTGTATGTTTGATGTACTTATTACTTTCGAGGGTCTTCTGTTCTATGGTATCATAACTAGTGGTGCAGTAACATCATTGTTTGTGTTAATTTGTAGCCTGTGGTCTACTTAGCTGAAGTAGAAATGAATTCAAGAAATTTTCCCCAGCCACGCTTATCTGACTGTACTACTTGTGCTGCCTCAAATGAGCACTTCAAACCTGAATCCAAAATTGATTGTATTAACATGTTGTTATAAACTATCACAGTGGAATCATTAAGTGTGTGTGTGTGTGTGTGAGAGAGAAAGAGAGAGAGAGAGCATGTTCTTGAGCCTGAGCCTGTAAATGTCTATGTGTGTGACAGTATATGTAAGTACAGAGGACTGGAATTGGAGGGATGTCTCCTGGGGCACAGCAGGCAAGACTGAACCTCCTTAAGCCGTGCATTTACTCTCTGGTGCTTATCGAGAACTGAGTCTGTCTTTCTGGAGCTGGGAGAGTGTCTAGAATCGTTCAATTGACATTGAAAACACCATTTTGCATTATTTTTTGGAAGTCTTTAATTTTTTCATGACGTTTCCTTCTATATTTGTGCCTCTATAGATGCTGATATACATGAATGAAATAAAGGAACAATCACACCTGATTATAACTTTAATAGCTGAGACAAGACAAGCCAGGTCCCATTTAGACAGGCACTTCAGAAAATTCTCAATGAACATACTTGTCAAACTACGCATTCTGTATTTCTTTAGTTATGTTTTAGAAGTGTGAATCATCATAAACGTGAATCATCAATAGTTTCTAAACCCAGCATTGCAGAAACTTGTTTGCCACAGTTAGTATGACACTTGACGAATGGTGTGAAGATCGTGTATGATGTACATTCTGAAGTAGACCTGTGCTGTCATCAGCAGGCTCCGCTGAGGTCTCACCTAGAGTGCCTGAAGGAAAGTAAGGATCATACATGAGGCAGGAAAAAAAGCACATGCCGAACATACTTGCTCATGTCTTTCAACCCTCAAATGTCATTCATCTGGACGTCTGCAATAGGTGAATGATAAAGTATCAACGTTACATCAAAGCATTACCTACATGCAGTTTTCATATAATAGTTATCTTTCAAATGTCCTTTGCTGTGATAAATACTTAAGATAAAAGCTTAAGTGTTTGTCACTCTGTAATACTATATGTGAGATTGTACAGAGGACTGTCCAACGGTATTGGCTTTTTACAATGACACAGTGATAGAGTAAACAATGTGAGTTTTGTGCTTTAATTAGGAAATCAGACAATACTTTTAAATTATTTTGCATTACATGCTGGTAGTAAAAACATCATAAAAGTTATAAAATAAATTGCACAAACTTAACATCAATCTGCATGTGTAATGACTAATGCTATAAGCTAGGAAAGGACATTTGCTCTGTATTTGAGCAAATCTGCCAGATCTGTATCAAACTGTAGCATAACATGTCATGACATAAAGCTAATGATGTATTGTAACACTCACTGTTTTATTGTGTTACCACAGACAGTGTGAGCCTTGAGTAAAAATACACAAATTGGCTATAAAGAAATCTGAATTTAAAAAAGTCATTATTGAAGGATTGCTTAGCTCAACTACATGTTAGAGTGCAGTTGTAAATCCTGGACTTTATGAGAGCTTTAGATGTGGTTACACTAAAACACTCACAATGAATGAAATCACAATGCATTGTTTGTTTGTATATATTCAAACAATGTTGGTTTAATATTTATTGCCCAAAAATAAATTTACACCTCATTTTCACAGTCCAAAAACTGAAAATGTGTTTTTGTGAGGGTAGATCTCATAGGTTTAGAGACAGATGAAAAGGATTTGAAATATGTCAGATGTCATTAATTGTTACCCTGACTCATTAGTCCTTCCTTTAGCATCAGAAGACCTGTATGAAACCAGCTCACAGGCACGAAGGGGCTACTGTGTACGTTCATGATATATGTGCTAATCATATACATATTTAATGTTTGCTATTTGCACATGCAAGCACATCTAGCTTTTGCTCAGAGCTTGAGTGAATCAGACCTTAAGTGCTCCATTATCTAATCACTCCCTGTCCTCTACCAACAACACACTTTGATTAGGAGAGAAGGGACTCTGAACTCTCTACACAGCATTCTCAGGCACTCTAGCATCCATTCTGGTAATCTACTGCACAAAAATCCGTCTGAGGTTAGTGGTACAATAAAGTGCCAGAATGTACATAAATCATGATGCATTGTTTATTTCTCATGTGAAATTACAGTACTGTGCACAAGTCAGAGACCATTCATTTCATGGTTTTCTTTATTCAGCTCTCTTTTTTTCAGGAGACTTTCTTTTAGTCTTTTAAAAGAAATCCTTGTGTTGATTCTAAATTTCATTGACGCCCCCTCCAGGGTGTGTTCCCGCCTTACACCCAGTGATTCCGGGTAGGCTCAAGACACACCGCAACCCTGAACTGGATAAGCAGTTTCAGACAATGAGTGAATGAATGAATTTCCTAATTCAGGGCATTATTTTTAACTAACCTCTTAAGAAGAATTTCCAGAAAAATTAAGTTCTTATTGTCGGAATCTGATAATGAAATATTTTTGTGTTTGTAATGTTTTGAATAAATACTTTTATTTATTTTTTTTTTTCATTTGATTTTATTTCAGCTATTCATACCGAAGCTGTTTATATTGAATGATAAAAGTATTTTTTTGTTGCAAACACTGAAAAACCAGCACTGCTGTGACTTATCCTCTTGTACCAGTACAACATTCAGCAACATGTCCCAATCCTGTGGTTCCAACCATGTGTGTGTGTGTGTGTGTGTGTATGTGTGTGTGTGTTTGAAAGACAATATATTTAATTTTTTTCTCTATCTTTGTGTGTGTGTGTGTGTGTGTGTGTGTGTGTGTGCACACGCCTGTCCTCTGCACATAGTCTGCACTATATTTGACGGCATGGCTCTTGGTAATTGTAGTAATTGTAAGCCTGTGTGTGTTTATTTGCAGGTGTGAGTTTCAGAGGGGAGATGGCTGGCAGTGTGTGAGTGTGAAGGGCAAGGGGGTGATCGCCTGGATCATAAAACACACACACATACACACACACACACACACACACACACACACACACACACATACACCCTCTGTGATGTCCAGGAGGGGCGTCGCCGAGAAACTCCAACCAGTCGATGTCCCAGCATGCTTTGCTCTTCACACCCTCGCAGCATGCCCGAAATCACAGCCCTCCTGCACTGCTCCAACCTGACAAATGTATGTATTCTCTCATTCGTTCTTATTCCCCTTCCTCCTCTTCTCTCTGCTCCTCTCCTCTCCTTCTCTTCCCCCGCACTCCCCTCTCTCCTCCCTCCCCCACCCAGGCCCATTTCTCCTCTTTTTCTGCAGAGATTGAAAGTGCTGTTGGGTCAGAGGGTTTGCTGCTGCAGAAATCATTAATAGAGAGATACTTATTCAGTGGCTGAACCCAGGTCACCGCACCACGCTAATGAAAGTGTTTCCACCAGCGGCTTTTCATCTGAAGTAATACTCAAATCATAGCAGTGCTCGCTCTCTGTGCACCCACCACGCTGCATGGCATTGTGGGAAAAGGCTATACAACGGCTGACCCACAGTTCCACGTTAGATATTAATACAGTAAATGTTTGGAATGTTCCTTGACAGAGACATTATTGTCTGTGCTTTTCTTTTTCTTTCTGTCTTTCATCATCTCTTTCTTTCTCTTTCTCACTCCACCTCACTCTTTTCCTTATTCTTTCTCATTAGACCTGTAAAAATGGGGCAGATTAAAGGAGCCTACCTTTATTAGCTCCAAAATGCATGCGACACGGCCTCTGCAACATAACAATATTGTGCAGGTAATGAAGCAGCACAGAGCTTCTGCTGGTGGTCGTCTGTGTTCAGCCACTCTTTTAAATGCGGAGATAAAACCCCCAGCTCGTGTTGGGTCGTGTGTCGTTCATGTTGAGGGCAGCGTCTGCTGTGACCCCGTTTGTAGATGGCAGTGCAGAGCGTGTGTGAGTGAGGGGGAGCTTAGGGTGGGGGGTCTAATCCTGCTTTTCAGCCGCCCCATTTCTGGCTGGGCACACGCAGACCCTGACCGCTCATTATCCTAACAAGAAGGGCCATTTCACCTGCGACTGGGGGCCCTGCATGGCCCCTGTTAGTGTAATCTTCTTTGCACACACACACACGCGCACACACACACAGGCACGCAAACACACACGCGCACACATACACACACGCGCACACACACACACACACACACACACAAACTCCGCCAGACCCGCCACCATTCAGGACAAGCAGGTGGCCACTGACGCACATAATTGCTGACAATTTGAGGCAATGAATAAAAATGATCTACATTACTTCTTGCCGAATGTTGTATGTGCTTGGTGCCAAGAGAAATCTATGGAAGGGCCTCTTTAGATGCTGAAGAAAAGGGCCTATCAAAGGCAGTTCAGGAGGAAAAGGGAGGAGGGGGGGAGTAGGAGTGATTAATTTCTTAAAGAGTGAAAGAGAGATTTAGTACATTCAGCTGACTGGCATCGCAGAAGGAATGAAAAGGCTGCAACAGAGAACATCTTTCACACTGTTTCCTCTATATAATCTTCGTACCGTATGTATTCCTGACTCTATAGACTTTCCATGGCACTCTTTACCACTGGGAGACTTCATCAATAGTTGCTAATCTGTGTCAGTTAATCGCTGATGTTCTGAGGGTGTTCAACTTATTTTTGTCACACATTTCAACAACTTTTCCTGCTGGACAGGTGAACACTCTACCTCTGTAATTAATTTATCAGCACATGCTCTGTATGTATGTGTGTGTGTGTGTGTGTGTGTGTGTGTATGGTTTCACCAAGCCCTCTGTCATGTTAATAGTTGAGGTGATTGAAAAGTGTGACGTGCTTGTGGCGTCGGAGCTGATTGTGTCCAATGAGGCGTGAGCAGATTCAGTAATTACTGACCTGAATCTGCTGATAATGCATTCACAGGCATTTATTATAAGACATCCAATTATGGCACAATGCGGCGTTCCTGTATTCAGAGTCAAATTAGTGGATATTTTTATTGGTCACTCCGGTCGGTTATAGATAACAAAGAGAAAGAAATGAAGAAACAGAGAAATGCTTGTTGAATCGCTGTTGTCCTTTGAGAGATGGAGGCCTGCTCCTTGACAAACAAACACAAAAAAAGCCTTTAAGACACCTGAAGTCTTCCTGGTTGCATGTTGTGTGTGCATGTGTTTTCGTGTGTGTGTGTGTGTGCATGCTTGACCCTGGTGAAACCATGTGTCTTTTATTAACACCTGTCTAGCGAAGCGGTGCTGTGTGGTGTCAGCTAGCTGATGAGGCCGAGCTGGCGCGGGTTCAGCCTGTGCCACTGTCGGTTTGCTGTTTCCATTTCACACATGATTAATCTAGAGAGAGAGAGAGAGAGAGAGAGAGAGGGAAAGAGAGGGAGAGAAAGAGAGAGAGAGGGTGGCCCGTGTTCGGCTTGCGTGGCTAAAAGGCCTTTAGAATTCCTGCAGAGAGGGCTGAGGGGCGAGTGAATGCAGCCGGCCGGGGGTCACTGAGCCTTTGTGTAATTGAGGCAGTGGCAGCCTCCCTTTCCTCTTCCTTTCAAAAGGAGCGAGGGATTGTGAAGTGCAGGGAAGGGCTGAGGGAGAAGGACAGGATGGAGGAGGGGAAGGAGGGAGGGAGAGGGCTGTTACGGGGGGCTGGAGGAGGGCTCCCTTTTTTTACGAAGGGGGAGGTTAAGTTGACAGGAACAAAAAGAATGTGTTCCACTAATTTCTGCGGAGCTGCATCAACAATAATAGGCTCCATTTCGTTATTGCAAATTTTATAACTGGTTCCCTCCCCTGTTTCCCACCCATTCTTGCTTCCACAGCCTTTCATGGATCACATACACCTGTGGTCTGAAGCCACAAAACCCCCAGCAGTCCGGTGCCAAACATTCAGCGTTCAAAAGGCTTGAGAGCTGTTCCTGTGAAAGTGTTAATTAATACCTTACCGTAGCATATAGTCTGCGTGACAGTACACTGCAGTGAAGCAGAGGGGAACCGAAGCTCGAACAATTCCCTTCATTCCTACGTAATCCTTTTATTCAAAGCCTCTTACTCAAAACCAGGTTAACATGCAAAGGGAGTCAATAGATGTGTTGGATGCACAGCATTAATGTTCTTGTGATCAGGCATCTGGCTGATATGAATGAACGGCTGTGTGTGTGTGTGGGGTGGGGGGGCTGTCTGCATCTTTGTCTCTCTTACTGTAGATGTGTGTGCTTTCATTCTTTACATGTGTGCATGTTGTTTGTGTGCATGTATTTGTGTATGTGTGTCCAAAAGAATGTGTGTCATTCCTGTCATGCCCATGGCGCCTGTGCACTGTAAGCAGCAGGGCGAGCAGCATTGTTCAGCCCTGCATCAGCATGCCGTGCATTTAGGAAATAATTACCCAGTGTCCTGCTGTTTTTATACTCTGTTTCATCTTCTTTAATGGCTGCTTCTTCATTCGCCTCTAATCCCAAACAGGACGTAATGTGCAGAATCAAGCACCGGCCTTCGGATGAAAAGAAACATGTCCGCCACTGTCCTCATCGGAATGGAGAGGAGGTAGGCCTTTGATCTTCCACTCAAAAGTATTAATGTTCTGCATCGGGCCTGCCGTTTTATCTGCGCTTAAAGTCGGAATATCCGGTTTGGAGCGAAGCCTCTGCTATGCAAATCGCAGGCCCAAGCGCATGCTGTGTTTCTTCTTGTGGGGGGGATATTTTCTATAATATTTTTCAGCAAACTAATGACATCTGTGTGGGTTGATATTGATCGGAGCGCTTTTTAGGCGCTCCCTGCAGAGTCGAGACACACTTTCATTTGGCTCGGCCTCGCTTTCTCTCCCAGCATGCCCCTCAAAGCACAGAGAAGGGAAACTCTGAGCTCCTCACTTTTGAAAACAGCCCTTCTCTCTGCTTGCCACTGAGCAAAAGTGACACACAGAAAAACACCTTCCTACACTGCTTACTCACACTTAGCCTAGAAAATTGCCCGAGCCTCACCTCAACTTATAAAAAAAAACAGAACTTGCAAGTTTGCTCATGCCGTATCTCAACTTACACTTCATTTACACTTAGAGTTGCTTATTGTCACTGTCAGAACAAAACCTTGTATCTCCATTCCTGGCATTTGGGAATTTTTCAAAAAATGATGTCAAAGCACCAGCTGTTGACTGTGTGTGAACATTTAATGATGAATGGTCTACAGAAATTATTCAGAATTGCCTTGAATTGAATCCTGTTCCTGTATAGTTGTTTTGGAAAATCAGTAGTTTGTTTTCATCCACTCATAGTTTAAAGTTTAATTATGGCCTTGTGGAAATGTTTTAAAAACCACAGTTATTAGACCAATGCCGTGATGTTTTCCACTTTCATAATAACAAAACTATGCATAAATGGCATTTCCAATCATGTTTTCACTGATCAGCTTGTTTGTATTTTGTAAATAAATTTAGAATTTGATGCTTCTTACACCCCTGCGAGTGACTTCTTGACGGTCACTTTTGGCTTTGGCACAAATAACTCTACATCTCTTTGTCCCAAAAAATATCTTAAAACTTGGAGACTTCTGATGAAATTTCCACTGTCTTTCGGACCATTTAAGAGGAGCATAATGTATGGCTTTCTCCTTGTGTAACAGAGTTTCAGGGTGCATATTTTGATGTAGTATTGCACTATGCAAAGTGACAATATTTTTCTGAATCACTCCCCAGCCACCGTGGCTATTCTCTGCAGCGCTGCCTGAGGGAATGAAAGCACAGAATCACTAGTGGTTTCAGACCTGGACATGGACTAAGAGGTAGGATACATTAGCATTCTTGAATTGAGAAATTTATATCTTTAAATGTTTTACAACTCTCTCATGAAGTTTGTCACAGGATGTTAAGCTATGGATTATCTGTTCTTCCAAAGTTGGAGCCTTGTTTATTACTGCTTTTATTGCATTGGAAAATATTCTTTGTATTTCTTTGTCACAAGTTTCAAGAGAATTATCCAATCACAGATTCCTGTTTTACTGCATTACACAAACATGTTTTTCCGTAACCATTTGTTGTAGGCTGATAACTTTACTCTACAATGTTTATATGTAGGAATTCCCTTCTGTTTTGGTCTTATGGATGATACACAGTGAGTTAGCAGTGCCCCACTCTGCACTTCATTACCGCTCTGCAGCCACATGTTTCCTATTCCCCATTAAAATGTCTAATTTTCTTACGATATCAAAGACCATGAGAGAAGCTTTAAACTCCAAAAAATAAACATTCATAGACTGGAAGCCAAGATGCTAACTAATGTCACATGGAAAACACCAATAAATCATAAGAAATGTCCTGTCGGTGTATTATGACGGCCATGAATGTTTTCTCTTAATCATTGGTTTAGTCTGTGTGTTTGAATCCCCACACTGTGCAGATGTTTTTGGTGTTTGCAAAATATTTGAGCATTATGTCACTTTGATCTGTCTGAATTCTCATCCAATATCTATGTGACTGGGTCCCAGGCCTCAAATGCTTGTGGGAGACCGACTGGCTTCTAGACTATTGTGTTCTGCATTGTTTAGCTGTTATGAATGCGTTGTAGGCTTGATTCATAGTGTGTCTTTTTCCACAGGTACTGGAAACTGCAGAAACAATCACATACCTTTGGCCTGACATCTCTTCAAAAGCTTTATATAGTAGCTCAAATAAAGAAGAATTTAAAGTTTCATTCTAGTTCACAGCTGAAGAGTGGTTTGGGTTTTAATTCTCTCATTAATTAGCATTTATGATGTCTATAATATGCTCATAACAATGTACCTGTTTGGCTCATCTGTGTCTTATCACTGGCAGGAAACAACCTCACTTCCTTTCAGGATGACTTCATACGGAATTATGTGCCGCCACAGAGTCTCCCAGTTTTACTGCATCTACCCAGTGTAAACAGTCCAGTTTATCCCAGTGTCACCAACTCACAGACATTGCCCCTTTGCCTAAAAGCACTGACCTTCTGAAAAGAGTTTAAAAAAAAAAAGAGAGAGAAATTTTGGACACTGCGTAGCTGGTTGTCAGGCTTTAAGAAAACAGGTAGGTCACACAGATACTGATCTACTATACATATCATTATTAGTGAAAGGCATGTTGGTTTCATCATTTGTACCAGTGAGGTGTTACTTGGCCTAGTGCCCTGCTCTTTTGTGTTTACGAGTTAAGCAGCTTGTTTTTCTGGCTGGCAGCAGTGTTGAATGAAGGAAGTTATTTCCGTATGACTCTTTACACAATTCCTCACAACCTCTCTGTCTCTGTCAGCCACCGGAATAAATCGGGTGATTCATGACTGCGAGATCATCAGTCACCCAACGTAAAAGGCCTGTTCTGTGTATGGCGTGCGTGCATGTGTTTGTGTGTGTGTGAGCTCTTCGAATCATAGGGCATGCAATAAATCTCTTCTTCTAGCGTTGGGAGCGCGTGAGTGCATCTGGAAGCCGGAGTGGCCCGAGGCTCCACTCACTGGAACAATGCAGAGATCAAAGCCCCGGGGAGTGACAGGTGATGAGTGGCTTCCCCTGGCCGGAGCGCCTCAGCCAGGCTCACACCTGTACCAGGTGATTACAGGTAGATCTACCTGCCTCTAATTGGACAATAAATGCAGCTCTCAGCCGGCTAATGGCAGCAGTCTGCCTCTGCGACGCCACACTACCATTTGCCCGTCGCCAACACTACCTGAGTCTCTCTCTCTCTTTCTCTCCCTCTTTTTGTGTGTGTGTTTCTCTCTCTCTTTCTCTCTCGCTCTCGTTCCCTCTCCCTCTCTCAATCTCCCTCGCTCTCAGCTGAGATGATGACATAGTAAAGGTCTATTCAGATCCAACAACAAGGCAAATTACAATCCAAGCATTTAATGTGAGAGGAGAGAAGCAGAGGGGGACGTAGAGTCTCCTGTACATATCTGCTGGACTGATGGATTGGTTAATTGATATATATATATATATATATATATACTGTGCAAAAGTTTTAGGCACCAGAGATTTAAAAAGCTGTTTATCTGAGCAGTAAAACGAACAAACAAACAACAAATAATGCCCAACATTAGAATAAAACTAAATAACAGTGTGATACTCTGTGTGTGATTGTGTTGGTTTAAATTTCTCCAAATCTCTCCCCGTGGCAGTCCTCATTATTTGAGGTTATCATCCAACACCTAGTTTTAGTGGTTAATAAATAATGATTTTAAATAATGTGTGTTGATTTAAAAAATTCATGAAATCAAGGAGAATCTGACAAAACATTGTTCTTCAAACTCACACCTTCTACTTTATAGAAAAAAAAAATCCTATATTCCTTATATGTTTTATATTATTATTTTTGTGTGTTTACTGTGATTATATATAACTTTATACAAGCACTACGCTTACATTAGTTTAAATATATATAATTATCTTAGGTGCCTAAGACTTCTGCACAGTGCTGTATATATATATATATATATATAGATAGATAGATAGATAGATAGATAGATAGATATAGAGAGAGAGAGAGAATCTCTTGTTCAGAAGGAATTCATATTGAGTTTCATCGATGTAAAAAGCTTCTCTGCAAAGCAGTGTTCTGTTTTATATAAACTCCTTTTACCCTGGACTGTTTATTCATCTATTACACTTCACACTGATCACTGAGTGACTACTAGAAGTTATTCGGTAGATACTACTACATTAAGTAGTTAAAAGACTGAGTGGTTTTTGTGTCTCAGCATGTGTCCAGAATGTCCTTTCTTTTTGTTTGCATATTACGTCAGCACTGTCAGAACAAAAGCTGGCATCAAGTTTTCTTATATGACTTCATTTTATGTTTGTTTTGAAAAACCCTGCTGCTTTTTACATTGTGTGAAAGTTTGAGTTGGTTAAATGAGTATATTTTATTTGTCCCATTGAGCTCCATAGCCACAAATAAATTGGTAAATATTCTTGATGAAAACTATAATTGTAAATATAATTAATATTAATAACCACAGCCACTTCACTGGCTAGGTGTAGGATGCTTAAATATTCAGATGATAGCAGAAATGTTGTGGTTGTTGGTAGGAAGAGAGTGAGCTGGGCCCTATGTGAAGCTCTCAAGTACTGGCATAGGATATTTTATATCTTAACCTGTGTATAATTAAAATTAGGCACCTCACAAGGAGAACTGATTACACTCCCATGCAAAAAAGCAATACTTAATTAATTATTAATAATATTTGTATTTAATCTTATATTAATCACTAAATGCTTATTGTTTGTTAACTGTAATTGTTTCTTAGGTGCACAGTTTTTTTCACAGTTCTGTGCAATATAACGTCTCATTGGTGTAGTCAGTGAGGACCATATGTTTTTGTTGAAGTTCTGTTAAAGCCAAAACTGTCTTTATGAATTTCTTGCCATGAATTTGTGCTTAAAACTCTTTTCTTTTATACATATGTTTTATTAAGTGAGTCTGTCTGTGCGTGTTTTCAACACACTTCCTGACAATGCACCTGAAGCTTGATGCTGTGTCTGTTTGCTGTTTGATCTAGTGGTCTATCTAGTGGTTCTGTGGGACCATGTAGATGCCTGACACTGTTATATATCATACAGTAGCAGGACAGAGGACTCTGACAAACTACCTAATGCTAACACTGTCAGTTGTGTGCCGAAGGCCCTCCCGCTGTAACAGACACATGGCCCTCTTATTGAAACTGAATCCCCCCAACAGCGTATACACATGTAGTACATGCTACACAAGACTTTCCTGTAGATCACTGTGAAACTGAACATTTTGTCAGTATTGTAATTATTTTGTATTTTATATTTATGTACTGAATTGAATCTGAAAGTGGGTTTTCATAATAAAATGAAAGCTAAATGGTATCATGTACGACCAGAAATCTGATTGCTTTGTATGTGTAAGAATATTATATTATAAAACACACCTGATCATATGACATTTTATCGATTTTAAAATGTAAATGAGTTAACCCTTCCTATGCTATTGTTATTTTTTTTCCTTATTCTATTGAAAATATTGTATTTATTTGTTAAGGTTAAAATGTTTGGGGGGAAATCATGCAAAAAAAAATTGTTTTTCACAGATAAATACTTTTATATTTATTTATTTATTTATTTATTTATTAACCAGGGGTGTTAAAACATATTCATACAGCTCTGTACATGTTGGAATATTCTGTGTGTAAGCATGGGTAACAGGCATTTAAATAGCCCTCCAGCTGAAGATGCTCTGTGGCCTGAGTGACTCTGGAGGCTGGTAATGCTTCAGACGTGCTAAGGAGATGTCAAGACATTGGCCTCTAAATTTTAGCCCATGTCCTGGAGAGCAGAGACCACTCACAGCTCCAAACATTCACTTTAACCACTGCACACCCCACTGACCCCCCCCCCCCCCCCCACACACACACACACACATGTTCATTAATACAGGAATCATAGCACCAATGCAGCTGCCTTATATACACATTGTCACTGCTGGAGACACTAGGATTGTGTGTGTGTGTGTGTGTGTGAGAGAGAGAGAGAGAGAGAGATGGCAGTACAGTACAGTGTATGTGTGTGAGAATGTGTACATGTGCATGTTTGAAGTCTGTTGGGGTGGCGACTGGATGCTCGTTTGGATGTTAGTGTAATTGCGGTGGAGAGATCAAAGGCTGGCAGGATGAGTGATGTTTCAGAGGAGGCTTTAACTGTTGCTCTCTCCCTCTCTCTCTGCCTCTCTCTCTCCCTTCCCTCCAGCCACCGGTTACCCCCCTTGCACATCCCTGCTTGTAAAAAATGATTAAGGCCATGTTTGTCATGCATTTATAGCATTGCGTGATAGAGAATAGCATCTAATGCCTCTTGCCCCTGAGTTCCTGTCCCGCCGCATGGCCTCACGCAAATTACCTGTGCTCCACAATGTCCTTTCTCAGGTTAATCACACTGTGCTAAACAGGCATCCCTGCCCTCACTGCCTAAACATGTTTATTTATTCATTTATTCACCTAATTAGCTTAAATTTTATTTACTTATTTATTTATGTCATTTAAGAAGGTGCTCCCATTTTCATTAGATTTATTATCTTTAACACAAAGAACACAATACAGTTGCGGCTTGGAAAATTTTAGCGTAAATACTACCCCTGCTTTCTGGTGGGCTCCAGGGAGATAGAGGCGGTTTTATAATGTGCTCTAAAGTCAATTGGTGCCTCTTGAGTAGGTGTGTTGACCTTTAAGAGAGAGGGAGGCATGACTGCACTGAGTGAGTCTAGCAGAATGCCAGAGTGCTAATGCCACTTAGCAAGCATCTTAGTAGGGTTGCATTTGAGTGTGTGTGTGTGTGTGTGTGTGCACTCATGAGCCACTTCAGACATTTGTTTATCATAGTCTATGTAGTGTCTGTATTTCTGTTTCCTGTATTGGTTAAGCACCTAAAAAAATTAAAAAGTATTTAATTTGGCACTGATTATTTATTTTGTTACATTTAGAATGTGTACTACTAAAAAATACAATTCCTTGTTTATATATCTTAATGAATTTATGCCGTAAAAAAAATATTTCTTTGGAAATGTAACTGTAAATGTATTCAGATTTAGGTCCCACTTTAGAGTAATAATTTACAAAATTGTGCTGCAACAAAAACATACCTACAGGAAACAAATTGAGATTATATTGATAGCCAAATCAGGCAAATATATTGCACCAGATGACTCACTGTGTTTGTTCTCTGAAAGACACGATAAAAAAAAGGTGGATATGAAAATGTGTACACATGGAAATGCAGTACAAATAAAAAGTCAAAAGCAAAAAGAATTCGGATAGTAGTGGCAGGACTAGCATGCAACAGGACAGCCCAGCTGTGGGCGGAGCACCCCAGACTAAGACTAGCTGAAGGGAAGTGCCACTAACTTGAAGTATCTGCATTCCTAACATATACTTTCCCTTCCAAACAAGCTTTAGTTGCATTTGATTTTATGCCATGTACGTTTCTCAATAGCCCTGTGACAGCTCAAACATGCCAGGGAGCTTTTCAAAAGCATGTAGTGAGTGGAGGGGGATAGTCATAATCACATGAAAAGCGAACCATAAAAGTTCTGCCGCAGTGCAGTCTGACGGCTGCTCCAGAGCGGCGGTTCCTCCAGCACGGCTGAAACTTTATAGAGTGCAAAACCGCCGGCTCCATCCAAGTTTTTAGGAACTTGCTGGTTCCTGGCACATGATTAGTTTTTGGGAGATTTCAAAGAGATTCTGAAATGATATATGAGGCTTGAGTCACCATATTGCCCCACGTGGGTCTGTCTCTTTTCAATTCTTTCTCTTGGGGACTGTAGCATCCTGATTAAAACAAAACAACAAAAAGAAGAACTTTTTTCCCATGAGGAGAGTCCCTGCTGTCAGCAGGAGCAGCTATTGGGAGCCTGTAGCTAAAGTTTAGTAATGAGTGAGAAAAAGTGGAGAGAGACTGCAGAGTTTAAACAGAAGCAGATGCTGCTAATGAAGTAGTGTGTGTGTGTGTGTGTGTATGTGTGTGTTTCTTAAAGACTTCCCAGTGTCACTTCGGCTATCTGCAAGATCATGTCAAAGAAGGGAAGGGTTTTGTTGTGTGTGCTTATTTTGTCCTAGTGAAACTATTTGTAGCAGCGTTATCAGTAATGAGATCTTAACTAAGAGTGTCAGAGCTGTTCTCGTTGGCTGATAATGGAAGCAGGGCTCGTTTGTTGAGAGAGCAGCTGCTAGCACTACTGTTGTTCTGAGAAATACTCAGTCTGTGTGATTGAGACACTGATAAATGCAGCGATCAGCTCGTGTATTACCTGCTCTACCACAGGAGATAGCGATCAGAGGTTAAAGGGATTCACTGAGATCAAATACAACCCATTTAATGCTCATCCTCACAATGGTCTTCGAGAAAAAAAAATCTTTTTCAAATCTTTAAACCTCTGTGGGTATACCATGGACACCACCTGCAGAGCATGACAATTTTGTTTCATCTAGAAATGTAATCATTGTAAAGTGTATTGATTCCTATTGGAGACACAGTGGGAAGTATCTTCCTGGCACATGTTTTTGGAGCAGCCATTTTCTTTTTTTTCTTTTTTGTCCACATACTGATGAAGGTCTGCAAAGTCAGTGGTTGAAGCTAATTAGACCGTTCCAGTTTTAAGACGCTTTGTGCATACATATGAATGTACTGATTTAGTCAGCGCTCTTAGTTGTCTCCTGCATAAACATGTTCTCATCTAATCTGGTTCAAAGAACTGATGTGTTTGGGCCAGGCTTTGTCTATAAGTGGTGTGCACATAGTATCAGTAGCTGAAATATTTATCAGTGATTAATGATCAGTTTAATTCTTGTTATGATCTGATGTATTTTAACGGGGGAGTTTATTTACAAGCAGTAATTTAGCACCATCTCCATAGCGTGAAGCACATGTAATCACAAGTGCTGACAAAGTTTTCCAGGTTTTCCAGCACAAGACGAGAGGAGGGTTTAAAGTATTAAACCTAGTTCTACTGTGAATCTGAAAAAGTGCACTATAACATATCCCACTCACTGAGCTCAAACAAACAACGAAAATTTGGGGTAAAATGTTTACAAATTGTAGAGTAAATGTTTACAATATTGATTTGATTTAGAAACGTCATGGCCTTGTAAATTTAACTGATTAACACGAATGATAGTATTTTATATATTTGTTATTAAACTCCGTATCGACTGCAAGGTATTATTTATCGGTGGCTCCGAAATGTTACATCAGTGTGACATTTACTTGCTCATGTATTTAACATTGAGGAGGCATCTTGAGGGAAGCCTCTCAACGTCTCCAGCACAGGCCGGCCCTCAGTTCTTTTGGTTGTGATAAGGGAGATTATTTCAAAACTCCACATGTTTTTAGTCAGCCTAATGATAGCGTACAATTGCCAGCTCTGTGGTAAGCAGCTTTGTTTATTAGCTTGGTGATAAGGGTTATAACAAAATACACATGTCACAGCCTGAGCCCTGCGGCCTGCCAACTCTAATGAGATAAATAAATGAATTTAGCGCTGCCGGAGCGCTCCTGCAAGCTTGTTATCAGGGCAAGAGGTGTGCGGTGTGAGCTGCAGATCGGCTCAGGGCCTACAAGCCCCAGAGAAGAGGCCTGATGTACATATGTCCTTGATTACCACTCGTTCCTCTGCTTTTATTCTAATAAGTGACATTCTTTGTACTCGCTCGGACGACTAGACAGTCTGACAGTGGATGAGAATAAATATTGCATGTGGTTCACATTAAGCTGTCAGCGATGGGGCCGAGCGAGAGATGGAGAAATTCACGCGCTGCGCTGCTACACTTTCCCTGCTCTTGTCACAATTGTCACATCTTGATGATCCCCCCCTTCTCTCTCTCTCTCTCTCTCTCTCTCTCTCTCTCTCTCCCTCTCTCCCCCTTCTCCTCCCTTGCTCCCCTTCCTCCTCCATCCCTCCTCCCGTTTTCTTTCCTGCAGTCACTTCTGCTGAGTGACAGCATGGTTGCCCAGGGTACAGAATTATTTTGGGAGATGTATGTACTCTTGAGGGGGGGTTATTGTTTGAATTTTTTCCGATCCTCAGTTCATTTTTTGTCACAAATTGCGAGCGAGCTACACTCAGGCTATGATAATGCGTCTCCGGTCGTTTAGAGGACAACATTTTGCAGCGAATGTGTCAGTGTCAGTGATTTCTAAATCACAATGGGTTTCTTGTGTGTGTGTGTGTGTTTGTCAGTTTTGTATATATGGTGGAAATGAAAAAAAAAACATGTATGACAGTGTGTGTGTGTGTGTGTGTGTGTGTGTCTACTGGGGTCTAGGCGTGTGTATTTAATGCTCTATTCACAGCTACTTGGTAACTGTCTATTGAAATTTCCTTGCCACACTGATGCTTTATTTTCATGATTAAAAGCTCTGTGTAAGAGGGAGCGAGAGAGAGAGAGAGAGAGAGTTTGTGATTGTGTGTGTGTGTGTGTGTGTGTGTGAGAGAGAGAAACTAATGAGGTATATTTCTGAGCTTTTTCTGCCTCCTTTCTTGTAGTTGTCCAGCTGCTGAACTGTTAAGGAAATATGTAGAATACTGGTGAGTGCAATGAGAGACAAAGAAGAGAGGAAACAGAGAGAGATTCAGCTGCACTGTCAGTGAGAAAGAGTCATAAAGAGCTGCTGCGAGAGAGAGAGAGAGAGAAAGAGTATTTGTATGTGTGTGTATGTGTGTGTGTGTGTGTGTGTGTGTGTTCGCAGGGTGCACTGAGCGTCTGCTCTCGTGTCCTTGCAGGCGCTCACTGCTGTGAGGATGAAAGGAGTCACACTGAGCCCTCCACAGCCCTGCTCACACTCCTCCATCAGCTCATCCCCTCTTCCTCTAATCTCTCCATCCCTCCGCTCGCCCAGGGGGGGCTCATACACTCGCTTCACTCACCCTACACGCCAAGAGGGAGATACACATTCAAAGACAGAGAAAGAGAGGAAGCTTTTAAATGAAGAGAGAGATGTTGGGGTAGGGTGTGGGTGGGGGTGTGGGGGGTGTGGAGAGACAGATAGAAGGAGAAAAAAGAAAATGGGAGAAATAGAGAGAGAGGTGTGTTGGGGTGAGAGTAGCGAAGCAGCAAGGAAGAGAAAGAGAGGGACAGAGTTATGAAAAGGAAGACAGACAGAACAAAAAATTTATTGAGAGAAGAAGAGAGTCAAACGAGGAAAGGAGTGAGAACTGCAGAAAGAAAGAGAGAAAAGGTGGGTGAGGAGGAAGTAAAGAAGAAAGAGAGGTGGAAAGAAGGGGGAAAGGGAAATAGCTGAGGTTTCTCTGATGAGTTAGCAGCTAGCACGCACACAGGCAGCTGAGCTTCAGAAACATCTGAAAGCAGCACATCCACCACATCTGGAGCAGCAGAGCAGAGAGGAAGATGAAGGGAGGATGGAGGAGGATGATGGGAGGATGGAGGAAGTGAGCAGCACTGAGGGAGGGGTAGCTTGAGTGCTTTTGTTTGTCTTTGTCCATGTAGCTGTGGGAGGGAGAGTAATAAAGTTGTGTGGGATTGGGGGGATTAGCCCTGTACTCTGTCAGCCATCACTGTGTGAACTGGGCCTCTCTCTCTCACTCTCTCTCTCTCTCTCTCTCTCTCTCTCTCTCTTCCCCTCACTCACCATCTGAGCTTTACCTGCCTGAGCCGGGAAATAAGCCACTCTGCTCAATACCCACACTCAAAGGGGCAGGACCTGGGTTCAGGTACAAGCACCTGTCCCCCTGCCCTCCTATTGTCTTTCCTCTCTGCCCTTTCTCTCCCCCCTTCCCTCCCTCACTCACTCCCTCTTTCTCTCTTCTGTTCTCCCTCCTGTATCCTTTAAGCAGATCAAAGCAAAACCGGAGCCTGAGGCCAGCTTAGCCATGTAAAAATACCAAAATTAGCCTCGTTACAAAAAGAGAAGACACACACACATTTTTTTTCTAAAATGGCAAGATCTTATTATATTTACTGTTTTGTAACAGTATGTAACTTGTCATACAGAGGATCTTATTTTAATAATACACTAATTACACCTTAACAAACCAGTAGTTGCTAATAACTGGCGCTATATTTTTAAGCTATAATTAGAGTCAAGTAAATATTTTGCAGAGCACTTGTTATTAAGCCAATAGAAGTAATCATAGCTGATAATTAGTTTTCATATACTTATGAAAAGTATATACATATACATATATGTTGTTAATTAATTTAACATTATGAACTTTTTCATGACCTGGAGGTTGTGGGTTCGTTTCCAGCTCCAGGTGACTGTCTGTGAGGAGTGTGGTGTGTTCTCCCTGTGTCTGCGTGGGTTTCCTCCGGGTGCTCTGGTTTCCTCCCACAGTCCAAAAACACAAGTTGGTAGGTGGATTGGCGACTCAAAAGTGTCCGTAGGTGTGAGTGTGTGAGTGAATGTGTGTGTGTGTGTGTGTGTGTGTGTGTGTCTGTGTGTCTGTGTTGCCCTGTGAAGGACTGGTGCCCCCTCCAGGGTGTGTTCCCGCCTTGCGCCCAATGATTCCAGGTAGGCTCTGGACCCACCGTGACCCTGATTTGGATAAGCGGTTATAGATAATGAATGAATGAACGAATGAATGAATTAACTTTTTCATCTCTAATGTAAGCTTTATTTTTTTTTTCTTTGGCCTCATTGACTTCTTATGGTGTAATATATGCATCATAATAATGAAATATCACGAAGACTATCATTAAATGTGCTCTGGAACATGTTAAATACATTAGTAATAATAAAAGTAGTAATAAGAAGCCTGTGATTTACCCTGTAGTGGCATAAGCCTTTACAAAGCGTATAACAAAGTCATAATCAAGTCCACCTTCACCAAATTTACCTTTACGTCAGTGACAACAAAGAAAGTAAAAAAGAAGGGGTTAAAAATAAACGTTCAGCCCTTAACAAGTTTCAGACCATTTTGTTCGTCCTGGTAGTGTAGCCTCACCCTGTTTTTATCTCTTATTTAGCAGAGTTTCTGTCCTAAAAATGTACAGAAACAAGCCCTAACACAAAAACAGGACACTAGCAGCACTACTATTTGGATCTCCATTAAGGATCTCTCATCCTGATTCAGTCCATTAGTGCAGTGTTTCTCTCCATGAGACTGACATGAGGTGACCACATACAGTTAAATGCACTGCTCTAATCAAGCACCGTCTTTCTTTTCAGTCACAAATTACTCAAGCCTTTTAATGTTTTACAAATATGTTTTCTCCATAGTCACATCATTTCATTCAGAGGAGTCATTTCTCTATTGATTGCATTCTTTCCTTTGAGTGCTTCTTGTAATGTGCCAGTAGAGAGGTCTCAATACAAAAGAGTGAAAACCTATAAAAAGCGAGTGAATGTAACACTATAATACTAAAGTTTGGTGTGTTTTTCATCATCTATTTAAGGGCTCTAGCAGAGCCTGCTGTTCTGCAGTCGTGTTTGAGCTCTTCAGGCCCTGAATGATTAGCAGAAATAATGCCTCTGTCAGCCTTAATCACATTAAAACGTGGTTAACATTTAATTTTTCCCACTTGATATGCAAAAATTTCCACTAGATTTGCAGTGAAGGCCATTGAAATTCCATTATAAAAAGAATAAAAATTTCAGGCATCATTTGTTCAGAGAGAAAGACCCAGGGCAGAAAGTGCTGAATCTCCCTATTAGCAGTGATTTGAGAGATGAGCTGCTCACCACAGGACATAGAACAGGGAGTAGAATCCCACAACACACATTCTCTCTCTCTCTCTCTCTCTCTCTCTCTCTTTCTCTTTCTCTTTCTCGCTCTCTCTCTCTTTCTCTCTCTCTCTCTCTCTCTCTCTTTCTCTCTCTCTCTCTCTCTCTCTCTCTCTCTCTTTCTCTCTCTCTCTCTCTCTTTCTCTCTCTCTGTCTCTCTCTTTCTCTCTCTCTCGCTCTCTCTCTCTCTCTCTTTCTTTCTCTCCTTGCTCTCTCTCTCTTTCT
Organism: Hoplias malabaricus; assembly: GCF_029633855.1. Lineage (NCBI taxonomy): Eukaryota > Metazoa > Chordata > Actinopteri > Characiformes > Erythrinidae > Hoplias > Hoplias malabaricus. The sequence goes on along the minus strand of NC_089811.1, from coordinate 32,260,576 downwards.
CTCTCTTTCCCTCTCTCTCTATCTCTCTTTCTTTCTCTCTCTCTTTCTCTATCTCTCTCTCTCTCTCTCTATATATATATATATATATATATATATGTCTCTCTCTTTCTCTCGCTCTCTCTCTCTCTCTTTCTCTCCTTGCTCTCTCTCTCTCTCTATATATATATATATGTCTCTCTCTCTCTCTCTCTCTCTCTCTCTCTCGGCCTGTCTAGTTGTTTCTTTATCAATGTTTCACATTTTTCATTTTTATCAACTTTTCTTTCAAACAGAATATAAATTTAAATACATAAATATTGAATATATGGATTCAGTACAATTTAAAGCTTTTATAGGCATCTTTAAAGAGCTATTTTATTGTATCATGTCAAGCATTTCAATCCATATTAAACTAAATAGCAGTGATATTGTATAGTTATTTCATGCATCTGTGTGTGTGTTTATCCAGTTCTTAACATCTCCTCAAAGAAGATATTTTCATAATTTACAGTTTTCATTGAATATCTGCTTCTTCAACTGAAATCAATAAAAACATTTCATTGCATTTGATGTGTTTGAACAAATTCCAATGATTCCTGGGGGATTCCAATTCCACTGTGTATAACCTAAAGCATATTTACTGTGTATATGTATTTAATCATTACACAGAACTTGAACACAGGACACAGAAGTGATTAAAATATGGTTCAAAATAACACTCACACGTGTACATTATTATATTATTGTACATTTTCGCTGTCCAAATGAAATACATTTATCTCCATTTTCAATGGACGCCAATGTAAAAAGATTTTGTTAATAATAATTCTGGAGAACTTGTATTGGTCCAGCCATCCTTCATAAAAGTTTCAAACAATGTGAAGGACAGCTGCTGTGGCCAAATGAGGTAGTAAACCAAAAAGTTGACACAAATGGAGATACATGTTTTTATTGGACAGCGATGATGTTTTTTGAGTGCTTGATCAGATTTAATGTTAATATGTGCACCACAGGACATTGTCCATCTTGTACATCTTGTTCTTGGCAAAGATTCTCAAAACGAGTCTGAAGGTCATTAGCAACAATGTTCTTGCCGCTTAACGACCCGTACTTATTTCAACACCTCCTCGTGTCTAATATTTTTGCTCTTTCATTTTATTTATTTCATTTTTGTATCATTTTGGCCTATTAATGTTGCTGGTACATTTTTGTGTGTGTGTGTGTGTGCGCGCGCATGTGGGTGGGTGGGTGGGAGGGTGGTATGTGTGTATGTGTGCTTGTAGGTCTATAATTTGCAGGGAACTTTAGCTTATTAACTTCAAATTCAAAGCATTTCTTTAAAAGAACACCTGGCAACATGACACTTCTACAAGCCATTATTTTCACAACATAATTGTATTCGTGTCCAAATAACATCCCTGCAGAAATGACTTGGCAAGAAACAATTTGATGCTTTGACATTAACATCTTCTCAGTTCATTTGTCAAGTTGTTTGTTCGTGGACAAATAATTGGGGGAGACTTGTGATGCTGCAGGATGCTGATGTATGTCATAAAGTTGCTTCAAATTGGTTGTGAAAGCGCTTTTGACAGAGCATCAAATCCCTTAATTGACACTCGTTTCTGTGTGTGTCGTCCTGGCAGGGTGTGTGTTGTGCAGCTCTGGCAGAGTGTGTGTTACAGAACCTGTGTCACTCAGTGGCAGGACCCCTAGACCCCTGTGCTCATTTAGCGTCTCCGCAGCAACATTATGAAAATCATCCCTCAACGGCAGTGGAAGAGTTTCTTTGTTATTCTGCTGCCGACACCCGGCTCTGTCAAGCCTTCACCAATTACAGTCGCAGGTACAATGGACTATTCATGGGATCGCAGCCCTTGACTAGTGTGGCAAGAGTGATTTGTGAATCATTACTCCAGCGCCTGAAGAGAACGATACCTGAGGAATGCAAATAATCTGCCACACGGTGGACGGCCATGGCTAAAAGTGGCAAACTCGCCTGCTATTACCCAAGATTGGATTTTTCTCCTTTCTTCAAGAGCCATTTGTCTCCTCGCACTTTCAGACCCTGCCGTCTTCAAGTTCCCACCTAAATGCAAATTTCTCTTTCTCAAAAGTGGCCGCCAGTTCAAAACATGGGTCTGAAGTCTCAGATCTGAGTGAAGAGGACCTGGGCAAAGTGTCTGAGGAATAGGAATGACTGTAAAATGTAGATGTGAGACTCGCATGGCGTGGAAAGGCCAGTCGGGGTAGGCTGGATGTGCGAAGGTTTCATTTATAAAGGGGGCACAGGTGCGAGAGGTTCGACCAGACTCCAAATAAAAGCAGCTGCAGATGAGGGGAAATTGGATGGTCCTGTTCAGAGTTTATAAAGCTGTGGGATTGTTGGAACGGCTCTGAGGGTAGTATGTTTTCTTGGCACGAGAAACAGGAAGTTGGGGTTGTGGATAATGACGGGCGTAGCCAGCCACTGAATGCTGTCAGGATCAGCATGAGGAAACAGCTCTGAGATTCTATTCTTTGAATCAAGTCCAGCTGAAAGCATGTGGCTCTAATCTCATAATTGCCCCACAACCCCTCGAATACACACACATTGTTCTGATAGGAAGGCCATGCCTTGCCCCATACTGTCAGGTGTCCCACTGAGTAGAAAAATGGGGGAGAAATCCACTTTAAAGAGCTGTAGAACAAGTGATTGACAAAGACGTTCCAGACCAAAAGTCTTTAACATTTTCCATTTTCAGCCTCAGAATGCAGTCATTTAATGTTAAAGTCATTCTCACTAAAAAAAATGTGAACACGCTACTGTCTGGACCCTCTGTGATTGACATTCATGGTTTACACTGAAGGAGCTGCATGTAAGGTCAGTTCTATCAAACCTAGCTCTCATGCCACATCCAAAAATATGATCACATAATATGATTTCAGGTTATTGTTGTTATTATTATTATTTATGATTCACTGATTATGCTGCACTAGTCCAATAGTTGTGCTGTACTTTTGATGAAATATGGTTGTTTAGCATTCGCTAATTACTGATGTGATGATAAACCTGCGGTTATGTGATGTGACAAAATATATCAAAAAACATAATATTGTCCATCCCTCTATTGTTTGTTAAGTACAATGTAAATGCTTCCTTAAAAAGCACAACAATGGACTTGATATACTGTTGTGTAACTTAAATACCCTTTAAAGGGGGCATGTTATGAAAAAACTTTCAGTGCTTTGTTTTGCACATTAATTTGGGGATGGAGCCTCCACCAACCCACAAACTGTGAAATAAAAACAACCCAGCCAGTTTTTTGTGATCTGTCTAAATCTGAAAACATGGGCCAAAACAAGCCTTTCTGGTCTTGTGCTGTATCTTTACGTAGATGGCATGTGCTTCCGCTTTGTCCCGGCCCTTTGTTTCTCCAGTTATAGCAATGGACTAGTGTTTATGTAGCAGTGCAATATTAGCAAACAATCACAACAAGTGCAGAGTAATGCGAGGACCGATTTAAATGGAGAAAGCAAAAATGGAGAAAAAAACTGCTACTTACTGTTCACTGCTGGACTCTCGCACTGAAGTAATGTGTGTGGCTCATTCTCATCTCAAGGAACAGGCTGGTTGTTTGGTCTGTTGAGACAGGGGGACACAACAGACAGCAGTGCTGTGTTGTTTGTTCCTTGTGATATTCTGACCAAAGCATATCGCAGATTTTTCATTAAGACCTTGTGTAAAAGGATGTATGTCTCCTTTAAAGTTAACACACACTGTCAGAAAAAAGGTACTGCACAGGTATAGTTTTTACTAGCAGACAAAAAAAAAATATGTATATATATAAATTGGGGTAAATGGTCCCCTCAAAATCTCCTCATTTTTTATGTACTAAAACAGAGTGGTTTTAAAGTGTGAGTGTGTTTGACTGACCTGACTAATACTGATAATGCCTGGTGCATCATAAAGACAGTTAGACAATGGTGACCACAGATACAAGCTAAATTCTTGTATTAATCAAGAAATGTACACTTCACTTACAATATTTCAACAATTGGTATTGTCTGTTCCCAAATTCTTAAAAAGTGTAAATAAAGATTCAAGAAAATCAAAAAATCACAGAATCTTGTTTTTATTGTTTATTGCGATTCATATTTAATTTATGCTTAAACATATGTATACAAATGTACATATTTCTATCATTTCACATTTAAAAACAACAAATCATGCACTGCGTAATGTTACAAAATGATTAGATTAGATAACAAAATGTTTGTGACATAAAATAAAACACGTTTAATTACCAAATAGTTGCTGCTGCAATAACACTGCCATATCAGATTGTTGAAGAAGGGTTAAAGGGTTAAATGCCAAATGTTTGAGCTAAACTTAGTCCAAATATCTAAGCCACAATTGTCACTTTCTCCTTGGACTGGCCACTTTTATTTTGGGCAATTAGCAGTCATACATAACATCTTCAAACAATTTCTCACCCTTCTTACAATTGCACATTAAAGTTAGGAACAGTTTTGTTTTACATCTGAAGCACACAACCACAGACTCTCACTGAGTCACTCACTCAGCGCTTAACCAAATGCTCCACGAGTTGTTATGGAATGAATCAGTAACTCTGTGTGCCCTTTTTTCCCTCAAAATTTCACAGTTTGCAGGTAATTGTGGAGACAAGTAAATGATTTTAATTATCACTTTCACTTTTACGAGGGGGTATACGGCTTATTGCAGGAGATTAAACTCCAGTAACTAAGAAAAAAACATCAGGGTACTCTAAGGGTTGTGACCATGGGGACTGAGCATCCTGCAACAATACAGTAAACAGCAATCACTGATATGACTCTAAAATCCTCTTTTAGTGCGTAATTGTTGTGTCTGTGGGTCCCTGAACGTGTGGTCCAGCAGAGTAGAGGAAGCAGCTGACCGGGTCATGGCACCATGTGGAGCATAGCAGAGGAGGAAAAGCAGAGAAATGGAGGGAAAAGCAGAGAGAGAGAGAGAGAGAGAGAGACAGGAGCAGCCGTCTCTTAGGTTAATTAGCATTCACTCTCCCCACACTTTATTATCAACTGTGTCCTCTGCGCACTCGTTTAATTGCGTGCGCTGATAGAATAATAAATGGCAGAGTAATTACCATTATAAAGCAAGGATCCCTCTCTTTACGGAACAACTCAGTCAAAGGAGATTTTATTCTAAATTAAGTTTTTAACTGTCATCTGTCATCTCAGGTATAATTATAACTTAGACATTTTGGGCTCATTGTTCTCGCAATGTGAAATTCTCGGCGGAGAGAAAAGAAATTGTGACAGCAGATTTTTTGGAGCATAGAAAATGATGTTGGGAAGAGTTTTGAATGTCTCTAAATGAGACAGCAAGAATGCTAATTAATCAAATGCGCTCATAGGGGAATAATATATTCCAAATTCAGACGTGAGGTCTTACTTTATTTATTTAATCAGTCTATCTATATATTGGAAGAAATATGGCCCCGTCCAAGCAGAGGAAGTTTGCTAATAAAGAGGATCTAGGGGTCAGACTCAGCCACACTCTGAAAATAGGGGCTGATGATTGATTATTCTTAGAAAGGTGTTGTTTTTTTTGTTTTGTTTTTTTCATTATGTCTGATAAGAGTGCACTTTTTGGCCTAACACATGGTGTGTGTGCTTTCTCTGCTCAGGTGAAGCACCCAGGTGAGTCCTGCTCCCTTCTACCTGCTCACACGGTTCCAGCACCTGGTCAGTTATCGGCTGCCTCCAGCCTGGCCGCATGGCCGCCTGCAGACCACCGAGAATTTCAATTACAGCCGAAGCGCTGAGCAGTGAGCGAGGGGCCGCATTGATTGAGGAGGGCAACAATTGATTTTGTCCATTACGTGGTGAGAATGTTTCCATCCTGCGCAGATCAGGCTGCCCTCCTCCTGCCGCTGGAGATAAGGCCCTGCTGCATTGTGGCTGCCTAATCTGTGTGACGGCGCTTGTCTGTGCTGAAATTGATGTGGCTTTTCATGCGGCCGTTTGTGGGCCTGTACAGGGGGGTTCCGCCCCCTGCGCTTCTGTCTCAGTTTTGCCAGGGCCGCGGAGAGTTGAAGCACATCAACAAACATGAGAGGGATTTGCATCAATACAGATGTTTGGCTTAGCATTCATTCGTGCAAATGTTTGTAAAGAGAATAAAAGGCATCAGAGCACTTGTAATGAAGTCGGTGACTTGTTGAGCTCTTCTATTCTCTTTTTCTGCCGCCGCCATTGTGCACCGGTTAGGAAAAGCACCTCTGCGTCACTGTG